>NW_004444093.1:2791212-2806348 GCF_000243295.1 Trichechus manatus latirostris | reverse complement strand
GGTCAATGTATCTGTCGTTGTACCAGTACCAGGCTGTTTTGACTACTGTAGCTGTATATCCTTTGCCCAGTTTTTAATTGGGTTATGTGTCTCTTTGTTGTTGAGGTTTTGTAGTATCTTGTAGATTTTAGAGATTAGATGCTGATCGGATTTGTCATAGCCAAAATTTTTTTCCCAGTCTGTAGGTTGTCTTTCTACTCTTTTGGTGAATTCTTCTGATAAGCATGAGTGTTTGATTCTTAGGAGCTCCCATTTATCTGGTCTCTCTTCTAATGCTTGTGCATTGTTACTTATGGTTTATATCGTGTTTATGCCATGTATTAGGGCTCTCAGTGTTGTCCCTATATTTTCTTCCATGATCTTTATCGTTTTCGATTTTATATTTAGGTCTTTGATCCATTTTGAGTTAGTTTTTGTGCATGGTATGAGGTATGGGTCTTGTTTCAGTTTTTTGCGTATGGATATCCAGTTATGCCAGCACCATTTCTTAAAGATACTGTCTTTTCCCCAGTTAGTGGACTTTGGGCCTTTGTCAACTATTAGCTGCTCATAGGTGGATGAATTTATGTCTGGATTCTCAATTCTGTTCCATTGGTCTATGTATATGTTGTTGTACCAGTACCACACTCTTTTGACTACCATGGCGGTATAATAGCTTCTAAAATCAGGTAGTGTGAGGCTTCCCACTTTGTTCTTCTTCTTGAGTAATGCTTTACTTATCCAGGGCCTCTTCAGTTTCCATATGAAGTTGATGATTTGTTTCTCCATCTCATTAAAAAATGCCAGTGGAATTTGGATCAGGATTGTATTGTATATGTAAATTGCTTTGGGTAGAATTGACATTTTCACAATGTTGAGTCTACTTATCCATGAGCAAGGTATGTTTTTCCACTTCCATATGTCTCTTTTGGTTTCTTGCAGTAGTGTCTTGTAGTTTTCATTGTATAGGTCTTTTACATCTCTGGTTAGATTTATTCCTAAGTATTTTACCTTCTTGGGGGCTATTTATTGTAAAGGGTATTGATTTGGTGATTTCCTTTTCCAAGTTCTCTGTGTTTGTGTAGAGGAATCCATCTGGTTTTTGTATGTTTGTCTTGTATCCTGAAACTTTGCTGAAATCTTCTATTAGTTCCAGTAGTTTTCTTGTGGATTCTTTTTGGTTTTCTGTGTATAAGATCATATCATTTGCAAATAGAGATGCTTTTACTTCTTCCCTACCAATTTGGATGCCGTTTATTTCTTTTTCTAGCCTAATTGCTCTGGCTAGGACCTCCAGCACAGTGTTGAACGAGAGTGGTGATAAAGGGCATCCTAGTTTGGTTCCTGTTCTCAAGGGGAATGCTTTCAAAGTCTCTCTGTTTAGAATGTTGTTGGCTCTTGGCTTTGTATAAATGCCCTTAATTATATAGAGGAATTTCCCTTCTGTTCCTATTTTGTTGAGCGTATTTATCATGAATGGGTGTTGGACTTTGTCAAATGCCATTTCTGTATCGATTGATAAGATCATGTGGTTCTTGCCTTTTGTTTTATTTATGTGATGGATTACATTGATTGTTTTTCTAATGTTGAACCATCCCTGCATACCTGGTATGAATCCCACTTGATTATGGTGAATTATTTCTTTAATATGTTGCTAAATTCTGTTGGCTAGAATTTTGTTGAGGATTTTTGCATTAATGTTCATGAGGGATATTGGTCTGTAATGTTCTTTTTTTGTGGTGTCTTTACCTGGTTTTTGTATCAGGGTTATGCTGGCTTCATAGAAGGAGTTTGGGAGTATTCCTTCCGTTTCTATGCTCTGAAATACCTTTAGTAGTAGTGATGTTAAGTCTTCTCTGAAAGCTTGGTAGAATTCTCCAGTGAAGCCATCTGGGCCAGGGGTTTTTTTATTGGGAGTTTTTTAATTACCTTTTCAGTCTCTTCTTTTGTTACGGGTTTATTTAGTTGTTCTGCCTCTGTTTGTGTTGGCTTAGGCAGGTAATGTGTTTCTACAAATTTGTCCATTTCCTCTAGGTTTGCAAATTGGCTACAGTACAATTTTCCATAGTATTCTGTTATGGTACTTTTAGTATCAGCTGAGTCTGTTGTGATATCACCCATCTTATTTCTTATTCGCTTCCTGTCTTTTTCTTTTGTCGGTTTGGCCAAGGGTTTATTGATTTTGTTGATCTTTTCAAAGAACTAGCTTTTGGTCTTGTTAACACTTTCAGTTGTTTTTCTATTCTCTATTTCATTTAATTCTGCTCTATGTCTCATTATTTCCTTTCTTCTGGCACCGGAGGGCTTCTTCTGCTGCTCTCTTTCTACTTGTTCCAGTTGTAGGGTTAATGCTGTGATTATGGCCCTTTCCTCTTTTTGGATGTGTGCATTTTTTGCTATAAACTGACCTCAGAGCACTGCTTTTGCTGTGTCCCAAAGGTTCTGGTAGGATGTATTTTCATTCTCATTTGATTCTGTGAATTTCTTTATTCCATCTTTAATTTCTTCTATAACCCAGTAGTTTTTGAGCAAGGTGTTGTTCAGTTTCCATGTGTTTGATTTTTTTCCGTTAGTGATTTCTGCTTTCATGCTTCATGGTCAGAAAAGATGCTTTGTAATATTTCAGTGCTTTGGATGATTGTGTTAAGGCTTGCTTTACAGCTTCATATGTGCTCCGTTCTGGAGAATGTTTCATGTGCAGTTGGAAAAGAAATTGTATTGGCTGCTGTTTGGTGGAGTGTTCTGTATATGTCTTTGATATCAAGTTGGTTGATTGTGGCGTTTAGATCTTCCATTGCTTTATTGAACTTCTTTCTGGATGTTCTTTCCTTCACCAAAAGTGGTGTGTTGGAGTCTTTTACTCTTATTGTGGAGCTGTGTATCTCTCTTTTCAATGTTGTTAGAGTTTTTGTTTTTTAATGTATTTTGAAATGCTGTCATTGGGTGCATAAATATTTATTATGGTTATGTCCTCCTGGTGTATTGACCTTTTAATCATTATATAGTGTCCTTCCTTATCCTTTTTGGTAGATTTTACTTTAAAGTCTATTTTGTAAGAGATTAATGTTGCCACTCCTGCTCCTTTTTAAGTGTTGTTTCCTTGGTATGTTTTTTTCCATAGTTTGAGTTTTAGTTTGTGTTTTTAAGTCTAAGGTATGTCTCTGGTAGGCAGCATATAGACGGATCGTGTTTTTTAATCCATTCTGCCACTCTCTATCTCTTTATTGGTACATTTAGGCCATTTGCATTCAGCGTACTTATTGGTAGGTATGCGTTTAGTGCTGTCATTTTGATATCTTTTTTTGTGTGTTGTTGACAGTTTCTTTGTTCCACTTAATTTTCTGTGCTGAGTTTCTCTTTATGTATTTTCTTGCCATCTTTTTCATTGTTGTTCATTTTCTATTTGCTGAGTCTTTATATGTTCTTGGTTTTTATTTTGATGTGTAGGATTGTTAGTTTCCTTTGTGGTTACCTTAATATATACCTCGATTTTTCTAAGTTTAAATCAGTCTTTTATTTTTTTATATCGCCTTGTCTTCATCTCCATATGAAAGATCTATGACTTCATTTTTTAGTCCCTCTTTTTTGTTTTAATGTTTTCATTTTTACATATCGATGTCTCTGTTTCCCTTTTTTCAGTGTTTTAGCTTTGATTTGTTTTTGTGTCTTCCCTATCTGATTTGATATCTATTGCTCTGCCTTATGCTAGTCTTCGGTTGTTATCTGATGTTATTGATTTTCTAGCTGGTGGACTCCGTTTCCTATTTCTTGTAATTTTGGTTTGGTTTTTGCAAGTTCTTTAAACTTCTGTTTATCTGGAAATGCCCTCATTTCGCCATCATATTTGAGAGACAGTTTTGCTGGATATATAATTCTTGGCTGGCAATTTCTTTCCTTCAAGGCTTTATACATGTCATCCTATTCCCTTTTTGTCTACATGATTTCTGGTGAGTAGTCCGAGCTTAGTATTATTGACTCTCCTTTGTAGATCGCTTTTCATTTATCCCTAGCCCCTCTTAAAGTTCTCCCTTTATCTTTGGTTTTGGCAAGTTTGATTATAATATGTCTTGGTGAGTTTCTTTTGGGATCTACTTTGTGTGGAGTTCGATGAGCATCTAGATATATATCTTCTCATCTTTCACCGTATCAAGGAAGTTTTGTGCCAACAAATCTTCAACAGTTCTCTCCGTATTTTCTGTTATCCTCCACGGTTCTGGTAGTCCAGTCACTCCTAGGTTATTCCTCTTGATAGAGTCCCACATAATTCTTAGGGTTTCTTCATTTTTTAAACTTCTTTTGTCTGGTTTTTCCTCAGATATGTTGTCAAGTGCTTTGTCTTCAGTCTCTCCAATTCTGACTTCTGTTGCCTCACTTCTGTTGCTATGACTTTTACTGAGTTGTCTTATTCTAAAATTTTATTCTTAATCTTCTGGATTTCTGTTTGTTGTTCCTCAGTGTATTCTGGCAGCCTGATAAATTTGTCATGATGCTCTTCTCTAATCTTGTTCATTCATCTATTGCTTTGTGTGTTTGTTCCTTGGCTTGTTCTGCGTTTTGCCTGAACTCCTTCCTGCTGTCTTGAAGAATTCTGTATATTAATCTTTTGTATTCTACCTACAGTAATTCTAAGAAGCTCTGTTTCTCTGGAAAATTTCTTGATTCTTTGTTTTGGAAACTTGCTGATGCCATCATGGTCTGCCTCTTTTATGGTTGCTTACTGTGGCCTAGCTTCTTGTTTTATTTTGTTTTGATATGCCCAAATGGGCTGTTCTTTTGGGCTAGTTTGATTGACACTTTTGAAGGTCTGACATTCTGTCACCAGGTAGTTAAATCTGTTACTATTTTTGTGAGCTTAGGAGTCCACTTACTTTTCTTGTATGGAATCAGCTTAGGTGTTCAGGTAGTCAGTCACCTAGTGTGGGATGCAGGCTCTCACCTACAGTCTTCGATAGGCAAGGGTGATTGGTATAGGCACAGGTATCTGGCTGCAGTAGGGGGTCACACGTTGAGCAAGGCAGGGGGCAGATGTCTGTCCCTGAGTGTCTGGTAGGAAAGGATGTCCCTGTTCCCTAGAGCATGTGTGTGGGTGGGTTTTTCAGCTGTACTATGGGCACCCAGTGCTGTTGGCTGTAAGGACTGGGAGGCACCACTTATTCTTGACCCCTGTCGCAGGTGGCTGGGTGGTTTGGGTGGAGCCACCAGTCCTCAGACTGCGTAGGTGAGGACCCTGCTTAATGGGCAGAGAGGTGTCAAATATCATGAACCTTCCACTCCACTATATAGCTGACAGTTGAAGTTAGGCTTCCAGTATATTCCTTATGGTACTGTGCTGATGAGGGCCTACGCTGTTGAAATGGGCCCACATAAGTCTGTGCAGGGGTGAAAGCCATTCTAAGTTCATGGACCCCTTTTGCCTGTGCCTAGGCAAAGGAGCTGCACCTACCCTAAGTTCTCGGCATAGGGTAGCTGATAGATTATTTATTCCTGTTTGTTAGTTTTTTCCCTGTCAAAGACCATGAGAATGGCTCGTGGCATGTGACGGGTTCCTACTTCCGGCCTTGGGGAGGCCGCAATGGCTGAAGCAGCCCTGACCTGGTGCAGAGCAGGAAAGGGGCAGGTAAATGGGAGAGACGTTTTACCCTAAAGGGGTGTTTTTTGATCCGTGCAGTTGGTTAGACGCATGTACTTATCTTTTGTCGATTGAGTGCTGCTTTTCACTGGTTCTGGAGGCTTGAGTAGACTCTCGCCACTTCGTCTCTCCTGATGTGGAAAACACATCCCGAGCACCACTGCTTGCTTCATTGCATGTGCTGGCTGCAGTGTACTGGTTCCCGCTGGATCAGGTCCGTTAGCTCCTCGCTGCTTCTGAACCGTGTCTCCCTCCTCCTGCTGCTCAGTCTAATTCCTCAACTTTGCCTTTGATATTCATGGCCTGGTATATTGTCATATATAATTGATTCACTTGTTTTTTTTGGGGGGTTGTTGTAAGAGGGACCACAGTAAGCATCTGACTACTTCGCCGTTGTGGCCCTGCCTCCCTGCTCCTGCATTTTCTTCTAAGAATTTTATGGTTTTGCTTTATACATTTCGGTCCTTAATACATTTTGAATTTGATTTTGTGTGCGATATAAGGCACGCGTCCTGCTTCATTTTTCTGTATGTAGTAATCCAATTTTCCTAACACCCTTACTTGATAGCCATGAGTTTGCTTTTGGTTAGTTAATAGCCTTCTATCTCGTAGGGCTGAAGATAAAGTGAGGTAATGTAGATAAAGCAGACAGCAGGTGTTCAGTAGGTATTATCATCACCAGGATCAGGGACTGACTGTGAAACAAACCATCAACTGCTCATACGCAAGTTCAGGTTGAGGTTGAAGAAGATTAGAATAAGTCCACGAGAGCCAAAGTATGACCTTGAGTATACCCCACTCTTGGTACCAGATGTCTTAGGCTGGGTTCTCTAGAGAAGCAAAACCAGTAAAGCGTATAAATATATATATAAAGAGAGATTATATCAAGGAAACAACTCACGCGATTGTAGAGGCTAGAAACGTCCCAAGTCCGTGGATCAGGGTAGAGGCCTCTCCCAAGTCACACAGCTGCAGAAGCCCAAGATCAGCAGATCGGAGAGCAAGGCTCCTGCTCACAGGCTGTGCAGATCGACGAATCCCAGGTCTGGCAGATAAGCTGACAGCTCAAGTCCCAAAAACGGGAGATGAGACGACAGGAAGCAGCCGCAGGATCCAGAGAGAGCAAAAAGCCAGAATGTCTGCTTATATTCAGATGTGGGCCACACCGTCAAGGAGACTCCGTTTCATTTGATTGGCTACTCACAGTATATTCAATCATGGGAGTGATTACATTAAAACACAGAGAATCATGGCCCAGCCAAGCTGACACACAGTCTTAACCATCACATCCTTTATTTAGGAGACTCTTTTTTCTCCATCAAATCAACTTAGGACTGTTGTGAAAAATCATTTGACCATAGATTTGTGGGTTTATTCCTGGACTTTCAATTCTTTTCCACTGATCTATGTGTCTGTTGTTATACTAGTATCAGAGTGTTTCCATTACTATAGCTGTATAGTATATTTTAAAATCTGGAAGTGTGAGTCCTCCTACTTTGTTCTTCTCTTTCAACATTGTTTTAGGTATTTGGGGCCTCTTGCCATTTCACATAAAGTTGTGGATTGGTTTTTTCAGTTTCTGTAAAGAAGGCTGTTGGGGTTTTGATCAGGATTGCATTAAATCTGTAGATCACCTTGGGTAGTATTGACACCTTAACAATACTAGGTCTTCAAGTCCATGAACATGGAACATTGTTCGATTTATTTGTCTTCTTTAATCTCTTTCAGCAGTATTTTATACTTTTTACTATGTAAGTCCTTCACGTTCCTGGTTAGATTTATTCCTAGATATTTTATTTTCTGAGATACTATTGTAAATGGAATTGATTCACTAAATTCCCTTTCATATTTCTCAGTGCTGGGGTATAGAAACCCAACTGATATATGTTGACCTTGTACCCTGCAACTTTGCTAAATTCCTCTTTTAGCTCTAGAAGTTTTCTTGTGGAGTCTTTGGGGTTTTCTGTATGTAGGTTCATATCATCTGCAGACAGATAATTTTTCTTCTTCTTTTCCAATCGGGATACCTTTTTTTACTTTTTCTTGTCTTGTTTCTCTAGCTAGGATTGCTAATACAATATTGAAAGGAAGCGGTGAGAGTGGGCACCCTTGTCTTGTTCCTGGCTTCAAGGGGAAAGTATAAGGATTAGTAATAAGGTATTCAAGCTTGATAATTCTCATTGTGTTGTCCTTCATGTTTCTTAATAACAAATATGTCAAAAGCAGGATAAAATTATGTTACAGGGCGCCTGAAATATGAAAATGTAATTAGTGATAAGAAAACAAAAGGGGTGAGGGAGAGGAATGGTATATAGAACTTTTTTTATGTTACTGAAGTTATTTTGGTACCAACTTACCCTAGAGTGTTATAAATACAAGCTCTTAAATGTATTATTCATGATAAGCACTAAAAAAATATATAAAAAGCATGCACAAAAGTAAAGGAAAAGGGAACCAAAATGGGTCACCACAGTAAACCAACAAAACCAACACAATAAACCAAAAAGCAGTAGTAAAGGACGAAGACAAGGCTTAAGACACACGAAAAACAAATAACAAACGGCAGAAGTTAGTTCATTCTTATCAGTAATTACTGTGAATGTAAGTGGACTAAATGCTCCAATCAAACGGTAGAAAGTGGCAGAATGGATTAAAAAAACATGATCCAACTATGTGTTATTTACTGGAGACACACAGCTTAGGCCCAAGGATACAAATAGGTTGAAAGTAGAAGGATGGAAAAAAACATTACATGTAAATAATAACCAAAAGACATATGGGGTGGCAATCTTAATATCAGACAAAATAGACATTAAGAAAAAATCTGGAGACTTCCGGGCAGCGTGGTGCTATAGTCAGAATCACCATGCCATCCCTCCACAGCAAAGATCTGAAAAACCAAGTCAAACAGAGTCACACATCAATCCTGAAACCCTGCATGAAATGAAGAGATAAAGAACTCAGCCAAGCACCAAATAGAATAAGAAACTGACCAAGAACAGAGAGCGAGGCGGGGTACATGCAGAGGTCCCCTATCAGCTACCACAGCGTGGATCTACCATCTTGGACTCCTGTCAGAGATCGGTGAACAGAGGGTATGAGAAAGCAACTTCACGGAGCTTCCAGCAGGAGACAGAACAACCGGTAACCATCGATATAGCCTTTTCCACCCCACACCCTTCTTCACCCCGACTCAGCCTCCTCTGCTTCCCGTGGCCACAGTCTCTTGGCCGGGAAGCATCGGCTTCACCCCAGTGTCACTTGGATTCCACCTGCCTGCGCTGGCTGGCTTCCTGACTGCCGTTTGTTGACTGCTGGTGTTGCTTTTTTCCGCTTCATTAGATTTCTTCCTTACCTCTCACCACCTCCCCCTCATTTCTCTAAAATACCTGGCTCTGTGTGCTATCTTTGCTTCTTTCTAAAAAGCTGCAAAACACCACTCGACTGTGAAACTGCTTCCCAGCCACTACCAGCATGCTGGAGGGACCCCCGCAGCTTTTTTCTTGTTTGTTCTTATTTGTTTGTTTTCTTTTTCTTTTCTTGGCTTGGGAGCCACTTCTAGCCGGGCAGTACTCCCTTACTCTGCACAGACGCACGGTGACATCCGTGGGGGCATTTCTTTTTTCTTGTTTGTTTGGTTTTGTTTGTTTTGTTTTATCATTTTCCCTTTTTGTCTTTCTTCATTTCCAGATTCTCGAGTTATTATTTTTTTCTTTTACCCTTTTTTTTTCATTTTTGTTTTTCTCAATTTCTCAGTCTCTCATCTCTCCACTCCAATAGTAAGTTCCCTTAGCGCTCTTTCTTCTTTGTGTGTGTGTTTTTCTTCTCCTGTTTGTATCTCCTCTCTCTCTTCTTTCCCATACTCATCTTAGCTCCACACATCACAATGTCCCCCACCCCCTTCCTGCCTATCTCCACTGTACGCTGAACATCACACTCCCAAACAGCACAGGCACGGCCTACTGGAACCTGCCCTCTCACTGATTCCCGGTCCGCCCTGCTGGTCCTAGTATGTCCCACAAACAACTCATCCAGCAACACCCCTTCAGCTGGACCTGCCTTGCTGTACATACCTGAGTGACTGACCTTGCCCTTTGGAGAAGGAGGTGAAAAATATCACGCCCACAGACTAGCAAACAGCAAAGAATGCACAGCCTGCCTGCTCAGACATAACCAAATAAAACAAAAAAGCAGAACAAAACAAACAAATACACAATCAGTAAACAAGGCAAGTAACTACTAAATGCCCCGGAGACAGCAGACAATATGAAAACATGTACAAAAAGAGGACAGTATGGTTCCAGTAGGCATCCAAAATAAAACACCAGATGACTTTCCAGTAGAAGAACAGGCACTAGAACTACCTGATAGGGAATTCAGATATCTAATATTCAGAGTTATCCAAGAGTTAAAGGAAAACACAGACAAAAATGAGGAAAAGGTAGGCAAATTCATGGAAAATACAGACAATGGAAGAATTCAAGAAAGTAATGCAGGAACAAAATGCTAAAATGAATTCAACTGGAAATCATAAAAAAAAAATTAGACAAGCAAAACATAAACAAGATTTCAGAAATGGACAGCCTCATAGAAGGGCTGAGGAGCAGGTTTCAAACAATACAAGACAGGATGAGCGAAACTGAAGACAAACACTTGGATACACCTCTGAGGAAAAATCAGAAAAAAGAATGAAGAAAATCGAGACCTTGAGAATTATGTGGGATACAGTCAAAAATAAAAATCTACGAGTGATCGGAGTTCCAGAACAGGGGGAGAAAACAGAAAACACAGAGAGGATCATTGAAGAATTGCTGACAGAAAACTTCCCCAATGTCATGAAAGATGAAAAGCTGACCAAATAGCTCAATGAACCCCATATAGGATAGACCCCAAAAGAAAATCACCAAGGCATATCAGAATGACACTCGCTAAAACCAAAGACAAAGAATCCCGAGAGCAGCTTTAGAAAAACAAAAAGTCACGTACAGAGGAGAAACAATAGGACTAAGCTCAGATTATGTGGCAGAAACCATGCAGGCAAGAAGGCAATGTGATGACATACAAAAGCTTGAAAGAAAAAAATTGCCATGCAAATATGATGGTGAAATTAGGTCATTTCCAGATAAACAGAAATTAAGGGACTATGTAAAAACCAAACCAAAGTTAGACAAGAATTATTAAAGGGAGTCCTTCGAGTCCTTCGATCTGAGAACAAACAACATCAGACCACAGGCTGAACATAGGACACAGGATTGTTCTAGCCAGATACCAACCTAGGAAATGAACTCTTAAGGACTATGCAAAACCAAAAGAATTGCAACAGGGAACCAGAGAGGTTAATCTGTAAATGACAACAGCATCTGAACAATAAAAGGGAATAAACGGTGTGGGTATAGAACCTTATAATGGAGAGGAATGCAAGGCGATCAACCAAGTAATAATAGACTGGTTCAAACCTAGGAAGGTAAGTGTAAATTTCAAAATAACCACAAAGAGAGTAAACAAACCAACTCATCAAAATAAAGAAGAAAGACATAAAGTCTCAGTAAAAAACAAAATCTGCAAAAACAAAAGAAATGAAAAAGAAATCCACAAACAAAATGAATTCAGCACAGAAGAGTAAGAGGAACAAAGAAGACGTCAGCACCCCCCAAAAAAAGCACTACAAAATGACAGCAATAAACTCACACCTATCAATAATTACACTGAATATAAATGGCCTAAATACACCCATAAAGAGATGGGGAGTGACAGAATGGATAAAAAAACAGGATCTCCATCAATATGCTCTCTACAAGACACACCTTAGAAACAAAGATGTAAATTTATTAAAAATGATGGAAAAAAATATATCAAGCAAACAAATACCAAAAAAGAGCAGGATTGACAATACTAATCTCAGATAAAATAGACTTTAAAACAAAATCCACCATAAAAGACAAGGACACTATATAATGATTATGGGTATGATCCATCATGAAGACATAACCATAATAAACATTTATGCACCCAACGATAGGGCTCCAAAGTACATGAAACGTACTGTAACAGCACTGAAAAAGAGAAATTGACAGTTCCACAGTAATAGTAGGAGAATTCAACACACCACTCTCAGTAAAGCGCAGTACATCTAAAAAGAAACTCAGTGAAGATACAGAGGACCTAAAGGGCACAATCAACCAACTTGACTTCATAGACATGTATAGAACGCTCCACCTAACAACTGCAAACTACACATTCTTTTCCAATGCACATGGAAGGTTCTCCAGAATAGACCACATCTTAGGCCACAGAGCAATCCTCAACAAGATCCAAAACGTAGAGATAATACAAAGTATCTTCTCTGACTACAATGCCATCAAGGTAGAAATTAACAACAGGAAGAGCAAGGGAAAAAAATTAATTACACGGAAAATGAACAACACTCTACTTACACATCACTCGGTAATAGAAGAAATTAGACATGGAATCCAAAAATTCCTAGAATCAAACGAGAATGGAAACACACCATACCAAAACCTTTGGGACACAGCAAAGGCAGTCCTCAGAGGACAGTTTATAGCAATTGATGCACCATCAAAAAAGAAGAAAAGGACAGACTCAAAACTTTTAACTACAAAACTTGAACAAATAGAGAACAGCAAAAAAGCACACAACCACTAGAAGAAAAGGAAATAATAAAGATCAGAGCAGAAATAAATGAATAGAGAATAGAAAAACAATAGAAAGAATCAACAAAACAAACAGTTCTTTAAAAGGAACAACAAAACCGAGAAACCACTTGACAGACTGACAGAAGTAGAACAGGAGAGGACGCAAATAACCCAAATAAGAAATGAGATGAGGGATATTACAACACACTCGACTGAAATAAAAAGGATCATAACACAGTATTATGAAAAACTATACTCCATCGAATTTGAAAACCTAGAGGAAATCGATAGATTTCTAGAAACACACTACCTCCCCAAACTACAACAAAGTGATGTTGAAAATCTGAACAGAGCCATAACAAGAGAAGAGATTGAAAAGATAATACAAAAATTCCCAACAAAAAAAAAGCCATGGCCCAGACGGCTTCACTGGAGAATTCTACCAAACATTCAGAGAAGAGCTTATAGCAGTACTACTCAAACTATTTCAGAACATAGAAAAGGAAGGGATACTTCCAAATTCATTTTATGAAGCCAGCATAACCCTGATACCAAAACCAGGCAAAGACTCCACAAAAGAAGAAAATTACAGACCAGTATCTCTCATGAATATAGATGCAAAAGTTCTCAACAAAATTCTAGCCAACAGAATTCAGCATCATATCAAAAAACTAATACACCCTGACCAAGTAAGATTCATACCAGGTATTTTAGGATGGTTCAGCATTAGAAAATCAATCAATGTAATCCACCACGTAAATAAAGGGAAGGAAAAGAATCACATGATCATCTCTACTGACACGGAATAGGCATTCGACAATGTCCAACACCCATTCCTGATAAAAACTCTGAGTAAAATAGGTATAGAAGGGAAATTTCTTGGCATTATAAAGGGCATCTATGCAAAACCAATGGTCAACATCATTCTTAATGGAGAGAGGCTGGAAACATTCCCCTTGAGAACAAGAACAAGACCATGATGCCAGTTATTTCCATTCCTGTTTAACATTATGCTGGAAGTCATAGCTCGAGCAATAAGGCAAGAAAAAGAAATAAAGGGCATCCAAATTGGTAATGAAGAAGTTAAACTGTCTCTGTTTGTGGATGATATGATATGATACTATACGTAGAAAACAGTAATGCCTCTGCAAGCAAACTACTGGAACTAATAGAAAGTTTCAGCAGAGTAGCAGAATACAAAATAAACATACAAAAATCAGTTGGACTCCTATACACCAGTAAAGAGAACGATGAAAAAGGAATCAGGAAAACAATAGCATTTATAATAAACCCTAAAAGAGTAAAATACTAGGAATAAATCTAACCAGGGATGTAAAAGACCTATACAAAGAAAAGTCCAAAACACTACTCCAAGAAAACAAAAGAGATCTACATAAATGGAAAAACATACCATGCTCATGGATAGGTAGACTCAACATTGTGAAAATGACAATTCTACCCAAAACAATTTACAAATACAATGCAATCCTGATCCAAATACCAACAACATTTCTTTAAAGAGATAGAAAAACTAATCATTAACTTTATATGGAAAGGGAAGAAGCCCCGGATAAGTAAAGCTCTATTGAAGAAGAATAAGAAAGTAGGAGGGTTCACACTATGTGACCTCAGAAACTACTATACAGCTACAGTAGTCAAAACAGCCTGGTACTGGTACAACGACAGATACATTGACCAATGGAACATAGTTGAGAACCGAGATGTAAATCCATCCGCCTACAGTCACCTGACCTTTGACAAGAGCCCAAAGTGTATCAAATGGAGAAAAGACAGTGTTTTTAACAAATGGTGCTGGGAAAACTGGATGTCCATCTGCAAAAGAATGAAACAGCACCTATATCTCACACCATACACAAAAACTAATTCAAATTGATGAAAGAGCTAAATATAAAGTCCAAAGGTATAAATTTCACAGAAGAAAAAATAGGATCAATGCTAGGGGCCCTAGTACATGGCCTTTACAGGATACAATCCATTACCAACAACACAGAAACCCCAGAAGATAAGCTAGATTACTGGGATCTTCTAAAAATCAAACACTTATGCTCATCAAAAGACTTCACCAGGACTTCTGGCAACATGGCGCTCTAGGAAGATGCACCACACTGTCCCTCCACAGCAAAGATCCAAAAAACTAAGCCTAACAGAGAAAACAGCAGTCCTGAAACCCTAAAACATCAAATGAAGAGATAAAGAACTCAGCCAAGCACCAAATGGAGTGAGAAAACTGACAGAGAATGGAGAGCGAGGAGAGGTTCATGCAGAGGTCCCTTATCAGCTAACACAGGGTGGATCTGCCATCTTGGACTCCTATCAGAGACGAGCAGATAGCGGGTATGAGAAAGCGGCTTCACGGAGCTTACAGCAGGAGACAGAACAACTGGTAAACAGCGACAGAGACTTTCCCATCCGCCACCCTTCTTCACCCCTACTCGGCCTCCTCTGCTTCCTGCAGCTGCAGTCTCCTGGCCGGGAAGCTCCAGCTGCTTGGATTCCACCTGCCCGCAGTGGCCAACTCCCTGTGTGCTAGTTGTTGGCTGCTGCTGTTGCTTTTTTCTGCTTCTTTTAATTTCTTCCTTACCTCAGCACCTCCCCCTCCTTTCGCAAAAATACCTGACTCTGTGCACCATCTTTGCTTCTTCCTAGGGGGCTGCGGAGCTCTGTTCTAGTGTGGAGCTGCTTCCGTGCTGACAGGCTGTTGGGATTCCAGGGCTTTTGTTTGTTTTTTTGTTTTGAATTGTTTGTTTGTTTCCTTTTTCTTTTCTTGAGTTGGAAGCCTTTTCTGGCCAGGCAGTGCTGTTCGGCTTGGGACCTACCCCTTCAGCTTGTGGAGTCGTGCAGAGGGATCCCTGAG
>NW_004444093.1:2760972-2788847 GCF_000243295.1 Trichechus manatus latirostris | reverse complement strand
CCTGAGAGACTGAATTGCTGGGCAGAGGGCTGTGGGGACCATGGTCTCGGGGAATATCTAGCTCAATTGGTATAACACAGTTTATAAAGACAATGTTCTAGATTCTATCTTTGTGAGTGGCGTCTGGGGTCTTAAAAGCCTGTGAGTAACCATCTAAGATATTCCACTGGTCTCACCCCTTCGGGAGCAAGGGAGAATGAAGAGAAGAAGATACAAGGAAAAGATTAGTCCAAAGGCCTAATGGTCCACAGCTGCCAAGGCCTCCACCAGACTGAGTCCAGTACAACTGTATGGTGCCTGGGTACCACCACTGATGCTCTGACTGGGAACACAACAGAGTGTCCTGGATAGAGCTGGAGATGGATGTAGAACAAAATTCTAACTTACAAAAAAAGACCAGATATACTAGTCTGACATACTGGAGAGACCCCGAGAGTATGGCCCCCCAACACCCTTTTGGCTCAGTAGTGAAGTCACTCCCAAGGTTCACCGTTCAGCCGGGGATTGGACAGCCTCATAAGATAAAACAGGACTAATGAGGCACAGCAGTCCAGGGACAAGGACTAGAAGGCAGGAGGGGACAGGAAAGCTGGTTATAGGGAACCCAAGGTTGAGAAGGGACAGTGTTGACATGTCATGGGGTTGTTAACCATTGTCATAGGGCAATATGTGTACTAACTGTTTAATGAGAAACTATTTGTTCTGCAAATCTTCATTTAAGTCACGAAAAAAAAAAAAAAGAATTATCTATGTGAGATCAACTTGACAACAGCAATTCAAAGGGTTTGAGGGGAAGCGTAGGGGGCAGTGAGTTGAAGATAATGGTGATGCAATAATTTGGAAAAGGATAGTGAGAATAGCAGCACAACTGGAAGAAGGTATCGATGTCACTGAATTGTACATGTAGAAACTTTCAGAATGGTGTAACTTGGGCTATGTGTATTTTCACCAAAAAAAAGGTCCTCAAGGTCTGGAAGGGAGAGTGTTGACGTGTCGTGGGGTTGTTAACCAATGTCATAAAACAATATGTGTACCGACCGTTTAACGAGAAACTATTTATTCTGTAAACCTTCATCTAAAGTACAATAAAAAAAGTAAAAAAATAAAAGACTTCACCAAAAGAGTAGAAAGAGAACCCATAGACTGGGAAAAAATTTTTGGATATTACAAGTCAGACAGAGGTCTAATCTCTAAAATCTACAAGAAAATCCAATACCTCTACAACAAAGACAAATAATCCAATTAAAAAAGGGTCAAAGGAAATGGACACTTCACCCAAGAAGACATTGAGTCAGCCAACAGACACATGAGGAAATGGTCATGACCACTAGTCATGAGAGAAATGCAAATTAAAACCACAATGAGATACCAGCTCACCCCGGCATTACTGGCACGAATCAAAAACACTGGAAATAACAAATGCTGGAGAGGCTGCAGGGCGATCGGAACTCTTACGCACTGCTGGTGGGAATGTAAAATGATACAACCATTTTGGAGAATGATATGGCGCTTCCTTAGAAAGCTAGAAATAGAAATACCATAAGATCCAGCAATTCCCCTCCTAGGAATGTATCCTAGAGAAATAAGAATCATCACGGGAATAGAGATACGCACACCCATATTCATTGCAGCACTGTTCACAATAGCAAAAAGATGGAAACCATCTAGATTCCCATCAACAGATGAATGGATAAAGGAACTATTGTACATACACACAGTGGAGTATTATGCAATGATAAATAATGATGAATCTGTGAAGCATCTCATAACATGGATAAAACTGGAGGACGTTACGCTGAGTGAAGAAAGTCAGTCACAAAAGGACAAATATTGTATGAGACCTCTATTGTAAAACCTCATGTAAAAGTTTACACACAAGAAGAAACAATCTTTGTTGGTTACGAGGGATGAGAGGGATTGTGGTGGAACTAAATAGACTATAGATAAGTGGTAACTTTGGTGAAGGGTAAGACAGTACACTATCCTGGGGAAGCCAGCACAACTTGTACAAGGAATGGTCATGGAAACTCCATAGACACATCCAAACTCCCTGGGGGACTGAATTGCTGAGCAGAGGGCTGTGGCTACCATGGTCTCCGGGAACATCTAGTTCAATTGGCATAACACAGTTTATAAAGACAGTGTTCTACATTCTACCTTGGTGAGTGGCGTCTGGGGTCTTATAAGCCTGTGAGCAGCCATCTAAGATACTCCACTGGCCTCACCCCTTCGGGAGCAAGGGAGAATGAAAAGAACAGGATACAAGGAAAAGATTAGTCCGGAGGACTAATAGACCACAGCTACCACGGCCTCCACCAGACTGAATCCAGTACAGCTAGATGGTGCCTGGCTACCACCACTGACTGCTCTGACTGGGATCACAACAGAGTGTCCTGGATAGAGCTGGAGATGGATGTAGAACAAAATTCTAACTTACAATAAAAGACCAGATTTACTGGTCTAACAGACTGGAGAAACCCCAAGAGTATGGCCCCCGGACACCCTTTTATCTCAGTGGTGAAGTCACTCCCAAGGTTCAGCACTTAGCTGGGGGTTGGACAGCCCCGTAAAAGAATACGGGAGTAATGAAGCACCGCAGTCCAAGGACAAGGACTAGAAGGCAGGAGGGGACAGGAAAGCTGGTGATAGGGAACCCAAGGTTCAGTGAGGATAGTGTTGACAGGTAGTGGGATTGTAAACCTTCATCGAAGGTACAAAAATAAAGAAATTATCTGTGAGAGATGAAATTGACAACAGCAATTCAGAACATTTGACGGGATGCCTAGGGGGCAGTTAGTGGAAGATAATAGTGATGGAATAATTTAAAAAGGTTAGTGAGAATAGCAGCACAACCGGAAGACTGTAGTTGATGTCACTGAATTGTGCATGTAGAAACTTTTGACATGGTGTAACTTTGGCTATGTATATTTTCACCAAAAAAAAAGAAAATCCTCCAAGTTCAAGAAGGGAGAGTGTTGACATGTCGTGGGGTAGTTAACCAATGTTGTAAAACAATATATGTAGTGACTGTTTTAATGAGAAACACTTTGTTCTGTAAACCTTCATCTAAATTACGATTAAAAAAAAAGAAAAAATATGTTAGAAGAGATAAAAATGGACATTATGTTGTGATTAAAAGGGTCAATTAATCAAGATGATTTAACAGTTATAAATATATATGCACCCAATGTCAGAGCACCTAAATGTATAAAGCAAATAATGATAGAATTGAAGGAGAAATAGATAGCACTGCAGTAGTAGTTGGAAACTTTAGTACACCACTTTCCATATTGAACAGAACATGTAGAAAGAAGATCAACAAGGAATTAGAAGACCTGAATGATTTAGTAAATCAACTAGACTTAACAAACATTTAAAGAACACTCCATACGACAACAGCACAATAGACATTCTTCTCTAATACACATGGATCATTCTGTAGGGTAGACTACATGTTAGGTCAGAAAGGATGCCTTAATAAATTTTAAAAGATTAAAATCATACAGAGTATTTTCTCTGACCACAAGTTAGTGACGCTAGAAATCAATAACAGGAAAAAAAGAAAACAAAAACTGGAAAATACCAAAACATGGAAAGTAAACAACACGCTATTAAACTAGGAAGAAATTAAAAGAGAAATCACAAATTTCTTAGAGTCAAATGGAAATGAAAGCACAACATACCAATACTTATGGAATACAGCAAAGGCAGTACTCAGAGGGAAAGTTATAGCAATAAATGCCTTTATGAAAATAAAAAAGAAATCAATAGCCTAAGTCAACACCTCTTGGAACTAGAAAGACAAGAGGAAACTAACCATAAATCTACCAAAAGAAAGAAAATAACAAAGATCAGAGCATAAATAAATAAAACAGAAAAACAATGGAATCAGTAAAAGCAGAGGTTGGTTCTTCAAAAAGATTAATAAAATTGACAAACCTTTAGCTAGACTGACAATGAGAAAGAGAAAAGATCCAAATAACCAAAATAAGAAATGAAAGAAGGGACATTACAAGTGACCCGATAGAAATAAAGAGAATTTTGGCAGAATGTTATGAGCAACTGTACAGCAACATACTGGATAACCTAGATAAAATGGGCAAATTCTTAGAAGCACACACCATTCCCAGACTGACTCAAGAGGAAATAGAAAGTCTCAGCAGACTCTTAACAAGTGAAGAGATTGAATCAGTGATCAGAAACTTCCCAACAAAGTGAGCCCTGGACTAAATCGCTTCACTGGCAGAGTCTCCCAAACATTTAGGGAAGAATTGACACCAATACTGTTTAAACTCTTCCAAAAGACAGAGAAGGAAGGAAATACTACCAAGTTCATTCTGTGACGCAAACATAACCCTCATAGCAAAACCAGACAAAAACACCACAAGAAAGGAAAACTATAGGCCAATATCTCTTACAAATATAGATGTAAGAATTCTCAAAAAAATACTAGCAAACAGAATCAGCAGTATATTAAAAGAGTGATACACGATAACGAAGTGGACTTTCTTCCAGGAATAAACAAGGATGGTTCAACATTAGAAAATCAGTCAATGTAATACACCACATCATTAGAACAAAGGAAGAGAACCACATGATCATTTCTGTGGATGCAGAAAAAGCATTTGACAAAATCCAACACCCTTTGTTGATGAAATCTCTCAAGAATATTGGAATAGATAGATGGGAACTTCCTCACTATGATTCAGGACATACATGAAAGGCCAACAGCCAACATTATACTTAATAGAGAAAGACATTACCATGACTTTCAAGTCTCTTCTATATGCGTGATAACTTCCAGACATATAACTCCAGCTCTTCCCCTCTTCTAACTCCTCCAGTGTCATATATCCAGATGCCTGCTTTACATGAGCAGTCAAGTGTCTCATAGACATCTTATACATCCCAAACCACACTCTGGTCCCTCAGTAGATGGCAGCACTGTTCTGCCTGCTACTAAAGCCAGAAGTCTAGGAATCTTCATTAAATCCTTCATCTTCCTCACTCCCACATTGAATACATCAGCAAACCCACCTGTTCCAGCCTCTGAAATATTTATCTTGACTCGTTCTTCTTTCCAGTAATGCACTCTCTCTTGTTCAAGCCACCATCAACTAGAAATTTCAGAACCTCCCAACAAATCTTCCTGTTTTCTTGTTTAAAATTCCTTAATTGCTTTATTAGAGCTTGAATGAAATTAAGATCCTCCTTCACTTTGTCAGTGGGGTCTAACCTCTGCCTGCCTCTCACCTCAGTTGAGCCACTTCCCCACCCCAACCTCCCCAAACACGTTAGTTTCTGAACCAGCCAAGCTGTTTTACACATGCTCCTCTCTCTGTCTTGGAGCCCCCTCCCTATCAAATTGCTCGCTCCTTTTCATCTCTAATCTTAGTTGTAGGCAAGGGAAAGAGATGTAGATTTTTTAAACAGTTGATTCTAATATGTCCTAAAGATAAATTTTTTCATTTATAAATTCTTTAAACTTTCTAACAAGTTTTATTCTAACTCATTCTTTTTTTTAACGTATTTTATTTTTTGTTGTTATTGTTGACAGTATACACAGTAGAACATTCAACAGCTTCTACATGTACAATTTATTGACTTTGATTACATTCTTCAAGTTGTGTAACCATTCTCACCATCTTTTTCTGAGTTGTTCCTCCCTCATTAACATAAACTCACTGCCCCCTAAGTTTCCTTTCTAATCTTTCGAGTTGCTGCTGTCAGTTTGATCCCACATAGATAGTTCTTAAAAGAGCATAATGCTGAAGGTAGACATTGTTTATTAGTTAATCTAAACTCTTGTTTCGTTTTGAGAAGACTTCAGGGGATATTTTTTAGTTTAAGATTTAAAGATTGTCTCAGGACAGTCATTTTGGTAATTCATTCTAACAATAGTAAAATTTTCTATGATCTGTATCTTATACACAAATCCATTTTCTTTGACTGAAAAGCAGATCAAAAGTCACTCATACACTCATACACTGTTGGTAGGAATGTATATTAGTGTAGACATTTTGGAGGGCAGTTAGACATTATCCTCCAATTTAAAATGTCTTATTCATGGACCACAAAGTTCTTATCCAGAATACCATTTTGTTTTGTTTTTTTTTTGTAAATAGAGTTTCCAAGGCTGTAAATGTTTACGGAAGCGGACTGCCACATCTTTCTCCTGGGGAGCAGCTGGTGGGTTTGAACCACTGATCTTTTGGTTACAGCCACGTGCTTTAACCACTGTGCCACCAGGGTTCCTTATAATGTAATTAAATAGCAAAAATGACAGCATAGCCAGGGTTGGAAATGACATGATTACTTTATGTGGAAACAGAGGATTTAGTGGTGGAAGTGGAAGCACCCGGAGGCCAGGGCGTAACTGAATGTTCAGCATAGGGTAGGCATAGTCCTGATGGTTTCCAGCGGAACAGAGAGCAGTGGTTAACTGGTGAATCATTAAGTGGAGATCAGTTAAGAAAGCTCTCACTGTACTATGATGCATTCATGATTTACTTGTTTATTTGTTGCTTGTGCAGTACCAAATCCTACTGCAGCTGCAATTCCTCGAACGCCTCTGAGTCCAAGTCCTATGAAAACGCCCCCTGCAGCAGCTGTATCCCCTATGCAGGTAAGTGCCTGTGACCATGGGAAGCTTGAGGGGAGGGGAGGCAGAATCTATAGGTTAAGTCCTGTTTTTCAGAGTCATTCACACATATGTCAGGTGGGAAAATGACTACCTTGTGAAGAATGTATTTGGGATTTGCTTCCTAAGATACTTTGAATATCCTTAATTGAGATAAAATGTATAAAAGTAAATTGTGCTATTCTTCTGATAAACTGTAATAATAATGATAGATAACAGTTAACAAACACTTAATACATGCGATTTACTGTTCCAAATACTTTATAATGTTAATCATTAAATCCTAATCACCACCCCACTGGGTGTTAGGTACTTTTATTACCGCTAGTTTTCAGATGTGGAAAATTGGGCCAGAAAAGCAGGGTTTCAAACCGGTTCTTCCTGGTTCAGTCATGGCCTTGGATGCAAAACTGGAACAGACCCGAATTTTAAAAATTTGGGTGAACCAGAACAGAAACCAGGAAGGGAAAAATTATGGGTGGAAGACCTGCTGGAAATTTAATCTCCCTCTTAGAAAGTAAGAGCAGTGTACTCATTGCCTAGCAACGAAGTCTCTTGCCCATGGGATTTTGAGTAGAGCCAGAAACAGCGGTGCTATGCTCAAAGATGAAGGTGGTACTAATGGTAATAACTGGTTGGAGCTTTGAATGTGTGTTGCTCTTCACAGCCCTCCCAATAACCCAGTTTCATGCATCAGGCTCCTGAAAGGGCTTACTGCGCCTCTTACGAGTCTCTCATTCCAGAGCTTTGACCTGTAATTTTTCTCATTCCAGTTATTGTCCTGGAACACCCAAAGTGTAGCAATTTGGGTCTAAACTAGTTTGAACCAGTTCAAAGCCCTGCAGAAAAGTTAAGTAATTTGCTCAGGGTCATACAGTTGAAAAGTGATTTGAAATAGGCAGTGTGGGTTCAGAGACTATGATGTTAACCAATGTACTAAGATATTTCTGTAAGTGGACATGTTGGCATGTCTCAGCCTTTTATACATAGCAAACCACTTGAAATTTAATGCTTAAAGCAGCAGTAGTTTATTATTTCTTGTGTTTCTTTGGGTTGACTGGGCAGTTCTTTGCTAGCTTTGCCTGGGCTTACTCCTCAGCTGCACTCAGCCCAAGGGTGGGCTGGGCCTAAGCTCAGCTGGGATGGCTGGGCCTCTTTCTCTATGTCATCTTCATCTCAAACTGCTTCACGGCATGGTGTCTTAAGTTTCCAAGAGAGTGAAAGTGGAAGTTAACAGAGCCTCTTAAGACCTAGGCTTGGAACTTGCACAACACCACTTCCATCCCATTCTTTTGGTGCAGACAAGTCATAAGGCCAGCGAGGAGTCAATGTGAGAGAGAGAGTTCTATGCCAGGCATAAATTCAGAGAAGTATGATTCACTGGGGCCCATTTTATGACAGTCTGGCACAGGGCATTACTAATCCTTGTTGTGTGGAAATGCAGACCAGAAGCAGGGTAGAGTTTTTGTTCTGTAGTGCCCACGTGACATTCTCTTTGTGTTCTTGATATAAACTCACTTTTGGAAAAGAGCAGCTGAGGTGGAGTATTTCCATATAGGTGAGAGTAGCCAAAAGAAGAATAGCCTGAAACTTAGCACCCTGTGATGTAGCCCTGGCCTTACCTCTTCCCCTAAAATAATAGGGCTTGGGAGCATTTTCTTTTTGAGTGGAGACTTCTGCTGTTAACTATTGGCCATGTGTTTTGTGAGAGAACTTTTTCGCTTTTTCTCTTTGTGAAGTTTAGAGTAAAATCATGCTCCCTCTGCATTTATAATACTGCAGGTTAGTGGCTTTGCATTTACAATTATATAGAAGATATTATGTTGTTAATTTAAAAGGAAGGCAAGAGGAATTCCATATTCCATTTACAGATTTAATGCTTTTTATATGCTCTCTATTATTCAGAAATTTTCTAAAGACATAAATAAAAGCAAAATAAAGGGACAAAATATAATAAATTTCAAATAATGCTAAATTTCTCTAAGTAGTGTTTGTCCAGTAAGTGATGGTTCCTTGAAGTTTTATGAACCAGGCTTCACTTTGTAAATCTTTCTAAACACAGAAGATGAAAACTCTCATCGCTATGACTTGATCAATCTAACAATTACAAGCCACACTCAGCTTTTTAGTACTTTATTAGTTGGTACAGTGCTTCTCAAACCCAGGTGTAAATAAAAATGACATGGAGAGTTTCTAAACAGATAGATTCCCAGGTCTCATCCTCTTGATAGGGCGCATGATTGGAATTGTTAATTCTTCAAAAGTCCCTGTGAGAATTCCCCTTCTGACTATGAGGGAGTGTGCAGTATGATGGATCGCTTTTGTGTGTTCTTTCTCGTGATGCTCTTGTAACTCCTACCCAAGTGATTGGGCAGGATGGTGCAAATAAGGTAATTGTGGCCCACCAAAGGGATTGGTCAGTTTTGCCATCCCACAAAGCTTAAAATGAGCCTTTCCAGAGGCGGAAAGGAGAGGATCTCACCACTACTGAGGAAGAAGAGCCAACAATGGAGTGTGTCTCTTGGACCTGAGACCCCTGCGCTGAGAAGCTCCTGGAACCGGGAGACCAAGACCAAGAGAGAGAGACAGGGAGGGAGAGCTGTAACACTGAAGATGGCAAGAAGTGGTGGCAGAGAAACGGCAGCAGGAAACAGTGCAGTGGGCTTCCCAGCCCAAGGAGTGAGAACACTGAGTGCCTCTCGGCAGAGGTTTATTGGTGGAGTGGGTTGCCTCTGGGCACTTACTGGCAGAGCTAAAAGAGCTTTGTGAAATCCTATCAGCATCTAATCTCTAAAATCTACAAGGTACTGCAAAACCTCAACAACAAAAAGACAAATAACCCACTTAAAAAATAGGCAAAGGATATGAACAGGCACTTCACCAAAGAAGATATTCAGGTGGCTAACAGACACATGAGGAAATGTTCATGATCAGTAGCCATTAGAGAAATGCAAATCAAAACTACAATGAGATACCATCTCACCCCAACAAGGCTAGCATTAATCCAAAAAACACAAAATAATAAGTGTTGAGGAGGTTGTGGAGAGACTGGAATACTTATACACTATTGGTAGGAATGTAAAATGGTACAACCACTTTGGAAATTGATTTGGTGCTTCCTTAAAAAGCTAGAAATAGAAGTACCATACAATCCAGCAATCGTGCTCCTTAGAATATATCCTAGAGAAATAAGAGCCATCACACGAATAGATATATGCACACCCATGTTCATTGCAGCGCCATTCACAATAGCAAAAAGATGGAAACAACCTAGGTGCCCATCAGCAGACGAATCGAGAAACAAATTATGGTAATATATTCACACAATGGAATATCACACGACGATAAAGAATAATGATGAATCCATGAAACATAACGTGGAGGAATCTGGAAGGTATTACGCTGAGTGAAATTAGTCGCAAAAGGGCAAATATTGTATAAGACCACTATTATAAGAACTCAAGAAAAGGTTTAAACACAGAAGAAAACATTGTTTGATAGTTACGAGGGTAGGGAGGGAGGGAGGGAGAGGGGTATTCACTAGCTAGATAGTAGACTAGAATTATCTTAGGTGAAGGGAAGGATAACACACAATACAGGAGAAGTCAGCACAGCTGGACTAAACTAAAGCTGTTTCCTGAACACAACCAAACACTTCGAGGGACAGTAGCAAGGGTGGTGGACTGGGTATCATAGTTTCAGGGGACATCTAGGTAAATTGGCATAACAGTTTATTAAGAAAATAATATCTCACTTTGGTGAGTGGCATCTGGGGTCTTAAAAGCTAGTGAGCAGCCATATAAGATGCATCAATTGGTCCCAACCCACCTGGAGCAAAGGAGAATGAATAACATTAAAGACACAAGGAAAGTATTAGCCCAAGAGGCAGAAAGGGCCACATAAACCAGAGACTTCATCAGCCTGAGACCAGAAGAAATAGATGGTGCCCGGCTACCACCAATGACTGCCCTGACAGGGAACACAACAGAGAGTCCCTGATGGAGGAGGGGAAAAGTGGGGTGCAGAACTCAAATTCTGGTAAAAGACCAGACTTAATGCTTTGATTGAGACTAGAGGCACCGTGGGGAAACCTCTTTGAATACATAGGACATTCATTAGAGGCTCCTGAGGGGCCACACCTTAAAGTAGAACTAAACAGCCCTAGTAAATGCTGTTAGAAATCTTCCCTAAAAGACTTTAAGAGTAAGCCTCAAAAGGACGGAGGAGATCCATAAATAGCAGTGGTATGCAGACTCTAAAATGCCTCCCAATGATCCTTGTCTCCTGATATTCACACCTGTGTAATCTGCACATGTTGAGTGTTGGCTGGACTTCATGACTCCCTTCTAATGAATAGAATATGGCAGAAGTGATGAGATGTCACTTCCAAGATGTTATAAAATGATTGGCTGTGTCTTGAGCGTTCCTCTTGCTATCTCTTGGATCCACTCATCCTGGGGGAACCCAGTTGCCATGTTGTGAGTCAGTGCTGTGGAGAGGCTCTTGGAAGCAGATCTTCTGAAACTTGCCAACAGCCATGTACATGAACTTGGAAACAGATCTTCCCCCCAAGCTAGCCTTGAGATGACTGCCATCCCCAGTGGCAGCTTGATTGCAGCCTTATGAGACACTCTGAGTCAGGCAGCCAGCTTAGCAGTGCCGGATTTCTGATCTGTCGAAACTGTGAGATAGTAAATGTTTGTTATTTTAAGCCACTAAAGTTTGGGTGTAATTTGTCATGCAGCATAGATAACTAATGCAGTACATGTAGTCCCCGACTTAAGACATTTGAGTTATGTTGAACTATACTTACAACCGTCTGGTTTTTTTTTTACATCTTATTGTTAGTAATATGTACTACACCCTCTCCTTGCTTATCGACATGGTTAGGTTCCAAAAACCAGGTCATTATGCAGAATTGTTGTTATGTGAAAGTGGAAGATGACCACATCGGACCACAAAATGGAGGATGAGTACATCATTACATAACTGCCAAACCACTGAGAATCATGGCCCAGCCAAGTTGACACACAATCTTATTCATCACAGCCAGCAGTAATACTTTTGCCTCACACGTCTGTGTTCATTACTGCCGGATGTACATTAGTAATGCACAAAATAATTGGATAGTAGATTTTTTTTACTATTGTGAACGCAAAATGTTCATTAATTGAGGAGATGTCCATATAATGTTAAAATATATCTGTAATGTTTCCAACCCCCAAAGACAAGTAAAGATCAGATTTTATAAAGGTACTGATAATAAAAGGCAATAATAATGAGAACAAAAAAAAAATAATGAAGTATTCGACTTACATCAGAGCCGACTTAAGGAGTCATATGGACGGAACCCCATCGTAAGTCAGGGACTAACTAACTTACCTACCTGTCAGAACAAAGTCTAACAATCCTTAGGGCAGCACAGCAAAGTACAGGACTCACCAATGTAAAATCACAATATCCAGCATGCAACAAAAAAATTATCAGCCAGTGAAGAACTAGAAAGTATGACCTATGTTGTTGTTAGGTGCCATCCAGTTGGTTCCGCCTCATAGCGACCCTACATATAACACAAGGAAACACTGCCCCTTCCTGTGCCATCCTCACAATTGTTGTTTTGCTTGATCCCATTGTTATAGCTACTCTGGCAGTCTATCTCGTTGAGGGTCTTCCTCTTTTTCGCTGACCCTGTAGTCTACAAAACATGATGTCCTTCTCCAGGGATTGTACCTCCTGATAACATGTCCAAAATATGTGAGACAAAGTCTCGCCATCCTTGCTTCTAGTGAGCATTCTGACTGTGCTTCTTCCAAGACAGGTTTTTTCATTTTTTTGGCAGCTCATAGTATATTCAGTATTCTTCGCCAGCACCATAATTCAGGGGCATCAATTCTTCTTCAGTCTTCCTTATTCATTGTCCAGCTTTCACATGCATATGGGGTGATTGAAATCACCATAGCGCACCTTAGTCCTTAACGTGACTTCTTTGCTTTTTAACACTTATTTTTTTCCAATCTTTTCTCCATTTATCACGGTGTTACTTATTCGTCTAGTTGTGAGGATTTTTGTTTTCTTTATGTGGAGGTGTAATCCATACTGAAGGCTATGGTCTTTGATCTTCATCAGTAAGTGCCTCAAGTCCTCTTCATTTTCAGCAAGCGAGGTTGTGTCATCTGCATATTGCAGGTTGTTAATGATTCTTCCTCCAATCCTGATGTCCTGTTCTTCTTCATATAGTCCAGCTTCTCAGATTATTTGCTCAGCATACAGATTGAATAAGTATGGTGAAAGGATACAGCAGTGACACACACATTTCCTGACTTTAAACCACGCGATATCCTCTTGTTCAGTTCGAATGACTGCCTCTTGGTCTAAGTACAGGTTCCTCATGAGCACCATTAAGTGTTCTGGAATTCCCATTTTTCACGATGTTATCCATAATTTGTTATGATCCACACAGTCAGTTGCCTTTACATAGTCAATAAAACACAGGTAAACATCTTTCCGGTATTCTCTGCTTTCAGCTAAGATCCGTCTGACCTCAGCAGTGATACCCCTTGTTACACACCCTCTTCTGAATCCAACTTGAATTTCTGGCAGTTCCCTGTCGATGTACTGCTGCGATTGCTTTTGAATGATCTTCAGCAAAATTTCACTTGTGTGTGATACTAATGATATTGTTCGATAATTTCTGCATTCTGTTGGATCACCTTTCTTTTGAATGGGTACAAATATGGATCTCTTCCAGTCGGTTGGCCAGGAAGCTGTCTTCTGAATTTCTCGACATAGACGAGTGAGCGCTTCCAGCGCTGCATCCATTTGTTGAAACATCTCAGTTGGTATTCCATCAATTCCTGGAACCTTGTTTTTTGCCAATGCCTTCAGCACCATAGATTCTTGATCGTATGTTGCCGCTTGAAATGTTTGAACGTCAACCATTTCTTTTTGGTACAGTGACTCTGTGTATTCTTCCATATTCTTTTGATGCTTCCCGCGTCATTTAATATTTTCCCCTTGGGATCCTTCACTGTTCCAACTCAAGGCTTGAATTTTTTCTTTAGTTCTTTCAGCTTGAGAAATGCCAAGTGTGTGCTTCCCTTTCGGTTTTCTAACTCCAGGTTTTTGCACATTTCATTATAATGCTTTGTCTTCTCAAGCTGCCATTTGAAACCTTCTGTTCAACTCTTTTACTTGATCATTTCTTCCATTTGCTTTAGCTGCTCTACGTTTAAGAGGAACTTTCAGAGTCTCTTCCAATACCCATTTTGGTCTTTTCTTTCTTCCTGTCTTTTTATGACCTCTTGCTTTCTTCATGTATGGTGTCCTTGATGTCATTCCACAACTCATCTGATCTTTGGTCATTAGTGTTCAGTAAGTCAGATGTATTCTTGAGATGGTCTTTAGATTCCAGTGGGATGTACTCAGGGTCATACTTTGGTTCTCATGGAAACTTGTTCTAATTTTCTTCAGCTTCTACTTGAACTTGCATATGAACAATTGATCGTCTGTTCTACAGTTGGCCCTGGCTTTGTTTTGACTGATGATATTGAGCTTTTCCATCGTCTCTTTCCACAGATGTAGTCTATTTGATTCCTGTGTATTCCATCTGGCGAGGTCCATGTGTATAGTCGCCATTAATGTTGTTGAAAAAAGGTATTTGCAGTGAAGAAGTCGTTGGTCTTGCAAAATTCTATCATGTGATCTCCAGCATCGTTTCTATCACCAAGTCCATATTTTCGAGCTACCAGTCCTTCTTCGTTTCCAACTTTCGAATTTCCATCGCCAGTAAATACCAATGCATCTTGATTACATGTTTGATTAGTTGCAGAAGGTGGTAAAAATCTTCAGGGTCTTCATTTTTGGCCTTAGTGATTGGTGTGTAAATTTGAATAATAGTCATATTAACTGGTGTTTCTTGTAGGCATATAGATATTATCCTATCGCTGATGGCGTTCTTACTTCAGCAGAGATCTTCAGATGTTCTTTTTGACAAACATGATGTCACTCCTCTTCACTTTGTCATTCCCGGCATAGTAAACCACGTGATTGTCTGATTCAAAGTGGCCAGTACCAGTCCATTTCAGCTCACTAATGCGTAGGATATCAATCTTTATGTGTTCCATTTCATTTCTGACAATTTTCAATATTCCTAGATTCATACTTCATACATTCCATTTTCCTATTATTAATGGATGTTTGCAGCTATTCCTTCTCATTTTGAGTCATGCCACATCAGCAAATGAAGGTCCTGAATGCTTGACTCCATCCATGTCTTTAAGATCGACTGTACTTTGAGGAGGCAGCTCTTCCCCAGTGGTATTTTGAGTGCCTTCCTATCTGAGGGGCTCATCTAATGGCACCCTATTAGACAGTGTTCTGCTATTCATAGGGTTTCACTGGCTAATTTTTTTCAGAAGTACACTGCCAGATCCTTCTTTCTAGTCTGTCTTAGTCTGGAAGTTCAGCTGAAACCTGTCCACCATGGGTGACCCTGCTGGTATTTGAATAACAGTAAAGCACAGCTTCCAGCATTACAGCAACACACAAGCCCCCACAGTGCAGCAAACTGACAGACACATAGGGGAGTGTAACCTATAATCAGGAGAAAAATAAATCAATAGATCAGGCCGAGAAAGGACAGCTCCGATTACATTAGTGCACAAGGATGTTAATATGCTTTCTGTGCATAAGGATGTAAAGGGAAATATATACTTGATGAAGAGAGGAGTGGAAATATGAAGAAGAAAGATGAAACTTGTAGAAATGAGAAACACAGTATCTGAAATAAAAATTTCACTGAATGGGATTCAGAGAAAATTGGACATTACAGAGAAAAAGATCAGTGATTTGGAAGACCTAGCAGTAGAATCTGTCCAAAATGATGATAGAAAAAAAGACTATAAAAAAGAAGATCGAAGCCTCTGTGACCGTGGAATAAAGTCAGGTGGTCTAACATACCTGAAATTGGAGTCCTAGTATAAAGGAGGGGGGGATGTCAGAAAAAATATTTGAAGAAATAAGTGGCTGAAATTTATTCAGATTTGAGGGAAACCATACACTTATGGATCCAAGAAAATCAGCGAGCCTAAAGAAAGATAAGCATGTACAGACACACACCTATCCCACAGCAAGGCACTGATGAAAACCAGTGATGATAAGAAAATCTTTAAGGGCAGCCAGGTAAGAATGTTCACAAACTTGTAGTTTGTGCATAAGAGCTATGCAAGTTAGAAGACAATGGAAGGGTATCTTTAAATGTTGAAAGGAAAAAAAAAAAAAAAAAAAACTGTCAGCCTAGAATCCTGTATCCTTGGAAACAAAGGTAAAATTAGAACTTGTTAGACAAAGCTGAGGGAATGCGCAGTCTAAGAGTCATTAGAGGAAGTTCTTCAGACAAAAGGAACAAAATGAAAGCTTGAAGCGAAAAGCACTTTTGAAATAATGGGATGAAGATAGGTATTTTGCGTAAACTCTGAGAAAGCTGGAGGACTATTCTCAGACAAAACAGACTTCAGAACAAGGAAGATTATCAGCGATAAAGAGGGAAATTTCATAATGTTTAAGGAATTGGTTCATCAAGAGGCACAGCAGTCCTTGATTTGTTTTCACCCAGTAAAAAAGCTTCAAAAAGTATTAAGCAAAAACTGATTGAACTGAAAAAGTAGAAGATCAGTAAGGATATAGAAGGCTTGAACAACTCACTTAGCCAGTTGTACCAAATCCACATGTTTAGAACTCTTCACCCAACAACAGCAGAATTCGTATTTCTTTCAATATAGAGCATTCATTTAGATAGACCGTGTGTTGGGCCATAAAAATTAGTCTTAACACATATAAACGGACTGGAATCATAAAAATTATGTTCTCTGACCACAGTGGAACTAAATTACAAATGAGTAAGAGGAACTAACGCATTTCTAAATAACGTATGTGTCAGCAAATCAAATGATAAATTAAAACATTTTGAACTGGATGAAAATGAAACTACAGCATATCAAAATCTGTGGGATGCAGCAAGGTCAGTGCTTAGAGGGAGATGTATACCTGTAAATGCTTTATTAAAAAGAAGGATGTCTAAAATTAACGATATAAATTTTCACCTTAAGAAGCTAGACAAACAAGACCATATAAACCTGAAATAAGAGAAAGGAAAAATAAAGGTAAAAGGAGAAATATTAAAAAAAAAAAAAAAAAAAAAAGTCAGTGATACCAAAAGCTAGTTCTTGGGAAAAAGTATATAAAATTGATAAACCTCTAGCTAGACTGATCCAGAAAAAAGAGAGAAAACATAAATTACCAACATCAGGAATAAAAGAGGAGACGTACTACATATCCTATAAACATTAAAAGGATAACATAGGAATATTAAGAACAACTTTATGCCAGTAAATTAAAAAATCAGATGAAACGGACAAATTCCTTGAAAGACACAAACTGCCAAAACTGAATCAAAAAATAGAAAACCTTAATACCTTTATATCTTTTAAAGAAAACAAATTTGTAATTAAATACCTTCACAAATTGTTCTCTGTCTTGACTGCAGTGATGGTAACACCAATCTACACGTGATAAAATGGCATAAAACCATATAAATATGTTAGCCAATATCATTTTCCTTGTTTTGATATTGTACTTTATTTACGTAAGATGTAACCATTGGGGGGAAATAGGTGAAGGGTACTTGGGAGCTTTTTGTACTAACTTTGCAATTTCCTGTGAATCTATAATTATTTAAAAATAAAAAGCCTTCCCTCAAAGAAAACTCCAGGTCCTGCTGATATTACCGGTGAATCCTTTATTCTAATCCCATACAAAGTCTTTCAGAAAATAGAAGAAAAAGTAGACTTTCCAGTTAATTTTATGAGACCAGCATTGTCCTGATGCCAAAACCAAATGTAGACATTACAAAAAACAAAAACTACTGACCAGTGTTCCCCGTGAATATAGATGCAAACTTAAAAGAAGGAATTATGAAATTGAATCCAATGATATATAAAAATGATAATCTACCATGACCAAGTGTGGCTTATCCCAGGACTACAGGGTTAAATTTTACCTCATGATAAATGGAGAAAAGATTGAAGTTGTCAAGCATTTCATTTTACTTGGATCCACAGTCAATGCCAGTGGAAACAGCAGTCAGGAAATCGTATTTGCATATTGCACTGGGCAAATCTGCTGCAAAAGACCTCTTTAAAGTGTTGAAAAGCAAAGATGTCACTTTGAGGACTAAGGTGCACCTGACCCAAGCCATGGTATTTTTAGTCGTCTCATATACATGCAAAAGCTGGACAATGAATAAGGAAGACCAAAGAAGAAATGACACTTTTAAATTATGGTGTTGGCAAAGAGTATTGAATATACCATGGACTGCCAGAAAAATGTACAAGTCTGTCTTGGAAGAAGTACAGCGAGAATGCTCCTCAGAAGCAAGGATGGTGAGACTTCATCTCATGTACTTTGGACATGTTATCAGGAGGGACCAGTCCCTGGAGAAGGACATCAGGCTTGGTAAAGTAGAGGGTTAGCGAAAAAGAAGAAGACTTCCAATGAGATGGATTGACACAGTGACTGCAACAATGGGCTCAAACATAGCAACAATTGTGAGGATGGCACAGGGCCAGGCAGTGTTTCGTTCTGTTGTACATAGGATCTCTATGAGTCGGAGCCTACTGGACAGCACCTAACAACAACAGAATAAAGGAGAAAAAAGCACGTTGTTTCAATATCTGCAGAAAAAGCCTTTGACAAAATTTCACAATTCATTATAAAAACTCCCAGCAAGATAGGAGTAGAAGGGATTTTCTTCAGCCTTACTAAAGGGATCTGCGAAAAATCTCCAGCTAACATCTTATTTAATTGAGAGACTGACTGCTTTCCTCTGGGATCAGGAACACAGCAAGCAGACTCACTCTCACCACTCTGTTCATCATTTTCGTGGCACTCCTGCCTGTGCAATAAGGGCAAAAAAGAAAAGAAAGTGTGCAGATTGGAAAAGGAGAAATAAAACTGTATTTACTACTGACATGATCATTTACTTAGAAAATTCTGAGGAATCCGCAAAAATTTAGCAGGGTCATAGGATACAAGGTCACCATACAAAAATCAGTTGTATTTCTGTACACTAGCAGTGAACAATTGAAAATTGGGATACTTAGCAATAAATTTAATAAAATACGTATAAGACCTGTGCAATAAAACTGTAAAATATTGCTGAGAGAAATTAAAGAAGTAATGAGTAGAAGATTATCATATTCATGGACTGGAATACTCAATATTGTTAATATCTCAGTTCTCCAACAATCCCAGTTAAAATCCCAGCAGACTTTTTTGTTGAAATTGACAAGATAATTCTAAAGTTTATATGGAAATGCAAAGGAACCTGAATATCCAAAGCATCTGGCGGGGGGAAACAGAGAACAAATTTGGAGGACTGGCACTACCTGATTTCAACACTTTCAGTAAAATTAAACAGGACCATGTGGTACTGGCATAAATTTAAATGTAGACAGTGGAATAGATGGTGTCCAGAAATAGCCAATTGATTTTCAACAAAGGTAATTCAGTGGGAGAGGGGTAGTCTTTTTCAGCACAGGATGGTGGAACGACTAGATTTCCATATGGAAAAAAATTAACCTCAACCCTTACCTCATGGCATACACAAAAAATTAGCTAAAAACCAACCATAGACCTAACTGTAAAACTTCTAGATGAGAACATCAGAAAAAATCTTCATGATCTTCGATTGGGCAAAGATTCTTATTTAAGACATAAGAAAAAGCACAAATCAAAAGAAAATTGATAAATTTGGCCTCAGCATTTTTTTTGAAACTTCTCTTTGAAAGATATTAAGAAAATGGCAATCTATAGACTGGGAAGAATATATTTGCAGTACATTTATCTGACAGAAGACTTGTACACAATAGTAAGAAAATAAACAACCACAATAAATAATAGGGAAAAGATTTGAAAAGGCCCTTCCCAAGAGAAGATACAAGAATGGCCAATGAGCACATGAAATACACTCAGCATCATTAATCACCAGGGAAATGAAAATTAAACCCATGGTAAGATCCCATTACACACCCTTCAGAATGGCTAAAGTTAAACAAACTGACAGTATTAAGTGCTGGGGAGGATGTGGAGAAGCCGGAATTCTCACATCTCTGCTGAGAATGTAAAGTGAGTAGCAAGAGGTTAGCTCCAAGGGGTTAGGGAAACGCTGAGGTAATGAAGTGCGAGAAAAAGCACTTGGTAAACAGGCATTCCACAGAGATAAGTTTGGTGGTAGAACGTTGCATAGAGGTGGCAGGAGATCAAACAGAAGAACTGAACAGCTTTAAGTATTTGTGGTGGGTACTTGTTGGTGTGTATAGAGGGATGTGTGTATACGTCTGGAGATGAGGAAGCCAAGGGTAAAGCTGGTGCGGTAGTAGTGAATTGAGATGATAGGCTTGCCCTGGGACACTCGTAGCAGTAGAGTTACCAGGGTGGTGACAGAATGAGATTTGGAACCAGGGCATGAGCAGCAATAAACCAACAGTAGAAGCCCATCCATATTTTGTTTTGGGACATGTTTTTGTATTTAGTTAATGGATCTGTGGTATTTTTAAGAATTCTCTTTAAATGAATTAATAAAACCACACTCAGGAGACTAGATGAGTGATTGCCAGTGGTCAGTGATGTGGGGGGCAGGAAAGGAGGCGGGAGGGTGTGGCTGTAAAAGGGCCACAGGAGGGGTCCTTGTGGTGATGGACCGTTCTGTATCTTGACTGCATCAATGACAGTATCCTGGTTGTGACATTGTGCTATAGTTTTACAAGATGTTACCGTCGGGGAGAACTGGGTAAGGGGTAAATAGGGTCTTCTCTGTATTGTTTCTTAAAACTGCATGTGAATCTACAGTTATCTCAAAATGAGTTTAATTTTTAAAAAGTATATTGATCATACTATATTCCTGTATTGTGTGTTACAACCTTACTGTAGTGATGTAGAATAAATTATGCAAAATAAGAACCAAATATTTACTTTGCAACAGTTACTTTCTTTGTGAGTCTCAGCTCTAGATTTAACTTGGCTTTGAGACTGTTTGTCTTATGATTTCAGAGACATTCTATAAGTGGACCAATCTCAACGTCCAAACCCCTAACGACTCTGACGGATAAGAGACCAAACTATGGGGAAATCCCTGTTCAAGGTACAACTCAGTTTCAATTTGTAGAAACCCTGCACCCAAGATACAACAGTATTTCACGCTTGCTGCTAATTTTGGGGTTGTTCTGACTTTTTGGCTAACTAAAGTGTTATTTTCTTTGCTTCTGACATTACTTAAACCAGTCTGGTATTCATCTGTATTAGAAGTTTGCTAATAATACATCTTAATTGTTGTTGTTAGTGACTGAATTATTTCACTTCGCGTAATGTTTCCAAGGTTCATCCATGTAAATAGCATGTATTGGGACTTCATTTCTCTTTATGGCTGAATAATATTCCCTTGTATGGGTGGACCACAATTGTGTTTGTCCATCCATCTGTCGATCAACATTTAGTTTGTTTTCCCCCTTTTTGCTATTGTGTATAATACTGCTATGAATATTGGTGTACAAGTATAAGTTTGCGTTCCTGATTTCAGTTCTGTTGGATGTATACCTAGGAATGGAATTGCTGGGCCATATGTGGTTAAGTGTTTGACTACCAACCGAAAGGTCGGCAGTTCGAATCCACCAGCCGCTCCTTGGAAACCCTACGGGGCAGTTCTTCTCTGTCCTGTAGGGTTGCTAGGAGTCGGAATTGACTCGATGGCAACAGGTTTGGTTTTTGGGTTTTTATGGTAATTCTAGGAGCCTGCGTGTTGCAAGCAGTGTGTGATTAGCTGCTAAGCTAAACGATGGCAGTCTGAAGCCACCCAGCAGCTCCATGGAAGAAAGACCTGGCGAACTGCTTCTGTAAAGATTATGGTTAAGAAAACCCTATGGAGCAGTTCTGTTCTGTAACACATGGGATCACCATGAGTCTGGGCTGACTTGAGAACAGCTAAAAGCAACAACAACGATGGTAATTCTGTGTTTAACTTTTTGAGGAACTGCCAAACTCTTTTCCACAGTGGCTGCACCATTTTGTATTCCCACCAGTTCTTCACCTCCTCACCAACACCTGTTTTCTTTTTTTTAATCACAGTCATTCTAGTGAGGGTAAAGTGGTATCTCATTGTGGTTTTGATTTGCATTCTCTAATGACTAAGGATGTTGACCATCTTTTCATGTGCGTATTGGCCCTTTGTATTTCTTCTTTGGAGAACTATCTATTCAAATCTTTTGCCCATTTTTTGATTCAGTTGTTTGTCTTTTTGCTGTTAAGTTATAGTTCTTTTTATATTCTGGATATTAAACCTTCATCAGATGTAGGGTTTCCTCAAATTTTTTTCCAGTCACCCTGATCTCTATTTTATTGAGAAAGTCTTTGATGAACAGAATTTTTTAATTTTGATGAAGTTTGATTTATGTATTTTTTTTCTTTTGTGGCTTGTGCTTTTGGTGTCGTATCTAAAAATCCATTGTTAAAAACTAGATCTTGAAGCATTATCCCTGTTTTCAGAGGAAAAACCAAAGTTCTGTAAATGACCTCGAGACCCTCCGCAGCCTGGCCTCGGTTGCAGTTCTGGCCTCATCTTTCTTCTCTCTCACTCACTCTGCTCAATGCCACGGGCTACTTTTTGGTCCCCTAGGCACTTGGCACACTCATGACTCAGGAACCAAGCCCTGTTTCCCCTTCTGCTGGAGTTGTCTTCCTGGATGTCCACCTGGCTTACTCCTGGTCTCCTTCAAGATGTTGCTCAAGTCCCCTTCTCTGGGAGTCTTCCCTGGCACCCTGTTTAAAATTGTAAACCACTTCCTGCCCCATACCCCTTCTGCTCCTTGCGCTTTCTCTTTTATAACCTTAGCACTTATCCCCTTCTAACATACTGTGATGGTTAAGGTTGTGTGTCAACTTGGCTGGACCATGATTCTCAGTGGTTTGGCAGTCATATGATGTGATCACTTCCATTATGAGATTTGATATAATGTGATCATCTCCATGATGAGATCTGCTGTAAATAGTTGAAAGGGAGTTTCCTTGGGGATGTAGCCTGCATCAAATATAAGTGGACATTCTGGTAGGGCTCATGGGTTTTTACTCACTCTGCATCCTGCAGCTAGCTCCTGTTTGTCTGACCTCTGGTTCTTGGGACTTGAGCTAGCAGCTCACCTGCAGTCTTGCCTGCCAGTCTTGGGATTTGTTGATCTTTGCAGCCTATGAGCAAGAGCCCTGCTCTCTGACCTGCTGATCTTGGGTTTGTCAGCCCCTGAGGCTACATGAATTAGAAGACGCCTCTTTCCTGACCCATAGGCTTGGGACCTTCTGGCCTCTACAACTGTGTGAGCCATTTCCTTGGTATGAATCTCTCTCTGTATACATTTATACGCTTTACTGGTTTTTCTTCTCTAGAGAACCCAGCCTAAGATGCATACTATGTAGTTTATTTTTCTGTAACTTTTACTGTCTTTCTCCCATTTCTGCAGATTGTAACGCCCATGAGGTCAGGGATTTGTGTGTTTGTTCACTGAGGTGTCCTTGGCACCTGTGTTGGGTTCCGGATAAAGCAGTGTGAGATGAGTGAGAATGAAATAAAAGTTAATGCATGTAAAGAGCTTAGCACAAGCTTTAGCCCATAGTTAATTCTCACTGTTATTTTTTATTACTGTTTTGTGTGGTCTTTCTCTTGGTAGCACAAGTGGATGAGAATTGCAGTCTCAGTGGTCCAAGAATAAAAGATTTTAGTTCATTGCAAGGCAACTAAAGTCTGCAGGATTTTGTTTAGCTGCCAACAGATAGCTGTTAGAAAGCATTGGTACAGGTTGTGTCCTAAACCAAACCAAACCCGTTGTCATCAAGTCGATTCCGACTCATAGCAACTCTGTAGGACCAAGTAGAACTGCCCAATAGAGTTTCCAAGGAGTGGCTGGTGGATTCAAACTGCCAACCTTTTGTTAGCAGCCGAACTCTTAACCACTGTGCCACCACGGCTCCAGTTTGTGTCCTGGGGATCCTAAAAAAACTGCTTATACTGAGGACAAAGACCTAGGAGTGGAATTGCTGGGTCATATGGTAATTCTAGGAGCCTGAGTGGCGCAAGTGGTTTATTCAAGGATTCAGGAACATTCTCCCTGCTGCCTGTCGTGTGGGTCTGAGTTCTGTAATGAAGTCAGCCTTGGACCTGCAGGCTGTGCTAAGTACAGTCAGAACCAGGAGCTCTACATGAACATATTTGAGAATATGTGTAAAATTCTGTGCCCAGGTCTCGGAACCTTGAGTCAAACCTGGCCACAGTGGTGTGACAGAGTGCTGTAGGAGACACCCTACCTGGAGAACATTAAGGTAACCCTGAGACACCAGAGACTACTGAGTTCCCATGCCCTGATGGCCTTGGAGGAGGGTAGGGATGCTGCAGTGGAAAGTGGCTCAGGGCCTTAGCGACCCTCCTGAGGCCAGGCTAAAGCAGATCCTGGGGACCTCCTCCCCTTTCTGCTACCTTCTAGATTCATCTTGGTCAGATCACAGTGGGGCAAGGGTTACCTGGGAAAACCAGCAACTTAACCTGATGCTGAGGCTTACCTGAGTCTTATTAAAATACATAGTCCTGGGCTTCACCCCAGATCTACTGACTGCACTTTCCAGGAAAGGGAGTTCAGAAATGTCATTTTTACACAAGCTCCTGAGGTGATTCTTAGCAAAGGACAAGTTTGGAAACTGGGCAAAAATTACCATTTAATTTTTTTCTATTGCCTTGACTTTTGTGGGTGGGAGTGGGATGTGAAGGGTCTGTGGGCCAAGGTTATTGAAGACACAGATTAAATGTGTTAGGTTTTCCAGGGCTCTGCTGAATTAAACCTTTTCTGGCTCTCCTCATGTTTTTATCTGATAATCTGTCAAATGATAGTGCCCTTGGACATTGTGTGTGTGCTGTCAGCCTGCGTTAATGCTGGTCTGACTTACCACTGCAGTCTGTTATGATGCCTTAATGGGACTTTGTTGAAACAGCATAAATATAGGAGAAAGAGGAAAACACATTTAGGATAATTTTTATCTGGGAAGTTGTTGATAGTGTGGTCTTTTATCTTAAACGGCCATTGGGGGGAAAAACCATTTGCGAAACTAAGAACAACCCAGTGATTCTTGGTCATAAAAAGTCACTGTGGTTGTCCAAACTGTGATAAAAGAGTAGAATTTTTGAGCTCTGTCTTGAACTGCTTTTCTTCCTTGATTGTGTCTTTTATCTTGGCTTGAATCAGGAAACATACAGTCTGTCATTTTCATTTTGAAATTTCAGCGGCTTCATTACTGAAATGTACAAAAGATGCTGTTTCTTGTTCTGCTTACACTTAAATAAGAATTTGTTGGTTTTTCCAGGTAAGGATTTAAAACTAGAAGTTTTTTGTTTTTTTTTTTTTTTGGGTGGGGGGGCTTATATTTTAGCATCGTGCCTGAATGTTAGTTTCAGGAAAATGTTTCAGATCAGAGAAATCTTGTTCTAAATGCACTGATCAAACGCTCTTTTGTTGGTATGGTCAGTGGTTGAATTAATGACAGGGATCATAACTGGTACCACTTCAGTAAACCTTCATAGGTGAATTAGCATTTGTGGCCCAAGCAGAAAAGGACAGATCTGCTACCAGGTATGTGGATACACGCAGTTGAAAAGGGTTTTTACTGTCCCCACTTGCACAGTGATCTTAGGCGGCCCAGAATGTTAAGCAAAACCTCAGCTCAATGGTGTGATTGATTGGAGGTGCCAGGGATTACCCAAGTATCACTGTCAAGTTGTGGAGTGTCATGTTGTCTCTATAATCAATTTAGACGTGCAGGTATCTTAGAAAGCAGATTGGTCCCAGTATAGTTATGTTCTGTAAGGAAAGTAATACCAAACTTTTATTTGCTAAATTGTCTTATTTGAGGCTGGAGATTTAAAAATTCTAAAAACTCAGTATTTTGGGGAAAAAAAATCCATTTATGGGAAGGGTATATATAATAATCTTGGAGAATTATTTATTTCAGTCCTCCTTATTTTAAATTTTTATTCAATTTAAATTAAAAAATTCTAATTTTATAGCTATTGTATTCTTTGGTTTATTATCTAATACTATTGTTTATTTTGTTGCTCTAGTTATTCCAGCTCTGGCCACTGGGAGCTCTTTCACATTGTCTCCTGTGCTCTTTTAACACTTCATTACTTTCTGGCACCATAAGATGATCTAGACTCATCACTTAGCCCTCCCTCGCATTCTGGTTTATTTTTTTATTCACGTACAGTAAAAGCCCTGGTGCTGCAGTGGTTAAGTGCTCAGCTGCTAACCGCAAAGTTGGCAGTTCAGACTCACACAGCGGCTCCGCACAATCTAGTCCCATAAAGATTACAGCCTAGAAAACCCAATGGGGCAGTTCTGCTCTGTCACTTGGGATCACTATGAGTCAAAAATCGACTCAGTGACTCCTAACAACAACAACAAAGATTCACTCTTTGTGGTTTACTTTCTGTGGGTTTCGACAAATGCATAGAGTCATTTATCAATCACAGTTCCATATAGAACAGCTCCATCACCTTAAAAATTCCCTCTTTATAGTGAACTCACCTCTCACACCCCAACCCCTGGCAACTGCTGATGTTTTCAATCCCTATTGTTGTGCCTTTTCCAGAGTGTCATATAAATGAAATTGTACAATATATAGCCTTTTAAGTTTGGCTTCTCTCTCTTACCAAAATGCATTTATTTTACTGTTACTGGATAGAGTGTTTTATAAATGTCAGTTAGACCTAGTTGGCTGAGAGTCTATATCCTTACTGATTTTCTGTCGATTTGTTCCATCAGTTACTGAGAGAAGAGTGTTGAAGTCTCTAAGTCTAATAGATTTGTCTTATATCTTCTTTCAGTTCTGTTGGTTTTTGCCTCATGTATGTTGAAGCTCTGTTGTTGTACATACACATTTCAAATTGTTACATATTCTAGAGAATTGAGCCCTTTATCATTATGTAATGTTCCTCTTTATCCTTGGTAATATTCTTTGTTCTACAGTCTATCTGTTATTAATATAGCTACTCAAACTTTCTTTTGGTTAGTGCTTGCATGGTGTATCTTTTTTCCATCCTTTTACTTTTATAAATTTGTGTCTTTATATTTAACTTGAGTTTCTTGTAGAATATATAATTTGGTCTTGCTTTTTTAGTCAACCTTAAAATATCTGTCTTTTTAACTGGTGGATTTAGACCAGTTATATTTAATGCGATTATTGATATGGTCAGATTAAAACCTACCATGTTGCTAAATATTTTCTATTTGATCCATGTGCTCTGTTTCTTTTTTCCTCTTTTTCTGCCTTTGCGTGGATTCATTGACTTTTTTTTTTATTATTCTATTTTATCTCCTGTATTGACTTATTATTTATATCCCTTTAAAAAGTTTTTTATAGTGGTTGCCTGATAGCAGTGTTTCTTAATTTTGACATTTTCGACCAAAGAATTCTTTGTTGTGGGGGACTGTTCTGTGCATTGTAGGATGTTTAATGTATCTCTGGCCTCTAGCCACTAGATGCCAGTAGCAACCCCATGCCCAGGTGTAACAAACAAAGATGCTTTCTTCTTGTCAGTTACAGTAGTACCCCCTTAGCGGCAGTTACGCTTTCTGTGGTTTCAGTTGCCCGCGGATAGCCGTGGTCCACAGTGATTGTGTTCAAGTAATCCTTCTTTTACTTAATAATGGTCCCAAAGCACAAGAGTAATGATGCTGGCAATTCATACATGCCAAAGAGAAGCTGTAAAGTGCTTCTATTTTATTATTATTGTTTTTAATCTCTTATTATAAATTAAACTTTATCACAAGTATGTATGTGTAGGAAAAAACATAGTATATATAGGGTTCAGTACTATCTGCAGTTTCAGGCATCCACTGGGGGTCTTGGAACATATTCCCTGTGGAGAAGTGGGGACTGCTGTACTGTATTTTTCATTTGTAGCATTTTCATTTGAGTCTCATAATTTCTATCTCTCTGCTGAAATTACCCATCTAATCTTAAATGTTGTCTACCTTTTCCATTAGAGATTTTTTTTTTTTTTTAAATATTTTATTGTACTTCAGGTGAAGGCTTACAGAACAGATAGTTTCTCATGTAACAGTAACACACATGCTGTTTTATGACATTGGTT
>NW_004444093.1:2733839-2752475 GCF_000243295.1 Trichechus manatus latirostris | reverse complement strand
AGTTCTTTATCTCTTCATTTGATGTTCTAGGGTTTCAGGATTGTTGATTCTCTGTTTGGCTTAGTTTTTCGGATCTTTGTTGTGGAGGGACGGCGTGGTGTTTCTGCCTAGAGCGCCATCTTGCCGGAATTCCTCCATTAGAGATTTTTACATGTTAATCATGGTTATTTTAAATACCCTGTCAGATAGTTCCAACGTTTGTGTCATATCTGAGTCTAGTTTTACTAATTATTTCATGTCATAGTATAGTGTGTTGTTTTTTCCTTTGTTTTTTATATATTTCATAACTCTGTTGAAAGCTAGACATCTTGTGTAGGACAGTAGTGATTGGTTTTATACCCTGAAATATGGGTATCTCTTTACTTCTGCTAGATCTTTAATGTGAGAGTTCGAGTTAAAACTACTCAGGAGCTGGGCTGGGTTTGAGGTTTATGTTACTGACTGCCCTCAGTGTACAACAGTCTTCCGATTCCTCTAGTAATAATTTGTGTTTGGGAAAAAAAAATTGTTAGACATATAAAGAAAAAAAAGTGACCCATAAAAAAGAAATGGAAACCTACCCAGAGATGACCTATACGTTGGAATTAGCAGAAATAAATTTTAGAGCAACTATTACAGAGATGTTCAGTGTTATAAAGGAAAATCTGTTCTCAGTGAATACACAAATAAAAAATTCAGCTGAGGTATAACGCAAAGAAAAGCCTAAAGCCTAAAGCCTAAATTGGAGCAGACATTGAGAAAAATCCTCTGGGAAACCAGCCCCATCCTAAACATCTTGGCCATGCTTGCAGGCAGGCTGCACTTCTTGGCTGCGCTAGCTTCCTCTTGGCCAGGCTAGCAGGCCCTTCTGTCAGCCATGCTAGCCTCTTCTCAGCCTCTGCCTTTGCTCAGGCAAGTGTTACAGCTCTTTAGTTCTGCGGACGTGTGCCTGGAGGCACCCCCACTCGGCCAGCAAGCCTCCTGCCCGGAGGCACTCAGCTCTCTTGTTCCGTGGGTCAGCAAGCCTGCTGCAGGCACCTCACTCCGTGGGTCAGGAAGCCCACCGCAGCTGTCTCAGGCCAGTCTCCTGGCTCTCACTGCTCATACTGCTGCCTCCATCTAGTGCTATCTTGTGCCATCTCCAGTATTACAGCTCTCTCTGTCTCCTAGGTCTGGGAGGTTCTCAGCGCAGGGACCCTGGGTCTAAAGGACACTCTCAGCTCCAGAATCTTCTTGATGATAGTGAGGCCCCCCTGAACCTCTGTGGGATTGGCCCTTTTGTAAGCCTACCCCTCCCACCAAGACCACAAACTGACCAATCCCCTCAGTAGACTGTAGTAACCTGGTTTGCATAGTAATTGACCAATCCCAGCAAGAGTTTTATACATTGTATTTGCATAGTAAATTGTCCAATCCCTGCAAGATGCATAAGATAGACCAATCACAGGGCAGGCTGTGGCCCAGCCAATTATTTTTGGCAGAACCACAAACCCATGGCCAGAAAGACCATGTGTAAAGAGAAACCCATTGCACTGCAGGAAACAATAAAGGGACAACTGCCTGTACCTATTTATTTCTTAAGTCTCACCTAATTAAAAAAAAAAAAAAAGGAAAAAAAACTTTCCTCTCTCCCCTACCTCCTACAGCTATTACACTTTCTCCCTATATTCACTTCAGAGTTTTCAGCCAAACTTCTGACCTCTCTAATTGCCTACTCCACGTCTTTCCCAAGGTATCTCATAGGGTTCTCAAATTTAATATGTCTTTGTGTCTCTTTTCCTCCCATAATACTCAGCACCTTTCTTATCTTTGTACCTGTCACCTCCTTTCCTCTTACCTCTCATCAAATTGGTCAGCAAATCTGTTGCTTCTACCTCAATAGAGTGCTGGTACCACCCAAATCCATGTCACCATCGTCTCCATCTGTATCATCTAACTGGTCATCCTGTGGGTGTTGTTAGCCCTCTCCAGTCCATCGAAGCCAGAGGAATTCTAATTTGATAAAGCCTTCTGACTACCCATTGCCAACAGGATAAAGTCCAGACTACTGAACTTGGCCTACATTGCCTGCATGATTTGCCCTTGCATGATCTGGCCCTCCCAGCTGACCTGTGCAGCCTCACCTGCTGTACTCTGAGCACCACCATCCTGTATTTCTCCTGGCATATTTGGGACACTCAGCCTGGAACACGCTTCCCTTCCAGGTTCTTCTTTGCCTATATAGAAACTATTATTTATCCTTCTAGACCCATCTTAGAGGTCATTTTCCTGAAGAGGCCCTTCCAGACCTCCCCGCAAGACAAGGTCACACCCTACTGCTGTATTCTCAGAGCCCCTTGTCCTTTCCTTGCTTACCTCACTTGTAATGAGTTTTTATCATCTGGCTTCCACTCCAGACTCCATTAGGGCAAGTGTCCTGTCTCCTTTCTGCCCTCTGTGACCTTTGCACCAAGCCAGGTGCCTGGCAAGGAGGGTATACATAGATGGTTTTTGTTTAATGAATGGATTAAAGCAAAGAATAGCTCCACATGCCCTGTGTCTTGACCACACTAGGATTTCATTATTCTCTAACTCCGATGTCCTTGTACTTTTGCTCTTCTTATTGTGGCAGTAGAATGGAATCTATTTCTGTAGGATATAATCTCTCCTGTCTGCTGCATTTGATTGTAATACACTAACCTTATTTCCTGAAGAGTGTAAACTGATGGTTTGGCATAAAGTTAGAAATCAGCCACTCATTGCAGTAGTAAATGGACATATATTCTTACTGTGACAGATGCCTCTGGTCATGTTCATTCTTTCAGGGAAATTTCTTCATAAAATGGCAGCAGATTATGTTGTGGCTGTTGAAAGTTACCACAAATAATTTTGAAAAGAATAGCCTATTGGGGCTTTTAGTACATTTTTGTATATTTTCAGAAAGTAGGTGTTGAGCTATGGTAGGGGTTCTCTGCCAAATTGAGACCAGCTTGGACCCTTGGGCTTGCAGTATGAAATAGACTTACGCAGATTTTGGGCTAAAGTCTCAGCAGTAAATTTCATGGGTTTTTATTTTCAGTTGTGTGCCTGTGGTGTGTGCTGTGAATGAAGAAAAATAAAATCAGGCACCTTAGAAACACTTTCCACGTGGAGAATGATAGGGGCTTATGCCTGTGTCCTTTACCGACTGTCTTAGCCTGGGTTCTCTAGAGGAGCAAAACCAGTGAAAAGTTGTATGTAAATATATAGAGAGAGATTTATTTCAAGGAAATGGCTCACACAGTTGCAGAGGCTGGCAAGTCCCAAGTCTGCGGGTCAGACATCAGGCTGGAAGTTTCTCCTGACTCATATGGTTGAGGGACTGACGAACCCAAATTAGCATGCTGGATGGCAGGCTGCTGGCTCACATCCCAAGAACCTGAGGTCAGATGATGATGAGTCGGATGCAGGATCAAGAGAGAGAGCTTTGCTAGAACATTCATGTGTGTTGAATGCAGGCCACACCCCCAAGGAAACTCCCCTTGTATCAGATCACGAAATGGAGGATAGTTACATAATTTTTAGAATCATGGCGTAGCCAAGCTGACACATAACTTTAGCCATCACAGGCAATGCCTTGTTAACTTGGCACCTGTACACATCTCTTTAAACCATACATAATCTCTAAATAAAGACAATTATAAAGTCATACTTGCGCCTAACATGGTACAACTAATGTGCACAACCAAAAGTGCACTGTTTACATCTTATATAAGTAATGAGTAAGAGGGAAGACAATAATATTTGATATGCATATGCAATATATATGTATGCATAAATACACATATAATAAATCAAGGAAAATACTCATAACAATTGAACAGTCCTTGTTTCTGCATTTGGTCACGTGGTCATAACTGATATTTAGAACTACCTTCTTCCACCACCCATTCCATATTCCCTTTGCTCTCAGCAAGCACCTCAGCTGGTCGTCGTTCTTTGCCTGGTGGGGTGACACAAACCTTTATTCCTGAAGAGTCTGGGCCATTAGTAGTCACATTGGAATTGAGTTGCTGTAGTTTTCCATTGACTTAAATCACAGGGCACGTGTCTTAGGCTGGGTTCTCTAGAGAAGAAAAACCAGTAAAGCATATAAATATATATATAGAGAGAGAGTTATATCAAGGGAATGGCTCACACGATTGTAGAGGCTGGAAGGTTCCAAGTCCATGAGTGAGGATAGAGTTTCTCCTGATTCATGTAGCCGCAGGGTCCAGCGAACCCCAGATCATCAGGTCATAGGGCAGGGCTCTTGCTCACAGGCTGCCAAGATCGACAGATCCCAAGATTGGCAGGCCAGACTACAGGTAAGCAACTAGCTCAAGTACCAAAAACTGGAGGTCAGACAAACAGGAGCCAGCTGCAAGATCCAGATCTACCAAAAGCCCATGAGCCTTGCCAGAATGTTCACTTATATTTGATGCAGGAAACTCCTTTTGAACTGATTGGCTTCTCACAGTAGATCTCATCATGGAGGTGATCACATTATATCACATCTCATCATAAAAGTGATCACAACGTCATACAACTGCCAAACCACTGAGAATCATGGCACAGTCATGTTGACACACAACCTTAACCATCACAGTCCACCCCTTGTCAACTTGGCACATGTACACATCTCCTTAAACCATACATAATCTCTGAATAAAGACAATTAGAAAGTCATACTTGCGCCTGACATGATACAGTGAACACACATACAACTGAAAATGCACTGGCCCTGTTTATATCTTATATTTCATAAGTGAAGAAAACAAAAATATTTGATGTACACATACAAAGCAGAAATAGTCATAACAATTACAGTCTTTGTTTCTGCAACTGGTCATGTGGTCATATCTGGTATAACTGGTCATAACCTTAAACCAGCCATTCCATATTCCCTTTGCCCTCAGCAAGCATCTCAGCTGGTCATGGTTCTTTGCCTGGTGAGGTGACCCAAACCTTCATTCCTGAAGGGTCTAGGTCATTAGTAGTCACGTCAGATTGGGTTGCTGTAGTTTTCCATTGGCTTTAATCACAGGGCATGGTAGTACTGAGAGACGCCCTACGGGATCTCCTGCATTCCAGACATACTTTTCTTTACCTCCCTTATGTAATATCAATCTGATTTTCTCTTGGTAATCAGGATCAATCACACCAGCTAGTATGGTAACTCCCTTCTTTGCTTGTTGATCCAGAGGTGTAAGGAGCCCAAAGTGGCTAGGTAGTATTCTTAACTTCTAGTTCAGTGGAATCAGTGATGTGTCTCCAGTTGGGAGCGTTCCTCCCTTTGGAACTAAGACCTCTAGACCTGCAGAGCAAAGGGTTGCAGGGCCAGGAGGCAAAAATTTTGTAAGTGGGTCACTTGGGGTAATAGCGAGTGGTGCCACTCCTGTTTTCACTCCTTAATTCCTGGGCCCATGAATCCTGGATATGGGAGAAACAGCAGCATATATTGGACGCTGGTTTAGAGCATATACAGCCTCCTGGAGATCATTGCCCCAACCCGGAAGGTATTGGCCACCTAGCTGGTGCCGTAATTGTGTCTTTAGAAGGCCATTCCGTCATTCAATTAAGCCAGCTGCTTCAGGACAATGGGGAAAGTGGTAAGACCAGTGAATTCATGAGCACGGGCCCATTGCCACACTTCATTTGCTGTGAAGTGAGTCCCTTGATCCAAGGCAATGCTATGTGGGATACCATGACGGTGGATATGGCATTCTGTGAGTGCATGGGTGGTAGTTTTGGCGGAAGCATTGCGTGCAGGGAGGGCAAATCCATATCCAGAGTGTCTATTCCAGTAAGAGCAAAATGCTGCGTTTTCATGTTGAAAGCTGTCCCGTATAATCAGCCTTCCATCAGGTTGCTGGCTGACCACCTGGAGGAATGGTGCCACATCAGGGACTCGGTGTTTGTCTCTGCTTCTGGAAGATTGGGCACTCAGCACTGGTTGTAGCCAAGTTGGCCTTGGTGAATGGAAGTCCATGTTGCTGTGCCCATGCATAAGTTCCATCCCTGCCACCATGCCACTTTGTTCTTGAGCCCATTGGGAAATGACAGGAGTGGCTGGGGAAAGAAGATGACTGGTAACCGCAGAATGGGTCACACTATCCACTTGATTGTTAAAATCCTCCTCTGCCAGCATCACCCTTTGGTGAACATTCATGTGAGAGACAAATATTTTTGCTTCTTTGGCCCATTCAAAGAGGTCTATCCACATACTTCTTCTGCATACCTCTTTGTCTCCTGTTTTCCAATCATGTTCCTTCCAAGAATCAGTACACAATCACACATCTGGCTGTTTCTCCTTCTAAGCATAGTGAACAGCTAGGTGCACTACTTGAGGTTCTGCCCATTGGGAAGATTTCTCTTCACCACTGTCCTTCAGGGAGGTCCCAGAAAGGGGCAGCAGTGCTGTTGCTGTCCACTTACGAGTGGTGCCTGCATATTGCTAGAATCATCTGTAAACCAGGCACAAGTTTTCTCTTCCTCAGTCAGCTGACCAAGAGGAACTCCCCATGAGGCCATAGGTGCAGACTGGGAGAGGGAAGGTAATGTGACAGTAGTGGAAACCATGGACATTTGGGACACTTCCTCATGTAACTAACTTGTGCTTTCATGTCCTGCTTGAGCCCCATCTCATCTACCACTTCATTTAATGATGGAATGCTGCTGAGCACACCCAACTTTATGACTCTGTGAGTCAGACAACAAACCAGTTCATGATGGGCAGCTCAGGCTGCATGATGACTTGGTGGCCCATGATTAAGTGTTCAGTCTCTACTAAGACCCAGTAACAAGCCAAAAGCTGTTTCTCAAAAGGAGTTAGTTATCTGCAAGGATGGCAGGGCTTTGCTCCAAAATGCTAAGAGCCTGCACTATGTTTTACCAATAGAGGCCTGCTAGTGACTCTAAACATCATCTCTGTCTGCCACTGACTTTTCAGGCACTGTTGGATCAGCCATATCATTATGGCCCAAGTGGCAGAGCGGCTTGCAAGGCAGCCTGTACCTGTTGCAGCGCCTTCTCTTGTTCTGGGCCCCAGTCAAAACTAGCAGCTTTTCGAGTCACTTGATAAATAGGACAGAGTAACCCATCCAACTGAGGGATTTGTTCCCTCCAAAATCCAAAGAGGCCCACCAGGCATTGTGCCTCCTTTTTAGTGGTAGGAAGGGCCAGATGTAACAACTTATCCATCCCTTTAGAAGGACTATCTCAACATGTCCCACACCACCGGACCCCTTGAAATTTCACTAAGGTGAAAGACGCCTGAATTTTTGTGGGATTAATTTCCCACCCTCTAGCACGGAAATGTCTTACCCATAAGTCTAGAGCCATTGATGCTTCTTCCTTACTAGATTCGTTCAGCATACTGTCATCAATGTAACGAGACCAGCATGACATCCTGTGGAAGGGAAAGACAATCAAGATCCCTGGAAACTAAATTATGACAGGGCTGAAGAGTTGATATACCTCTGAGGTAGGACAATGAAAGTATATTGCTGGCATTGCCAGCTGAAAGCAGACTGTTTCTGGTGGTCCTTCAAAACAGGTATGGAGAAAAGGCATTAGCCAGATCAGTAGCTGCATACCAGGTACTGGGAGATATTTTAATTAGCTTAAGTAGTGAAATCACATCTGGAACAGCAGCTGCAATTGGAGTTACCACCTGGTTAAGTTTTTGATAATCTACTGTCATTGTCCAAGCTCCATCTGTTTTTTGCACAGGTCAGATAGGCAAGCTGAATGGGAATGTGCTTGGAATCACCACCCCTGTATCCTTCAAGTCCTTGATGGTGGCAGCAATCTTTTCAATCCCTTCAGGAATGTGGTATTGCTTTTGGTTTCCTTTTTTCCTAGGTAGGGGCAGTTCTTATGGCTTCCACTTGGCTTTTCCTACCATAGTAGCCCTTACTCCATATGTCAGGTATCCGGTGTGGGGATTCTGCCATTTTATGAGTATGTCTATTCCAGTTGTGTATTCTGGAACTGGGGAAATCACTACAGGATGAGTTCAGGAACCCACTGGAACCACTGTGAGACAGACCTGAGCTAAGACTCCAGTAATAACCTGACCTCAAATATGGAATGTGTTGGTAATTGCCTCCAAGAACAACTGCCTTCTTTGCCATGATACCAGAAGAACTGGACAGTGACTGACTACCGTTATTGAACATTTTGATCAAAGATTTCATAGAAGAATCCTGATCAAAAGGGGGAAAATTTAGAACAGAGTGTAAAATTTTCATGGGTTCTAGACTTTCTGTAGCCATATAGCCGCTGAACATCTGAAAGCATTATCCTGAGATAATCTTTAAACCTTAAACCAAAAATGTTCCCTGAAGTCATTTTAAAACCATATAGTGGTTTAATTTGCTAGTGAAAAAGGTTCACCTTGAGCATTATGCTCTTAAGAACTATCTATATGGGATCAAATTGGTAACAGCAACTCAAAGAAACTCCCCTTAACATCACATCCCAAAATGAAACCTTAGATGGCAATGATTTTTTGTTAATGACGAGCAACTCTGAAAAAGGTGAGAATGATTGTACAACTCAAAGAATGTAATCAGAGTCACTGACTTGTATATGTAGAAACTTGAATTGGTGTATGTTTTGCTGTGTATATTCTCAACTACAACAGTAAAATAAATAAAATTTGGAAGAAAAATCAAATATAATTAAATGTAAAACCATCCTATATTGCAGGAAAAAAATAAATAATAACCTCTCTGCACCCCTACTCTGACTGGTGGGCCACAGTGACGTTTTTGGTCTCTTGGAATTAGTGTCAGTTCAGAGCCAGTGTCCAGTAATCCCTGAAAAGTCTGATTATTTTGTAAAAGGCCACAGATCCCTGTGGGGAAGGCTAGGAGAAAGATTAACAGTATAAATTTGTAGCAGTGTAGTGGGGTCCTTCCTCAAGGGGACCTGGCTTCCTTTATTCAATAGGTTGTAGGTCTGTAAACTAGGTCAGGTCTGGAAATTGATTGAGTTGCTGTGACTCTCTATTCTGGCGATTTTCTTTACCTGAATTCTTCCGCTTGTCCAGATCAAATAAATATTTAGTAGATTTCCCATCTATTTCACTCGTAGGGACACCATGACTAAGTAGTCAGCCCCTTAAGTCCATACAGTCAGACGCTTCTGATTACTGCTTTGGCTCTGCTGTCCATTACGATAACCACAGCCACCTTTTCTTTGGGGAGTAAGTGCTGCCACTTGGCCCTTACCACTCCAGGGTTCGATTAGCCCCATTGTAGTTAGGTGTCTTTTTTCAGTTAGGGCAATTCCCACTGTCAAATCTGACATACATAAAAGAGCAATCACAGCAGTCTTCTAGGATGCTGGGGCTCCCTTCACAGATTTGTTCCTCACTGTTGTGGTAAAAGGTATGTCCTTTGGACACTCCATGGGTGGGTCTGTGAGTCCAACCTGGTAAATCCACTCTGACATGCCTATTTCCCTAAGCCTATGGATACCTTCTTCTACAATATACCAAGGCAGTTCTGGCAGTTAACTTACTTAGTGTAGGCCATCGTTTAATCCATGCTTCAGTGAACTAACCCAACAATTAGATCCTTTTCCAACTTCTCATCCTGAAACACTGAATGAAGAATCTGTGCTTAGTGGGCCCAAATCAGTAAACTCAGACTGATCCATCTTTGTGTTCCTTGCACCATTTTCACACACTCTTAATAGCCATTCCCACACATACTCCCTAGGTTTCTGTTTGTATATGTTTAAAAATCAAGCAGTTGTTTTGAAGTATAGCGTACCTCCTCATGGGTCACACTTTATACTTCACCTCTTAGGGCTCGCTGGGGTGTAAGTCTAGCTATAGTTCTGGAAACAAAAATGAATGGTGTGGGTGGGCCTTGGGGACTTTCAGAAATGGCTTGTAAGGCATCTGCATCATGAAGTGCCGCAGGCGCCACCCTAGGTGATATCTTAGACAAAGAAAGACTCTTCAGGCATAGCTGGGTTAATCTCATCAGATGGTTGTGGAATGGAGAATGGTTTTCCTGGGTAGGGTGGCTTAGCAAACAAAGGTGGAGTCATCTCTTTAGATGGGAGTAAGAGGGCTCGTTCTGTTGGTAGGAGTGATTCAGTAGAATTTTGGTACTCAGTGTCCCCAGCTGTTTATCTACCCAAGTTTCAAGATCCCATTTCTTCCCAATCAGTGCCCTCACTTTTAACTTCAGACGCTATTTCAGGTTGCAGATTCAGTTAGCATTGTAATTCAGCCACTATTACGATAAGACTCTGGGTTTGGTTTTCGGCTTTGTTACTACAAAAAATGAGGCTTTCTTTCGGGGCACAGGTGGCAACTTTCAGGTCTTGTATGCAGTGATTGAACTGTGGCTCTGAAGCTTTCAGCTCATCCCTTTCTTTCACCACTTTGTCTAGGACCAACCAACCTGCTTCCTCATACTTCTCATTCTGACAAAATTATAGAGAAGTATCAAATATGCAATCATCTGGAGCCTTGTCTCTCACAAATATTTGATCCATTGGTGGTGATATTTTGCATATTTCTGTTACCACCTTATACCGTGGATTAGCAGAGCCCACTTTACTACTGGAGGCAGAGTCATCAGCACCTCTAAGATTAGCCAGACTTGAGAACCAATTCAGGAAACTCATCTTTATGATTTTATTCCTCTTAAACCACTCTCGGTACCAAATGTCTTAGGATGGATTCTTTAGAGGAGCAAAACCAGTGAAGTGTATATGTATGAATATATATATAGAGAGAGCTTTATTTCTAGGAAAGGACTCGTGCAGTTGTGGAGGCTGGCAAGTCCCAAGTCTGTAGGTCATGTGTCAGGCTGTAGGCTTCTCCTGACTCATGTGGTTGCAGGGCTGCCGAATCCAAAATCTGCATGTCAGATGGCTTACGTCCCAAAAACCTGAGTTCAAAAGAGGGTGTCGAATCAGATGCAAGATCAAGAGAGAGAAAGCTTTGCCAGAACATCCGTATATATTGCATATAAGCCACATGCCCAAGGAAGCTCCCCTTATGTCAGATCACAAAATGGAGGATAATTACATAATGTTGGGAATCATGGCCTAGCAAAGGTGACACATAACATTAACCATCACACCGACACTCCCAGTTTTGATTTCTTTGTCTTTTTAACTTCTGTTTTCACTTTCTTAATCTACTGTCTTCTTTGGAAGACTGAGATTTTAGCGAAATGATCACAGTTTCATAATTATAGATGGAACATTTGATTTAAATGTTGACTTCTGTTTCCTGCTGTTTCCATGTTTTGCTAACTTTGTTTTGTTTGTCAGACTCTGTGCATAATGTGCTGTTCCCGTAGGACAGATGCCAACTGCTGACAGGGTTCAGGGTTCTGATTGACGCCTTTATCCTCTGTGCAGAGGTGATATGTGTGCAAGATAAGAAAGGTGCTCTGTCTTTTAGCTAGATGTTCCGCATTTTTGTTCAGAAAGTAAGCTTTTTCTACTCCCTTCCCCTCCAAAACAGTGTGTAATTTTAGCTAAGTGTTCTTCACACTCTTAGAAAATATATTTCAGAATAAAAGATGTGTTATATTCTTAAAAGATAATGTATATGCCATTGCTTTTGACATCATGATATTTTGAGAGGGAGTATTTTTGATATTGCAGTTCTTAAAAAGAAGTAGTAAATGACCTGTTTAGTTGGTATATGGTTAACATATATTTGCTGCGGGGACGTTCTTGGACAGCTGATTTAACTGTCTTCGTTAGGTTCAGAGTTGGTGCTTTCCCTCAGGCTAGTCACACAGCCATAGCACACCAGGCTCCGGGCAGGGAGGACACATCTGGTTTGTCCTTGTGCCTGCCTCCACATGTCCTGGCCTGAAGACAGCCTCTTGTCAGGCATGTGGCCCTGGATAAAAAGTGTGCAGGAAGGGAGGCTGGTGGGGGAGCAGGTCCTGAAGAAGTGATTTGCAGGCTGAGGCCTGAGGGGTGATCAAGACAGCCAGCCAGAGAGGGGATGGAAGAGAAGGGGCCCTGGAAGCAGGGAACAGCATGTGCCTGTGCTAAGACAGTACTTGTTTAGAGAGCAAGGGAGGAGTGGAACAGGGAAGGCTGTGGACACAGAAGGCAGAGGCGGCATCTGTTACATTTGTGTCCTTCCCCAGATGCTCAGAAATGTGTGAAACCTTCTTATTCCCTCAGACTAAAGTCCACATCCAGGTAGTGAGGGTTCCCGTCCACCAGCCTCATCCTCCTTTAAAACCCCTTTGCTGCTGTCCTCGCGGTTTTCCACATGCCCTGTGTCTTAGCCATACTAGGATTTCTTTTTGTCTAATTCCAATGTCCGTGTACTTTTGCTCTTATTATTGTCTGGCTGAAATACTGTTCCCACCCTCTTCTTTACTGATAAGGCCCAGTTTAATGTCTTGTGTTTTGAAGCCTTCCCTGCTGCCTGAAGTGCAAGTGAATGACTTTGTCCTCTGGGGTCTCATAGCCCTTTATGATTCTGTGGTTGTAATTCTCCTGTCCTTACTTGCCTGTGATTGTAGATATGTGTGACTTCCCCATGACCTGTAAGCCTGTCAGGGTAAGGCTTTATATAGTTTATAATTTTAGATCTAGATGAAATAGAGCCATCTTTGATTTTGGTAGAATTGAATCGAAGAGGTAAGTGGCCACCAGTGGTTTAGAAGCATTCATCTGTGCAGAGCGTCTCACCCCTAGAAGTAAAATCTGAATGAAATGTTGTTCTGGGTTCTTTGTCTGTGGGAGTTGTTTTGAAAGATAGCCTCAAGGGTTAGAGGAGTAAAATTCTCCTTTGTCACTGCAAAGTTCAATATCGCTTTCTTTGTTGTGACCCTTCCCACCTTACATAGAGCATCTGTTAAGGACATCTTCAACCAGCAGACCTGCTGCTCTGCCAAGAGTGCCTGCCATGGAGAGTGCCAAGACCATCTCAGGTAATGGCTCTGCCTGCTGACTCTTCCGGAAGTCTTAGTGATGGTACTGAATATTTTATCTTATTATTTAACTCTACTTGCTTCTTTAGCTCTTTGAGTTGGTTATTTTTCACTCTGAATTTGCCCTATTCTGTCTTCCAAATGAGTATATAGAAATCACATTTCACTGCCCGGATTTAAAAAAAAAAAAACAAAACAAAAGCTAGATAGTTCCATTCACTTAACAAATATTCATAAAAAGTTGACGTCGACATGAAAGATTAGAATATTTATCCCAAGGTGTGTCATGACTGATTTTGAAAAGTTACTCTAGAGCACACCAGAACTCCAGAAGCTAAAATTTTCCAGTATGGTAAAACCCGTTGCCGTCAAGTCAATTCTGACTCATAGCAACCCTATATTACAGAGTAGAAATGCCCCATAGGGTTTCCAAGGAGCAGCTGGGTGGATTCAAACTGCTTACAGTTTGGTGAGCAGCCACAGCTCTTTACTGATAAAGCCATCCTATAATTGTGAATTTGGTGGGCTCACTTTGTCTTCTGAAGCTAACGCTTCAGTTTTTTGGTTGTGCATATTGTTTTTTCATCTTGGATGCATTCTCTTCGTGGCCTTTTCCTACCGTTAATATCTCAACTAGAAATTGTACCAGAAAAGGAGAGACACCTATCGTCCTGCCTCAGCAGTTACTGACCCACTTCTCCATGGAGTTAAACTGAGCACAGGCACCGTAGGCAGGTCTTCAAGTCAGTGGGAAAGTCCTATGATAGCCTACAGTTACTATCAAAAAGCCCAGGTCCCAAAGCCTTTTTCTGTGTGTTTTTCCCATAACAGAATTCTTCAGATTCTCTCTTGAATCTGTTTTTCTATTTTATATAAAATTCTAAGAGATTTTCTCATCCATTTCCTAGCATATCAACTAAAAGAAACTGCTGATCTGAGGCATAAAGAGATCAGACGTTGAAAGAAAAACACAAAAATAAAAGTGTACCATAACTATACAAGCATATCATTCTAGTACCAGTTAATAGAGGAAAGTGTCTGTCCCCTCTGGGTCCTTAAGAGCATCACTGTACTACCATAATGCAGAGTTTTACTCTGCTTGTGGTTATCCTAAAACCACCAAGAAAGTCTTAGCAAATAAAAGGGAGATGGTTTCAGTAATCAAGGGAAATAAAAGAATGAATATGCAGCGTTGATTGCACATTGATATTACCAGCACAAGGGTGATACAGTTAGTGCTTTCTGCATATCCAGCACCTTCCAAGGTGAGAGAGAAGTTGTCTGAGGTCTGGAACTTTGTCCACATCTCACTTCTCACTGTACTCAGCATCTTGAGCACCTGGTTGTATTCATTGTGTCCTCACTGCAAGGGTGCTCTGGTGGCTCTGCTTTCAATGGCTGAAGTGGCTACTTCTACGTGACAGTTCTTAGGAGAGCTTGTTGTAATCCTAACAAGGTACAGTGTCTTACCGTGTCAAACTTTCAAACTTCTCAGATTGTTGCTCTTTCCCATTAGTTGACACCCCTTGATTTTCTGTCTGTCTCCTTGATTTATGTTTTTTAAAACGTGGCCTGACCCAGAAATAATTGTAGCCTGTAATGAAGCATCTCCTTTCTTTCTGTCCCTTTAATGGCAGTTTTGGCTAAGTTTGGAAGCACTGTGTTGATTTTAATTGTGGGTATTTGGCAGTACTGCTTTAGTTAGATCTTGTTTTTCAGTTGTGTTTGTAATTAAACGTTTATGGAGTACTCACTATGTGCTCGATACCATGAGTGTTATAAAAATGGATAAGACATACCACCTACCCTCAAAGAATGTGGAGTCCAATGCAGATTTCAATTGCTCTACCTTTTTACAGACTTTTTAATTAAAAAATCCCTTCAAGTTATCAGTAAGATAAAGATGGTGTAAATTTTTCCTCCAATATGATAATATATGTTCTTTGGAACCTTCAGTAGCAAATATTTAAAATGTCCCAAATGTGTTTGCTGTAAAGTGCATAATGACCATTTCTCACCGTCAGTGTCTCGACGAAGTAGTGAAGAAATGAAACGGGACATTTCTACACCAGAGGGCGCATCACCGGCCTCACTTATGGCTATTGGAACCACGTCCCCACAGCTCTCCCTCTCCTCCTCTCCCACAGCATCTGTGACTCCCACCACCCGAAGCCGGATAAGGTAGAAAACAGTTAATGTCCATACATTTTGTGTGTACTTTTCCTGGCCTTTTGAGAGTAAGTGACCAGGTTGTAAAGGAATGGCATTCTAGCACTGATTTTTCTTTCTTTGTGTGTTATTAAGAGTTTACTCATCTCCCCTTCTCTGTTCAGAATCGGCTTAGGTGTCATAAAAGAGAGAGTTCCTTTTCTCAAGCAGCTGTATTTATTTATGTTTTAATTAGAGAACAGTTGAGTACAAAAGTGAGTTATGAATACTGGGGTATGGGCGGAGTGGTTAGGGAAGCTTTCCTAGGAGGGGTGAGGTTTGAGTAGGGCTTTGAGGGTTGTGAATCCGGAGGGAGAAAGGGAGAGAGGGATGGTATTTTTGGCAGAGTCGGTTGCTTGAGCCAGTGTCCAAAAGGGATAAATAATCGAAACGTTATGGGGCTGCAGGTAGATGGTACTGCAGATTAGGAGAGGATCGATTTGGAAGACCATAGGAAGGTGTATCTACCATATCAGAGGGCAGAAGAAAAGATTGAATAGGCAAGGTATGGCTAGGTGATGGAACCTCTTAAAAGTCAAATTGTAGAATTTGACTCTGATGTGGTGGAAGGTATAAGTGGGCTAAATAAATTAGTGTGAGGAGATGATATTGGAAATGATGGAGGGTTTTTCATGGGGAAAGATGATTTATTTGGTAGCAGATTTAAATAAGAGGAATGAAAGAATTGGTGATGGCAAAAGTGACTCTAATTGTTTAGACTGGGAGACTGAGAACATGATGCTACATTAATAATTGATAATGGGAGTCACTGGGTGGTACATACAGTTCACACACTCTGCTGCTAACCAAAAGATTGGAGGTTCAGGTCTACCCTGAGGTGCCTTGGAAGAAAGGGCTGGCAGTCTACTTCTGAAAAATCAGCCATTGCAAACTCTGTGCAGCACAGTTCTACTCTAACACACATGGGGTTGCCATGAGTTGGAATGGACTCAATGGCAACTGGGTAAATAGTACATGAAAATATAAATTTATATTTTATCCTTCTTTCTCTTATGTTAGAAACTACTTTGGACTAAAAAGTATTAAGAATTGCAGAAGGATAAACATAAATGTCAGAAATTTAGACATATATTTATTTATAGTTTTGAGGGGGAAAATGGAATATTTGACCTGTTAAAGTCCAATTGTTTACTTATTTTTAAAGTCCTACCTCTAAAGGGAACAACTTTTGAAGGAATGGCTCCATAAGCAGTGCACTCCATAAGCAGTGCAAATAGAGAGTACAGTGGTGAGGGGAGCGCAGGTTCCACTGCTGTTTCCAGGAGAGAGCTGGCCGTGCTTGCATCATAGGTGATAGCATCGTAGGTGATAGGCTACCCAAATGAAGCCTGTGGAGCAGCACTGGCTTGGGAAACATTGACTCTTCCTGGCTGTCTGTGTGGGAGCTCTGATCTACCCAGGCATTCAGCATCTCCCAGCCTTAGTCTCCTCATCTTAAGATGAAGATGTTACAAGCAATGATCCTCCAGCTCCAGGGGCCACTTTTCTGCAGCTTCTCACTGTGTCCATCAAGATTACTCTTCTTTGATGTTTCTTAGCTGTTTCCATGACAAAAGGGACTGGCATGAGCCAGAGTGAACTGTTGGTGTTTGTTGCAGTAATAACTTTTATGTTGAGCATGACAGAGATTTTTTTTTTTTTTTTGCTTGCCTTTTTATGTTTATTCTGTTCATATATCTTTTTCTTCATTCTCTTTCCCTATGTTCAGCAGTGTTACAACAAACTTCTTTGAACCCATAAGCAGACCTTTCATTGAGGTCACCTTTAAACCAAAGCAGGAATCTGATGGGCTGGCACTCGAACAGAAAAGTACATTTCTTCAGGACAGCAATCTGACTACATGTTGGAATGAATTTGGTATTTTGCTTTTGGTTCTAAGATAAGTAAAGTTGATGCTATTCCATTGCACCTCTCAGCTGGAACAGCTTCAGTTCTAAATATGTGCGCTTTGATTTCCTAACATGATTTGAAGGGTAAATACCGACAGAAGAAGTGTGCTGAAGGAATACTAAGCCATTCAAGACATAATCACCTCTAGGACATTCATTGAGCTGTTAAGTGTATAGGTATGGGGCTAGAGCCTCACCTTTACTTATAAAGTAATCACTGAAAAATAGACCAAGCTTTTAACAATCTGCTACTTGCCGTGGAGCAGGTTATATTACAAAATATTCTCTGTCTGGGTATTCCTTAGTGTTCTTTTCTACTCGAAGGTAGCCACCTGTAAGGCAGCATTTGGGCTGGCTGACTCAGATAGTACATACTGCGTCCCCTGTCTGTCACCAGAGCTGATCACAAAATCATTTTTGATTCTGTATCTTGTCTGGGAGAAGATACTTATTCTTTCCACAGAGCAACTGATTGTGCCATTAAGTACCCTATATATAATTTTTTATGAATGAGTTATATATAGTTATTTTCTGTTAAAGTTTCTATAGTGTGTCCATCCTATAGTAAATGCTGAAGTTCCTTGAGGGGCCACAGCCTGTTTTGTTCACCACTGACTGCCCAGCACCTGAAGTGGTGAGGGTCAGGGGTAGGATGCAGAAGAGGGCACTTGCCCCCCAGGCACAAGTCTAAGGGGGTGTCAGATGAGATGCAAAATGACATTCCATGACACCACAAATATGAAAGGAACCTAACAGAGGCAGCCAGACAAGAGTGGGGAAGGCATTTCTGCTGGCATCATCGTCACCATTATCAGCATCTATTCATCTTGAAATTGGGGGAGGGGAGCGCAACCTAGAGATTGTTCCTAGGTGCTCAAATTGGGGGGATGGGTGGGGCTCAACTTAGAGATTTCCCCGTTTGCTCGTTACCCCTGTCATGCTCCTGACCAGCACCTGCATATTGGCTGGCACAGAGGTGTTCCTTAAAGGAGGCACGAGATGAATATATGTTCACAGAAAAATGCCATTTCCTATGCAACGTAAAATTCTAAATACCTACAGTCAATAAAGAGTATACAACTTAGCAGTAAGCACATCTGAGACATTTTATGGCTGTTATAAAGGTTTTTAATGTTTATTGACATCTTTTGTTTCTCGTGACTGCTTCCCCCTGTTGTAAGCTTCTTGAAGGCAGGAACTATGCCTTATTCTTTCCTTGCGTAACCATGTCCTTTACATTTACAATTAGTATGGTGTCGTAGGCTGGGTTCTCTAGAGAAGCAAAACCAGTAAAGTGTATACATACATATATACAGAGAGATTTATATCAAGGAAACAGCTCACGTGATTGTAGAGGCTAGAACGTCCCAAGTCCATGGATCAGGGTAGAGGCCTCTCCCAAGTCACGCAGCCACAGAAGCTGGCAGGCCCAAGATCGGCAGGTCGGAGAGCAGGGCTCCCACTCACAGGTTGTGCAGATCGACGAATCCCAGGTTCGGCAGATAAGCTGATAGCTCAAGTCCCAAGAACCGGAGATGAGACGACAGCAGGCAACCGCAGGATCCAGAGAGAGCAAAAAGCCAGAACGTCTGCTTATATTC
>NW_004444093.1:2731572-2733690 GCF_000243295.1 Trichechus manatus latirostris | reverse complement strand
TCCTTAAACCATACATAATCTCTGAATAAAGACAATTAGAAAGTCATACTTGTGCCTAACATGATATAGCTAACATGCATACAATCGAAAACACACTAGCCCCGTTTACAGCTTATATTTTATAAGTGAAGGAAACAAAAATATTTGATGCACACACAAAGCAGAAATACTCATAACAATTACAGTCCCCATTTCTGCAGCTAGTCATGTGGCCGTAACTAGTATTTAGAACTACCTTCTTCCACTACCCATTCTGTATTCCCTTTGCCCTCAGCAAGCACCTTGGCTGGTCATGGTTCTTTGCCTGTTGGGGTGACACAAACCTTCATTCCTGAAGGGTCTGTGTCATTAGTAGTCATGTCAGAATTAGGTTGCTGTAGTTTTCAATTGACTTTAATCACAGGGCATGGTAGTACTAAGAGACGCCCGAAGGAATCTCCTACATTCCAGACATACTCTTCTTTATCTCCATTATGTAATATCAATCCGATTTCCTCTTGGTAATCAGGATCAGTCACACCAGCCAGTATGGTAACTCTCTTCTTTGCCTGTTGATCCAGATGCATAAGGAGCCCAAAGTGGCCAGGTGGCATTCTTAACTTCCAGTTCAATGGAATCAGCGATGTGTCTCCAGTTGGGAGCATTCCTCCCTTTGGAACTAAGACCCCTAGGCCTGCAGACATGAGGTCGAGGGGACAAGAAGCAAAAATCTTGCAAGTGGGTCACTAAGGGTAATAGTGAGTGGTGCCACTCCCATTTCCACCCCTTGATTCCTGGACCCATGAATCCTGGCTATGGGAGAAACAGCACCATATATTGGACGCTGGTTTAAAGCATATACAGCCTCCTGGAGAACATCGCCCCGACCCTGCAAGATATTGCCACCTAACTGGTGCCGTAATTCTGTCTTTAGAAGGCCATTCCATCGTTCTATCAAGCCAGCTGCTTCAGGATGATGGGGAGCATGGTAAGACCAGTGAATTCCATCAGCATGGGCCCACTGCCACACTTCATTTGCTGTGAAGTGAGTCCCTTGATCTGAGGCAGTGTTGCGTGGGATACTGTGACAGTGGATAAGGCATTCTGTAGGTCCATGGATGGTAGTTTTGGCAGAAGCATTGCATGCAGGGAAGACAAATCCATATCCAGAGTAAGTGTCTATTCCAGTAAGGACAAAACGCTGCCCTTTCCATGATGGAAGTGGTCCAGTGTAATCAACTTGGCACCAGGTTGCTGGCTGATCACCTCGAGGGATGGTGCCATATCGGGTACTCAGTGTTGGTCTCTCCTGCTGGCAGATTAGGCACACAGCAGAGGCTGTGGCCATGTCAGCCTTGGTGAGTGGAAGTCCATGCTGCTGGGCCCATGCATAATCTCCATCCCTGCCACCATGGCCACTTTGTTCATGAGCCCATTGAGCAATGGCGGGAGTAGTTGGGAAATGAGGATGAGTGGTTTCCGCAGAATGCGTCATCCTATCCACTTGATTGTTAAAATCATCCTCTGCTGAGGTCACCCTTTGGTGAGCATTCACATGAGACACAAATATCTTCACTTCTTTGGCCCATTCAGAGAGGTCTGTCCACATACCTCTTCCCCATAAATCCTTGTCTCCAATTTTCCAATCATGTTCCTTCCAACTCCCTGACCATCCAGCCAAACCACTGGCCACAGCCCATAAATCAGTATATAATCGCACATCTGGCCATTTCTCATACCAAGCAAAGTGAACAGCCAGGTGTACTGCTCAAAGTTCTGCCCATTGAGAGGATTTCCCTTCACCACTGTCCTTCAGGGAGGTCCCAGAAAGGGGCTGTGGTGTTGCCGCAGTCAACTTTCAGTTGGCGCCTGTATATCATGCAGAACCATCTGTAAACCAGACACGAGTTTTCTCTTCCTCAGTCAACTGATCATAAGGAACTCCCCATGAGGCCATAGGTGCAGCCTGGGAGATGGAAGGTAATGTGACAGGAGTGGAGACCATGGGCATTTGGGCCACTTCCTCATGCAACTTACTTGTGCCTTCGGGTCCAGCTCGGGCCCAATTTCGAATATACCACTTCCATTTAATGATGGAGTGCTGCTGTGCACGTCCAACTTTATGGTTCTGTGGGTCAG
>NW_004444093.1:2692136-2730874 GCF_000243295.1 Trichechus manatus latirostris | reverse complement strand
GCAAGTGAAGGTGTATTGTTGGCCTTGCCAGTTGAAGGCAAACTGCTTCTGGTGGTCCTTTGAAACAGGTATGGAGAAAAAGACATTAGCCCGATCAATAGCTGCATACCAGGTACCAGGAGATGTATTAGTTTGCTCAAGCAGTGAAACTACATCGGAATAGCAGCTGCAATTGGAGTAACCACCTGGTTAAGTTTTCGATAATCTACTGTCATTCTCCAAGAGCCATCTGTTTTTTGCATAGGTCAAATAGGCGAGTTGAATGGAGATGTGGTGGGAATCACCACTCCTGCATCCTTCAAGTCCTTGGTGGTGACAGTAATCTCTGCAATCCCTCCAGGAGTGTGGTATTGCTTTTGGTTTACTATTTTCCTAGGTAGGGGCAGTTCTAATGGCTTCCGCTTGGCTTTTCCTACCATAATAGCCCTTTCTGTATTTGTCAGGCATCCAGTGTGAAGGTTCTGCCAGTTGCTGAGTACATCTATTCCAATTATGCATTCTGGAACTGGGACCTGGACCTACTGTGAGACGGACATGAGCCAGGACCCCATTAATAAGCTGACCTCCATATGCCACCACTCTGACTGGTGGGCCACAGTGACGTTTTGGGTCTCTTGGAGTTAGTGTCAGCTCAGAGCCAGTGTCCAGTAATCCCCAAAAAGTCTGATTGTTTTCTTTTCCCCAGTGAACACTCACTCTCGTAAAAGGCCGTACATAGATCCCTTTGGGGAAGGCTGGGGGAAGGATTAACAGTAAACATTTTTGGCAGTGTGTTGGAGTCCTTCCTCAAGGGGACCTGGCCTCCCCTTCATTCAAGGGGTTGTGGGTCTTTAAACTCGCTCAAATCTGGGAATTGATTGAGGGACCATGACTCTCTATTCTAGCAATTCAAGTTAGACTGCTGTTCACTTGACCTAGAATTCGTCCGTTGTATAGATCAAGTAAATATTTAGTAGATTTCCTATCTATTTCACTCCTAGGGACACCATGAGTAAGTAGCCAACACCATAAGTCTATACAAGTCAGACTATATTCTGATTACTACTTTGACTCCTCTGTCTATTACTATAAACACGCCCACCTTGTCATTGTTGATTGAGTGCAGCCACTTGCTCCCTACTGCTACGGGGTCCAATCAGCCCCATTATAGTTAGGTGTCTTAATTCAGTTAGGGCAGTTCCCACTGTCAAATCTGACTTACATAAAATAGCAATCACAGCAGTCTTCAAGGATGCTGGAGTTCCCTTCACAAATTTGTTCCTCACAGTTGTGGTAAAAGATGTGTCCTCCGGACACTCCATGTGTGGATCTCTGGGTCTAACTTGATAAATCCACTCTAGCATGCCAGTTTCCCTAAGCCTTTGGATACCTTCTTCTACAGTATACGAAGGCAGGTCTGGTACTTCAGCTTGATTTAGTGTCAGCCACCTCATAATCCATGCTTCAACAACCCAACCAAATAAACGATTAGATTCTTTCCTAACTTCTCTAGCTGAAACATTGAATGAACAATCTGTGCTTAGTGGATCCATATCAATAAACTCGGACTGATTCATCTTTATGTTCCTTGCACCATTATCCCACACCCTTAATAGCCATTCCCACACATATTCCCCAGGTTTCTATTTGTACATATTAGAAAAGTCAAGTAGTTGTTTGGGAGTATAGCATACTTCCTCTTGGGTCACACTTTGTACTTTACCTTTTGGGGCTCGTTGGGACTTCAGCCTAGTTATAGGTCTAGAAGCCAGAATCGGTAGTGTGGATTTGTTTTGAGACCATTCAGCATTATCTTGAAAAGGATCTACCTCAGGCGATGCTCCAGGCAATGACTCAGGCAAGGGCTTTTTAGAGGCAGCTGGGCTAGGGCTAGTACCCTTAGATGGGAGTGGAGGGGCTAAAGGTTTTTCTGGGCAGGGTAGTTTAGCAGACAAACATGAAGTTATCTCTTCAGATGGAACTGGTTCTGCTGGCAGGAGTGATTGATTGGAACTTACGGGCTCAGTGTCCCCAGCTTCCTGATTATCTGTCCATATGTCCCCATCCCAAGTCTCAGGATCCCATTTCTTCTCAGTCAATGCCCTTACCTTAACTTCAGACCCCTCTCGAGGTTTGCAATTGAGCTGGCCTTGTAATTCAGCTACTTTTACAGTAAGACTCTGAGTTTGGTTTTCAGCAATTTCAGCTCTGTTACTACAAGAAATAAGGCTTTCTTTCAAAGCACAAGTGGAAGCCTTGAGGTCATGTATGCGGTACTTGAGCCTTGACTCTGAAGCCCTGAGTGCATCTCTTTCCTTCACCATTTTGTCTAGCAAAAATAGGACAAACCAATCAGCTTCCTTAAACTTCTCATTCTGACAAAGCTGTAGAAAGATATCACATGTATGTTCACCCTAAGCCTCGCCTTTCACCAATACCTGATCTACCGGTGGTGATATTTTGCGTATTTGTATCGCCACCTCGCTTCATGGACTAGCAGTGACCTCTTTACTGCTGGAAGCAGAGTCATCAATGTCTTTAAGACTAATCAGACTTGAGAACCAATTTAGAAAACTCATCCTTACAATTTTGTTTCTCTAGAACCACTCCCGGTACCAAATGTAGTAGGCTGGGTTCTCTAGAGAAGCAAAACCAGTAAAGTGTATAAATATATATACAGAGAGAGAGATTTATATCAAGGAAACAGCTCACGTGATTATAGAGGCTAGAACATCCCAAGTCTGTGGATCAGGGTAGAGGCCTTTCCCAAGTCACGCAGCCGCAGAAGCTGGCAGGCCCAAGATCGGCAGGTCAGAGAGCAGGGCTCCCGCTCACAGGTTGTGCAGATTGACGATTCCCAAGTTCAGCAGATAAGCTGACAGCTCTGGTCCCAAGAACCAGAGATGAGATGACAGGAGGCAGCCGCAGGATCCAGAGAGAGCAAAAAGCCAGAACATCTGCTTATATTCAGATGCAGGCCATACCCCCAAGGAGAGTTCCTTTCATCCAATCGGCTATTCACTGTATATTCAATCATCGGAGTGATCACATTAAAACATTGAGAATCATGGCCCAGCCAAGATGACACACAGTCTTAAACATCACATATGGTGAAATGATTAAGGACTTAAAAGGTTGGCTACAAAAATGGTAAAAGAAAACCAAAGCGTAAAGATTGTTGAAGGATAAGATAGTGAATGAAAGGCAAGAACCATAGCTTTGAGATGCCACCAGTGTCCGGTGGTTCTTCCCCCTTCAGAACATTCTGGAAGGCATTTCATTAATTGTGAATGCATACTGTGTTGAATCTTGGTCACTTGCCATGTGGATGAGGAGTAGAATCCCTCTCGAGGACTTCAGAGAGCCAAGACCTCTGTGGTCTGTGAGACCTTAAACTAAAAGTTGATTGCTATCATGAAATGATGACCTTAGCGTGTGCGTTTCTCCTGTTAAAGAGTACGAACTACTACTCTTCTCTTCTCACTGTTTGTTGGATTTCTAGTTTATTCTAGTGCTCAGTTTAAAAAATATTTCAACTTTGGGTTCCTTATTTTCACTTATCAGGGAAGAAAGGAAGGACCCTCTCTCAGCACTGGCAAGAGAATATGGAGGATCAAAGAGGAATGCCTTGCTGAAGTGGTGTCAGAAGAAAACAGAAGGTTATCAGGTAATGGTATGGTTCATTTGTCCCACATGAGCAGTTCCCAAACCGAATACCAGTGTCATAGCCCAGTGTGTGTCTCACATTAGAAACGATGAAGTCCTATACCAATTCCAGAAATACATTCTCCAAGTCTTACCTGCATGTGGCTAAGAGTCACTTCGATGAAATTTTTGTTACCTTTCCAGAGTACCTAATCTTTCTAGTTCAGCTATTACATCGCTTTCTTATTCAAGTCCAGATTAAATGCTACCCTTGAGGTCTCATCTGGACTTAAAATGAAAATATATTTATTTTACTTAAAATTTAACAGTTTAATTATTACGTTTATGGTATTCTTTTGGCCACGTTTTTCATCATGTATTTCCTGGTCACTGTGCTGTTTTTGCTTGTGCCCTCATTGTTTCACATCTGGACTATTGCAGTAGTCTGCCTATTTCTCCACTGTCTGTCTGTATCTTTCTTTCAATATTTTATTCATGCTTTAAGTCATGTTAAATATGGCATTACGAGGAGGTGCTGATGCCATACAAAATGGAAACCTCTAAAATGTGTCCATTTGACTGCAAAAAAATTTAGATTCTCAGTGTCCTTACATATTATTTTAGCTATAGAGACTCTTGATAGCTTACAGCCAGTGTTCTTTGTTGCTGTTTCATATTTTGGTGCAACTTCACAAACCACAGCATGAGAAGGTATGGGATAAAGAATTTTGTTTTACCCTAGGTAAGATGGCATTTGTCCTTGGCTCTGGAGAAATAACCCTTGGAGTAATTGGGGTGCCTTGGTCTGGGACTTGCAGCCCACACCAAAGAATTTGTGCTGGAGAGTGGGGCCTGGCCAGACCAGAAAAGACTCACCTGGGAGGCTGTTACCAACTAGCCCAAAGACGCATGAGTTAACCTATCATATAGGACTAGCCAATAAGAGCCCTGAACATGGAGGCACAGAGAGCCTCCTGTTTGGTGGGAATACCTGCTCTCAGGAGTATAGCATGTCTTTAACTCATGGAAGCTCTGCACTGTTAACCCATCCAGACCTTGCCCTATGAGTCTCTCTTTTTTTTTTGGCTATAATAAATCCACAGTTACAAATGTGGTATACTCTCCATGAATTCTGTAAGTCGTTCCAGCAAATTACTGAACCCAAAGCGCCAGTAGGAGCCATCATATCAGAAAGTAAAGGTATCATGTGGACTCCTGAGCTTGCTGCTGGCATCCTAAAGAATAGTGGGAAAGCAGCCCTGAATTTGTGACCAGAAGGTCAAAAGTTTGGGGTGTTGCGTGGACTCCACAAACTTACGGCTGGCATCTGTCTATTTGGCAGTCTGAAGGATGGTATCCTTTTAATTTGTGAGCTCTCACCCAGCTCCAGGAGCTACACTTAGAGAAGGGACGTCATGGGAGCAGCTAGTGACAAAGAAGTGGAAATGTGAGGAGTGGATCAGTCTCTACATTTTGGGGATTGGATTCATGCTGATCTCACTGTACAGAAGGGAACTGGGATTTACAGTGCAAGGGATTGCTTTTATATGGCCTTTCTTGCCGTGGTCTTGTAACTCCTACCAAATGATTGGAGGGAACTATGTAGATAAGGTACTTGTGGCCCACCGAGGGGATTGGACAGCTTGCTAATAATACAAACAAGGTGCATGGCACCCTTGTGGGGGTGGGACCATGCAAATAAGGTATATAAAATGAGGGGATTTGTCAGCTTTGCCATCCATCCTGCTAGGCTTAAAATGAGCCATCCCAGAGGTGGAAAAGGGGGACCCCACTACCACCAAGAAAGAAGAGCTTGGATTGGAACACATCTTTGGGTCCCAGAATCCCTACACTGAGACCCTCCTAGGCCCAGGAGACATAGAGACAGAGCTGTAACACTGGAGAAGGTGAGAGATGGCAGGAAGCAGTGGCAGAGAAATAGCAGCAGCAGAGGCAGCAGAAGCAGGAGACCGGCAGGATATGGCTTGGTGGGCTTCCTGCTCTACAGAACAAGAGAACTGAGCACCTTTGGGCAGGAGGCTTGCTGGCAGAGTAGGGTGCCTCCGGGCACTGGTCAGCAGAGCTAGGCTTGCGGACCCACGGGCCTAGAGAACTGAGCACCTCTGGGCACTTATTGGTGGAGCTAAAGAGCTTTATAATACTTGCCTAAGCAAGGAAGAGGGGCAGAGAGGCCGAGGGGCAGAGAGAGGCCTGCCTGCAGGCATGACTGAGAAGAGGCTGTCCTGATCGAGGAACTGTATTCTGAATTGTTTCTGATCTTGGATTGTAATCTTTTACTTCCCTAGTAAACCCCATAACTGTGAGTAGTGTTTGTGAGTTCTGTGTGGCCATTGCAACAAATTATAGAACCCAGCAGAGAAGTAGAGAGTGCTGTGGGAGGGACAGCAGTGTCAGAATTGGTTAAAAAAGTTGGAGAGAGGAGGTATGTCTGACCTCTGTTTCATAGGAATCAGCTTTGGTCTGTTGATGCTGAAAATGATTCTCTTTCCTTCCTCTTGTGAAGTTAGATGAGGAGGTCAGACGCCCCTGCCACACCATTTTTATGGGGTTATATATTCTTGGTCTCATCACATCAGTCCTCATCTCACTAAAACAGCACAAAGTAACTAGCTACTACATTTGCAGACAATTTTTGTGTCAAATAGGTAACAAAGTAGCAGAGGAACAAATTAAGATCTGCTATAAACAGGTCCTTTACAGACAAGTTTGTACATGATTTCAAGCAGTGATCCTCAGCTCATTTAGGATTAAAGAGCCAGGTGTATTGCAGTGGACTTTGAATTCTCAGAAAGCCATAGTCATCAGTGAGGATTTATTAAAGATCTCCATGTCTTCAGCATTAGATAAAAAGGAGATGAGTACATTTTTTTGTTCTTAGAGATATTTGAAATATCTTAAGGGGCCCCAAGTTTCTCCAGAGTCTATAGCTGAGATTTTATTTTATTTTTTGGTCTCCCCAGAATATGGTTTTTTATCTCTAAAATGGTAACACTTTAAAGCTGAGGGATTTCTAACCTGGAGGTCTAACCTAATATTTTAGCAGTACTAGCATCCCAGACACAGAACCTTTAAAAAAGGTACCCTAAATTCCTAAACTGACTATATTGCATAATAGTTTAAAGTTAAATGTTTGTGGTAGAACTAAACAGAGAATCAGCCAGGAAATAGAAGATTGAACAACACTATGTAACAGGTAGGCCTAACACTCAGCCCAATAATAGCGGAATACATGTTCTTCTTGTGCACATGGAACATTTGCCAGGGTGGACCATATGTTAGGCAATAAAACAAACATAAGTAAATTTAAAATGATTTAAAAAAAAATCATACAAAGTATCTTTTCTGACCACATTGGAGTGAAATTAGAAATAAATAATAGAAAGAAATTTAGAAAATTAACAAATATGTAGAAATTAAACCATACTCTTCTAAATAACCAATGGGCAGTGAAGAAATGACAATAAAAATTACAAAATACTTTGAGGAGAATGAAAATGAAAGCATATATGCCAAAAATTACAGGATGCAGCAAAAGCAGTGCCCAAGAAGAAAGTTGTAGCTGTGAACACCTACCTCTAAAAAGATCTCAAATTAATAACCTAACCTTTCAGTTTAAGAAACTAGAAGAAGAGCAAACGAAACATAAAGGAAGCAGAGGAAAGAAGATAAAGATTAGAACAGAAATAAATGAAATAGAGAATAGAAAAACAACAGACAAGATCAGCGAAACCAAAAGTTGGTTCTCTGAAAAGAGCAAAACAATAGACAGACCTTTAACTAGACTGAAAAAGAAAAAAAAGAGAGAGAAAACCCAAATTAATAAAATCAGGAGTGAAAGAGGGGACCATTAAACTACCACCCTTACAGAAATAAAAGGGATTATAAAGTAGCACGGATTGAATTGTGTCCCCCAAAAATATCTGTCAACTTGACTGGGTCGTGATTCCCAGTATTGTATAACTGTGTACCATTTTGTAGTCTGATGTGATTTCCCTATGTGTTGTAAATTCAATCACTATGATCTAATAAGATGGATTAGCAGCAGTTATACTGATGAGGTATACAAGATTGGATAGTGTTTTAAGCCAATCTCTTTTGAGATAGAAAAGAGAGAAGCAAGCAGAGACACATGGGAACCTCACACCACCAAGAAAGCAGTGCCAGAAGAAGAGCGCGTCCGTTGGACCTGAGGTTCATGTGCAGAGAAGCTCCCAGACCAGAGGCAGATTGATAACATGGACCTTCCTCCAGAGCTGACAAAGAAAGCATTCCCTCGGGCCCTGAATTTGGGCTTGTAGCCTACTGGACTGAGAGAATAAACTCTTTGTTAAAACCATACTTGTGGTATCTGTGTTAGAGCAGTGCTAGATGACTGAGACATAAGGTAACACCATAAAGAGTTGGAGCCCTAGTGGTACTGTAGTTAAGAGCTCGGCTGCTAACCAAAAGGTCGGCAGTTCGAGTTCACCGGCCACTCCTTGGAAACCCTATGGAGCAGTTCTGCTCTGTCCCATAGGGTCTCAATGAGTCAGAATCAACTTGATGGCAACGAGCTTGGTTTGTTTTTGTTTTATTTTATAAACAATTAATTGTATGCCAACAGATTGGATAACCTAGATGAAATGAACAAATTCCTAAAAACACACACAAACTACCTGTTATGGATTGAATTGTGTTCCCCGAAAATGTGTGTTGACTTGGCTAGGCCACGATTCCACCATTTTGTCATCTGATATGATTTTCCTGTGTTATAAATTCTACCTCTGTGATATTAATGAGGCAGGATTAGAGCAGTTATGTTAATGAGGCAGGACTCAATCTACAAGATTAGGCTGTATCTTGAGTCAATAAAGAGAGAAGTGAGCAGAGAGACAGAGGAACCTTATGCCACCAAGAATAAAGAACCAAGAGGGGAGCACGTCCTTTGGACCTGGGGGCTCTGTGTTGAGAAGCTCCTAGACCAGGGGAAGATTGATGATAAGGACCTTCCTCCAGAGCCAACAGAGACAGCCTTCCCTAGAGCTGGCATCCTGAATTTGGACTTCTAGCCTTCTAGATTGTGAGAGAATAAGTTTTTCTTTGTTAAAGCCATCTAATTTTGGTATTCATGTTATAGCAGCTAAGATACTAGACAACTAAGACACTATCAAACATGACTCAAGAAGAAATCGAAAATTTTAATAGCTGCAGTGCAGTGGATTGCTTTTGTGCAGCCTTTCTCGCCATGGTCTTGTAACTCCTACCCAAGTGATTGGGCGGGACTGTGCAAATAAGGTAATTGTGGCCTACCAAGGAGATTGGTCAGTTTTTGCCATCCTGCTGGGCTTAAAAGAGAGCTATTTCCAGAGCAGGGGAGAATCCCACCTCCACCAGGGAGGGAGAGCCAGGAATGGAACGTGTCTTTTAGACCTGGGATCCTGTGCTGAGAAGCTCCTGGAACCAGGAGACCGAGAGAGAGCTGTAATACTAAAGATGGCAAGAAGCGGTGGCAGAGAAACGGTGGCAGGAGATGGCGCAGTGGGCTTCCTGGCCCACAGAGCAACACAGCTGAGTGCCTTTGGGCAGGAGACTTGCTGGAGGAGTAGGGTTCCTCTGGGCACTTGCTGGAGCTAGGTTTGCTGACCCGTGGAGCTAGAGCTAAGCACCTTCAGGTCAAGGCTTACTGGCAGAGTGGGGTACCTCTGGGACTTAATCAGCAGAGCTAAAAGAGCTTTGTAACACTTGCCTGAGTAGGCCAGAGAGAGGCGTGCCTGCAGGCACAGCTGAGAAGAGGCTGTCCTGTTGGAAGAACTGTACCCTGAGCATTCCTGAACTTGAATTGTAACTTGTTGCTTCCCTAATAAACCCCATAGTCATGAGTATTGTCTGTGAGTTCTCTGTGGCCATTGCAGTGAATTATCAAACCCAACAGAGAAGTGGAGAGTGCTGTGGAGGGACGGTTGGCATCAAAATTGGTAAAGATGACGGAGCAAGGAGGTAGGTTATGTCTGATTTCCACCTCATGGGAATCAGCCTTGGGCTGTTTATCTTGATTCTCTTTCCCCCTTGTGAACTTACAGGAGGTCAGACACTGCCCCCACGCCATTTTTACAATAGGTCTATAACAAGTTGATCAAAATTCCTGTCAGAATCCCAGGTGCCTTTTTTTGCAGAAATTGACAAGTTGGCTATAAAATTCATATTAAAATGCAAGGAATCAAGACTAGTAAAACAGTCTTGAAAAAGAACAAAATTTGAGGAATCAACACTTCCTGATTTCACAACTCACTACAAACATGCTCCGCGTGACTTCCGTTTGGCCAGCATCCAGCCACGTATACATTTGTGATCCCATAAGGTTATAACAGAGTTCAGAAATTCAGTTGGATAACGGGACATAACCAGATGTCACGAACGCAATAGTTTCCTGCCCGTGACACACCTATCTCCTATCTCTTGTATATAAAGCAGTTGCACTGCTAGGCATATAATGGTAGAGCACATATATATTACAGAATCCCATATAGCTTTGCTAAGTGTGTAATACAGTGTTCACACAACGTCCAAATCATACAACATCCTGTTTCACAGAACATATCGTGGACGTTAAGCGATGCGTGACTGTACAAAGCTACAGTAATCAAGACAGTGGAATGAAGCATAAGGATTGACATATAGATCAGTGGAATAGAACTAGGAGTCCAGAAGAAACCCTCACATTTATGGTCAAGTGATTTATGAGAGAGTGTCAAGACAATTCAATGAGGAAAGAATAGTTTTCAAAAAATGCTGTTGGAATATTTGGATGTCCACCTGCAAAAGAATAAAGATGGGCCCTGTTTTGGTTATCTAGGACTGCTATAACAAAAATACCACAAGTAGGTGGCTTTTTTTTTTTTTTTCCCCAACTTCATAGTAATCATAAAAATAGCATTACCTTTGAAAATAATTGGTAGGTTAGGTTTTTCTCACTTAGTCAGAATTCCCACATAGGCACAATGATTACCAGGAAATCATAGCCAATTGGGTATTAAAATGAATTACTCATAGTCAGATAATATCAAAGGTACAATTATACTCATTTCTTCAAATATGTTTTAATAATTTATTTTACTTTTTGTTCAGAGTATACACAGGAAAACATACAGATTTCAACAGTTTCTGCATGTACAATTCAGTGACATTGATTATTGTCTTCAAGTTGTGCAACTGTTCTCACCCTCCTTTTCCGAGTTGTTCCTCCTCCATTAACATAAATTTACTGCCCCCTAAGTTTCCTATCTACCGCATTTTTTCATAAATAACGTGCCTACACATATAATGCATATGGCATGCTTAGGAAAATAATGGGGGAGGGGCTTGCACGGTTGGCACAAAGCATAATGCACGTGTTATTTGTGTAAAATATGGTAGTCTTTAGTGTTTCTGTTGTCAGTTTGATCCCACATAGATAGATCTTAAAAGAGCATAATGCTCAAGGCAGGCATTCTTTATTGGTGAAGCTAAACTACTGTTTGGTTTTAGGAAGACTTCAGGGAATTTTATTGCTTTGAAGTTTTTAAAGATTATTTCAGGGTATCTTAGGCTGTGTTCTCTAGAGGAGCAACAAAGGTGAAGTGTATATATAAATATATACAGAGGAAGTTATTTCAAGGAAATGGCTCATACAGTTGTAGAGGCTGGCAAGTCCAAATCCGTGGGTCAGGCATCAGGCTGGAGGCTTTTCCTGACTCACATGGTTGCAGGGGCTGACAAATCCAAAATTGGCAGGTCAGGCAGAATGCTGCTGGCTCATGGGGTTGCAGGAGCTGGCAAATCCCAAAATCTGAAGGTCAGGCATTAGGCTGCTGACTCATGTCCCAAGACCCAGAGGTCAGAGGATGACGAGTATGATGCCGGTTTGAGAGTGAGAGTGCTTTGCCAGAACATCTGTATATATTGGATGCAGGTGACAGGCCCAAGTAAACTCCCCTTTCAACTGATTGGCTGCTCATATCAGATCACAAAATGGAGGATGATTATATAATATCTACCAAACCACTGAGAATCATGGCCTAGCCAAGTTGACACATAACCTTAAGCATCACAGTCCACCTCCTGTCAAGTTGGAACCTGTATACATCCCCTTAAACCGTACATAATCTCTAAATAAAGCCAAGTTTGAAGTCTTACTTGCACCTAGCATGATAGAACTAATGTGTACAACCGAAAACACACTAGCCCAGTTTACATCTTATACTTTATAATCAGCAGTGGAATAAGAGAGGGAGGAAAACAAAGATATTTGCTATATATGTGTATATCTGTATGTATGTGTGTATATATATGTGTATGTATATATATGTATATATACACACGCTAACACACGCTTATAATAAGATATAATCAAAATAATTACAATCCCCATTTCTGCAAGTGGTCTTGTGGGTCTTGTGGTCATAGCTGGTATTTAAAGCTACCTTCTCCCACCACCCATTCTGTATTCCCTTTGCCCTCAGCAAGCACCTCAGCTGCTGGTGGTTCTTTGCCTGGTGGGGTGACCCAAACCTTCATTCCTGGAGGGTCTGGGCCATTAGTAGTCTTGTTGGAATTGGATTGCTGTAATTTTCCATTGAGTTTCATCACAGGGCATAGAAGTATTAATAGATGCCCTAAGGGATCTTCTGTATTCCAGACATACTCTTCTTTACCTCCATTATGTAATGTCAGTCCAATTTCCCCACGGTAATCAGGATGAATCACACCAGCCAGTATGGTAACTACCTTCTTTGCCTGTTGATCCTGAGGCATAAGGAGCCCAAAGTGGTCAGGTGGCATTCATAACTTCCAGCTCAATGGAATTAGACCTCTAGACTTGCAGAGCATAGGGTCACGAGGACAGGAAACAAGTGGGTCACTAGGGGTAGTAGTGAGCGATGCCACTCCCATTCCCACCCCCAGGTTCCTTGACCTGTGAATCCTGGCTGTGGGAGAAACAGCACCGTATGTTGAACGCTGGTTTAGAGCATGTACAGCCTCCTGGAGAACATTGTCCCGACCCTGCAATGTATTTACCACCTAGCTGATGCTGTAATTGTGTCTTTAGAAGGCCACTCCATTCTTCTGTCAAGCCAGCTGCTTCAGGATGATGGGAAACATGGTGAGACCAGTGAATTCCATGAGCATGGGCCCATTGCTACACTTCGTTTGCTGTGAAGTGAGTCCCTTGATACGAGGCAGTGTTGTGTGGTGTACCATGATGATGGATAAGGCATTCTGTAAGTCCACGGGTGGAGGTTTTGGAAGAAGCATTGTGTGCAGGGAAGACATATCTGTATCCAGAGTTTAAGTGTCGATTCCAGTAAAAGCAAAACACTGCAATTTCTATGATGGAAGTGGTCCAGTGTAATTAACCTGCCACCAGGTTGCTGGCTGATCACTCCTAGGAATGGTGCCATATCAGGGTCTCAGTGTTGGTCTCTGCTGCTGGCAGATTGGGCACTCAGCAGTGGCTATAGCCGAGTTGGCCTTGGTGAGTGGAAGTCCATGTTGCTGACTCCATGCATAACCTCCATCCTTGCTACCATGGCTACTTTATTCATAAGCCCCTTGGGTAATGACAGGAGTGGCTGGGGAAAGAGGATGACTGGTATCCACAGAATGTGTCATCCTGTCTACTCGATTATTAAAATTCTCCTCTGCCGAGGTCACCCTTTGATGAGCATTCACGTGAGAGACAAATATCTTCTTTGACCCATTCAGAGAGGTCTATCCACATACCTCCTCCCCATACCTCCTTGTCACCAGTTTTCCAATCATGTTCCTTCCAAGTCCCTGACCATCCAGCCAAACCATAGGCCACAGCCCATGAATCAGTATACAGTTGCGCATCTGACCATTTCTCCTTCCAAGCAAACTGAACAACCAAGTACACTGTTTTGAAGTTATGCCCATTGAAAGGATTTTACTTCACCACTGCCCTGCAGGGAGATCCCAGAAAGGGGCTGCAGTGCTGCTGCTGTCCACTTTCAAGTGGTGCCTGCATATTGAGGAGAACCTTCTGTAAAACAGGCACGAATTTTCTTTTCCAGAGTCGACTGTGTCATAAGGAACTCCCCATGAGGACATAGGTACAGACTGGGAGAGGGCAGGTGATGTGACAGGAGTGGAGACCATGGGCATTTGGGCCACTTACTTGAGCCTTCAGGGCCTTCTTGAATCCGATCTCATATATACCATTTCCATTTAATGACGGAGTGTGGCACGCATGTCTGATTGTGACTCTGTGGGTCAGACAACACCCAGTTCATGATGGGCAGCTCAGACCACATGGTGAGTTGGTGGCCCATGGTTAAGAGTTCTATCTCTACGAGGACCAGTAACAAGTCAAATACTGTTTCTCAAAAGAAGAATAGTTATCTGCAGAGGATGGCAAGGCTTTGCTCCAAAATCCTAAGGGTCTTTGCTGTGATCCACCAATAGCGGCCTGCCAAAGACTCCAGATAGCATCTCTATCTGCCACAGAGACCTCAAGTGCCTTCGGATCAGCTGGATCATATGGCCCAAGTGACAGAGCACCTTGCATGGCAGCCTGAACCTGTTGCAGAGCCTTCTTTTGTTCTGGGCCCTACTCAAAACTAGCAGCTTTTTGAGTCACTTGATAAATAGGCTGGAGTAGCACACCCAAATGAGGGATATGTTCCCTCCAAAATCCAAAGAGGTCCACCAGGCATTGTGCCCTTTTTTCAGATGTAGTAGAAGCCAGGTGTAACAAGGTATCCTTCCCTTTAGAAGGAATATCTCTACATGGCCAACACCACTGGACCTCTAGAAATTTCACTGAGGTGGATGGTGCCTGAATTTTTGTCTGGTTAATTTCCCACCCTGTAGCATGGAAATGTCTTGCCATTAAGTCTAGAGTCATCGATACTTCTTCCTTACTAGGTCCAGTCAGCATACTGTCATCCATGTAATGCAACAGTGTGACATCTTGTGTATGGGAAAGGCAGTCAAGATCTCTGCAGACTAATGACATAAGGCTTGAGATCTGATATAATTTTGAGGTAGGACAGTCAAGGTGTATTGCTAGCTTTGTCAGGTGAAGGCAAACTGCTTTTGGTGATCATTCAAAACTGAAATCAAGAAAAAGGCATTGGCCCAATCAATAGGTGCTTACCAGGTACCAGGAGATATATAAGTTTGCTCAAGCAATGAAACCACAACTTGAACAGTAGCTGCAATTGGAGTCATCACCTGGTTAAGTTTACAGTAACCCACTGTCATTCTCCAAAATCCGTCTTTTTTTGCACAGGCCACATAAGCAAGTTGAATAGGGATGTACTGAGAGTCACCACCGCTGCATCCTTCAAGTCTTTGATGATGGCAGTAATCTCTTCAGTCCCTTCAGGAATGTGGTATTGCTTTTGGTTTACTGTTTTTTCTAGGTAGGGGCAGTTCTAATGGCTTCCACTAGTCTTTTCCTACCATAATAGCCCTTACTCCACATGTCAGGTATCCAGTGTGGGTGTTCTACCATTTATTGAGTATGTCTGTTTCAATTATGCATTCTGGAACTGGGGAAATCACTGCAGGATGGGTTCCGGAACCCACTGGACCCACTGTGAGACAGACCTGAGCTAAGACTCCATTAATAACCTGACCTCCATATGCCCCTACTGTGATTGGTGGCAACAGTGATGTTTTGGGTCTCCTAGAATTATTGTTACCTCAGAGCCGGTGTTGAGTAATCCCTGAAAAGTCTGATTATTTCCTTTTCCCTAGTGAACAGTTACTCTCCTAAAAGGCCATAGATCCTTTTGGTGAAGGCTAGGAGAAGACTAGGAGAAAGATTAACAGTATAAATTTTTGGCAGTGTATTGGGTCCTTCCTCAAGGTACCCAGCCTCCCCTTCTTTCAAGAGGTTATGGGTCTGTGAACAGGCTCAAGTCTGGGAATTGATTGAGGGGCCGTGACTCTGCTCTGGTGATTCAAGTTGTTCTGTCATTCACTTGGCCTAGAATTCTTCTGCTTGTACAAATCAAGTAATTATTTAGTAGATTTTCCATCTATTTCATTCTTAGGAACACTATGACTAAGTAGCTAACGCCATGAGTCCATATGAGTCAGACTATTCTGATTACTGCTTTGACTCTCCGGTTGATTACAGTAACCATGCCCACCTTGTCTTTGATGAGTAAGTGCCACCACTTGGCCCTTAGAACTCCGGGGTCCAGTCAGCCCCATTATGGTGAGGTATCTTTATTCAGTTAGGGTAGTTCCCACTGTCAGATCTGATTTACATAAAATAGCAATCACAGCAGTTTTCTAGGATGCTGGGGCTCCCTTCACAAATTTGTTCCTCACCATTGTGGTAAAAGGTGTGTCCTCTGGGCACTGTATAGGTGGGTCTGTGGGTCCAACCTGATAAATCCAGTCTAACATGTCAGTTTCCCTAAGACTTTGGTTATCTTCTTCTAGAGTTTACCAAGGCAGTTCTGGCATTTCAACTTAGTGAGGCCAGTGCTTAATTTGCACTTCAGTGAACCAACCCAACAATTAGATCCTTTTCTAACTTCTCATCCTGAAACACGGAATGAAGAATCTGTGCTTAGTGGGCCTATATCAATAAACTCAGACTGCTCCAACTTTATGTTCTTTACACCATTATCTCACACCCTTAATAGACATTCTCACACATGTTCCTTAGGTTTCTGTTTGTATATATTAGAAAAATGAAGCAGTTCTTTTGAAGTGTAGCGTACCTCCTCATGGGTTACACTTTGTACTTCACCTCTTAGGGGTTGCTATGACTTAAGTCTAGTTATAGATCTAGAAGCAAAAATGGGTGGTAGAGGTGGGTCCTGGGGACATTCATAAATGTCTTGTAAGGCATCTGCCTCAGGTGATTCCCCAGGCAATGCCCCAGGTGCTATCTCTGTTGATTTCTCAGACAAAGACTCTTCTGGCACAGGTGGGTTAATCTCATCAGATGGGGGTAGAAGGGATAATGTTTTACTGGGGAGGGTGACCCAGCCTATAGAGATGGAGTAATCTCTTCAGATGGGAGTAAGAAGGCTGGTTCTCTTGGTAGGAGTGATTCAATGGAATTTTGGTACTGTGTCCCCAGCTTCCTGATTATCTGCCCATATGTCCCCATCCCAAGTTTCAGGATCACATTTCTTCCCAATCAATGCCCTCACTTTAACTTCAGATACCATTCGAGGTTGGGAATTCAATTGGTTGTATCATTCAGCCACTCTTAAAATGGTAAGACTCTGGGTTTGGTTTCAGCAATATCAGCTCTGTTACTACAAGAAATAAGGCTTTCTATCAGGGTACCAGTGACAACTTTCAGGTCTTGGATGTGGTGCTTGAGCTGTGACTTGGAAGCCCCGAGCTCATCCCTTTCTTTCACCACTTTGTCTAGTGAAAGTAGGGCCAATCAAGTAGCTTCTTTATACTTCTCATTCTGCATAAATTGTAGAAAAGTATCAAATATGCAGTCACCCAGAGCCTTGTCTCTCACAAATATTTGATCCACTGGTGGTGATTTTTGCGTATTTTTTGCTACCTTATACCATGGATTAGCAGTTCCGTCTTTACTACTGGAGGCAGAATTATCAGAGCCTTTAAGACTGGCCAGACTTGAGAACCAGTTCAGAAAACTCATCCTTATGATTTTGTTGCTTTAGAACCACTCTCTGTATCAAATGTCTTAGGCTAGGTTCCCTAGAGGAGCAAAACCTGTGAACCAAAAACCAAACCCATTGCCATCAAGTTGATTCTGACTCATAGCAACCCCATAGGACAGAGTAGAGCTGCCCCATAGGGTTTCCAAGGAGTGGCTGGTGGATTCAAACTGCCAGTTTTTTGGTTAGCAGCGAAGCTCTTGACTACTGTGCCACCAGGGCTCAAACTTGTGAAGCATGTATATAAATATATATAGAAAATTTGTTACAAGGATATGGCTCATGCAGTTGTAGAGACTGGGAAGTCCCAAATCTATGGGTCAGTTGTCAGGCTGGATGTTTCTCCTGACTCCCATGTTTGCAGGGCTGATGAAACAAAAATCAGCAGATCATGCAGAAGACTACTGACTCACGTCCTAAGAACCTGAGGTTAGTTGCAGGATGGAGAGCGAGCGAGCTTGCCAGAACATCCCTATATATTGGATGCAGGCCACAGCCCCAAGGAAATTCCTTTTCAACTGATTGGCTGCTCACATCAGGTGAGAAAATGGAGGATGATTATATAATGTCTGCCAAACCACTGAGAATCATGGCCTAGCCAAGTTGACCCATAATTTTAACCATCACAAAGGGCAGTGATTTCAGGGATTCATCCAGCCTCCATGGCTCCAGAATGTCTGGAATCCATGATAATTTGAAATTCTCATCTGCATTTTCCCCCTTTTGATCAGGATTTTTCTATAGACTCTTTGATCCAAATATTCAGTAATGGTAGCTGGTCGCCATCCAGTTCTTCTGGTCTCATGACAAAGGAGGCAGTTGTTCATGGAGGCAGTTAGCCACACATTCCATTTTCTCTTCTTGTTCATAACTCTCTTTCTTTCTCTATTGCTCTGTATGTATAGAGACCAGTTATTATGGCTTGGATGTCTGCTTGGAAGCTTTTAAGACCTCAAGCAGTATGCAATGAACTAGGAGGCAGAAGAGAAGTACTAAACACCTTATTAAGCCAGTTAACTGGAATGTCCCATGAAACCATGACCCTGAACCTCCAAATCAAGGAACCAAATCACACGAGATATTTGGTTCTAACAAGTGAGTGGCTTTAACAAACAAATTTATTTTCTTACAGTTTAGTTGGCAAGAAATGCCAATTCAGGGCACTGGCTCTAGGGGAACGCTTTCTCTCTCTCCTGGCTTGGTGTGGCCTGGTAAGTACTTGTCTCTTTTCAGTGTCTGTTCCTCAGGTTTCTTGGTAATCTTCATGTGGTGTGCCATCTGTCATCCCCATGTGTGCCTCCGTTTCTCTGTGCCTGATCTGTTCTTTTTGTATCTCAAAAATGATTGACTTAAGACATATCCTACACTGATAAGACCTCATTAACATAACAAAGAAACCCTAATCCCAAATGGGATAATATCCACAGGTATAGGGGTTAGGATCTATAAGACATATTTTAGGGGGACACAGTTCAGTCCATAACAGATCACCCAACTCACATCATATAGAAGAAGTAATTCAAAATATATCAAACACTTAAATGTAAAAGCTAAAATATAAAACTCTTACAAAAGAAATAGGTAAAAGTCTGTGGGACCTTACCTTAGGCAACAGTTTTTTTAGATACAACACCAAAAACATGAACAACACAAGAAAGAAATAGATAAATTGGAATTCACCAAAATTAAAACTTTTTGACTAATGGACCACAACTACCACAGCCTGCACCAGACTTGAATCCAGTACAGCTAGGTGGTGCCTGGCTACCACCACCAATTGCTCTGACAGGGATCACAATAGAGGATCTCAGACAGAGCTGGAGAAAAATTTAGAACAAAATTCAAACTCACAAAAAAAGACCAGGCTTACTGGTCTGACAGAGACTGGAGAAAGCCTGAGAGTATGGCCCCCAGACACCCTTTTAACTCAGTACTGAAGTCACTCCTTAGGTTCACCCTTCAACCAAAGATTAGACAGGCGTATAAAACAAACAGTAACACACGTAGTTCAACCATGTATACGAGACTAAATGGACATACCAGCCAAGGGGCAAGGACAGAAGGTATGAGGGGACAGGAAAGCTGGATGGATGGAAATGGGAAACCCAGTGTCGAGAAGGGGAGTGTTGACACATTGTGGGGTTGGCAACCAATATGACAAAACAATATGTGTATTAACTGTTTAATGAGAAACTAATGTGCTCTGTAAACTTTCACCTAAAGCACAATTTAAAAAAGAAAAGGAAGAAAGAAAAAATCTTTTGTGAATTAAAGGACACCATCAAGAAAGTGAAAAAGACAACCTACAGACTGGGAGAAAATTCTGCAAATCATGTATCTCAATAAGGGTCTAATATCTGTACTACCTAAAGAAGTCTTACAACTCAACAATAAAAACACAAATAACACAATTTAAAAAATAGGAAAATGATCCAAGTACATACTTCTCCACAGATGATGTATAAATGCTAATAAACACATGAAAAGATGCTCAACATAATTAATCACTAGGCACTTGTAAATAAAAACTATAATGAGATACCACTTCACACAAATAACAAGTATTTGTGTGGATTTGGAGAAATTGGAACTCATTGTTTGCTTGTTGCAATGTAAAATGGAAGAGTTGCTGTTGAAAACAGTTCGGCTATTCCTCAAAAGGTTAAACGTAGAATTACTGTTTGACCTAGCAATTCCACTCCTAGCGTATTCCTTAGAGAATTAAAACATGCAAATTTTCATAGTTGCATTATTCGTAATAGTCAAAAAGTGGAAACAATGCAAATATCCATCAGCTGATGACTGGGTAAACAAAATGTTTATATCTATGCTAGGGAATATTTATTCAGTAATAAAGAGGAATGAAGTTCTGATATGTGCTACAACATGGATGATCCTTGAAAAATGGTGCTAATTGAAAGAAGCCAGACCCAAAACTCTAGCCTGTAAAAACTTTGAATACTCCATACCTGAAAGTAGGTATAAATCTGATACTGTCAGCTTCACTGGATGGCAAGAACATCGGTCCTGGTGGCCACAAGTTTGGTTTAGGACTAGAATCTCAAGTACAAGTGAGTATTGTGTAGTCATATATATTTATATTCTTTATTGCATTTTTATTGAGATACATGTCACATAACATATGATTCGCCCGTTTAAAACTTGTAATTCAGTGATTTTTAGTGTAATCAGGGTTGTACAACCATCACCACAATCAATTTTAGAACTCTCCTCAGGGATTGCTGGTAATACTTTAATGGTGGTGGAATAATTTGAGAAAGGATAACAGTAACAGTTGTACAACATGAAGACTGTAATTACTGTCAAAATGGTTCATTACAAAAAATCACCTAAACACAAAACAAAGCCATATGGAAGGAAATGAGGGACAAAAATGTTATAATACACATAAAAAATAGCAAAATGGCAGATGTAAGTCCTTTCTTGTTGGTAATTACTTCAAACGTAAATGGATTAAAGTCTGCACTCAAAGGCAGAGATTGGCAGAATGGATTTAAAAACAAAAAAATGGTCCATCTATATTCTATCTAAAAGAGACACACTTTAGACCCAAAGACACAAGTAGATTGAAAAATGAAATGGTGGAAAAATGTATTACATATGCTAAGTATTCCAGATAGCGAATGGTAACCAAAAGAGAGCTAGAGTGCCTATATTAATGGCAGAAAAAATATGCTTTAAGACAAAATGTGTTACAAGAGATAAAGAAGGGCACTATATAGTGATAAAAGGGTCAACTCATAAAGTATAACAATTATAAGTATGTATACACCCAATTCCAAAGCCCCAAAATAATATGAAGCAAACACTGATAAAATTGAATGTAGAAATAGACAGTTTTACAGTAATGGTCAGAGACTTAAATACACCATTTTCCATAATGGATAGACTGTCTAGTCAGAAGATCAGTAGAAGAATAGAGGATTTGAACAACATTATAAACCAGTTAGTCCTAACAGGCATATATAGAACACTTCACCCAACATCAGCACAATGTACATTGTTTTCTAGTGCACATGGATCATTTTCCAGGAAAGGCGAAATACTGAGTCACAAATCAAGTCTCAATGAGTTTTGAAACGCTGAAAATCATACAAAGTATATTTCTGACCACAATGGAATAAAACTAGAAATCAGTCAGGAAAACTGGAAATTTCACAAATGCGTGGAAGTTAAACAACACATTATTCGATAACCAGTCGGTCAAAGGAGAAATCAAAAGGGTAATCAGAAAAGACTTAGTGAATGAAAATGAAAGCACAACATATTAAAACGTATGGGATGCGGCAAAGGCAGCACTTATAGAAAAATTCATAGCGGTAAACACCTATATTAAAGAAGGAAGAAAGATCTCAAATCAGTAATAACCTAACTTTACAACTTGAGGAACTAGGGGGGAGGAAAAGCAAAGTAAACCCAAAACTACCAGAAGAAACGAAATAACACAGATCAGAGCAGAGATAAATGAAATAGAGAACAGAAAAACAATAGAATCAACGAAACCACAAGTTGATTGTTGGAAAAAAACATCAAAGTCAACTAACTTTTAACTAGACTGACAAAAAAGAGAAGATGCAAATATCTAAAATCAGAAATGAAAACGGATTTATCTTTTACTTTGATAGATTTGTTACTGTTGTTATTTTCTATGTTAGTGGATATCTTCTAGCATAAGCTTTAAATTGAGTGATTTCAGATTATTGTAAAGCACCTCCCCTTTGATTGCAGAACTTTACCATGCATGAAGTTGATTAACCCGAGTGAAACCAAACCCATTATCATTAAGTTGATTCTAATAGCAAACTATAGGACAGAGTAGAAGTGGCCCATAGGGTTTCCAAGGAGCGACTGGTGGATTCGAACTGCCGACCTTTTGGTTAGCAGCTGTAGCTCTTAACCACTGTGCCACCAGGGTTCCATCAAGTTGATTAAGTAGAGCTAAGTACGGAATCAGTGATTAGACTAATGTCCCTTGATTCCTTCAAGCTTAGATTCTGTGATTTGATGATTTTAAGATACTTGTATTGTGTTACCCCCACACGTGTCAGTTTGTCGTACTGTAGGGGCGTGCTTGTTGCTGTGATGCTGGAAGCTATGTCACCAGTATTCAAATACCAGCAGGGTCACCATGGTGGACAGGTTTCAGCTGAGCTTCCAGACTAAGACAGAATAGGAAGACAGAATTGGCAGTCTACTTCTGGGGAAAAAAAAGAAATTAGCCTGTGAAAATTTTATGACTAGCAGAACATTATCTGATATAGTGCCTGAAGATGAGCCCCTCAGGTTGGAAGGCACTCAGAATACAACTAGGGAAGAGCTGCCTCCTCAAAGTAGAGTTGAACTTAACAACGTGGATGGAGTCAAGCTTTCAGGACCCTCATTTGCTGCTGTGGCATAACTCAAAATGAGAAGAAACAACCGTAAACATCCGTTAACAATAGGAATGTGGAATGTACGAAGTGTGAGTCTAAGAAAATTGGAAATTATCAAAAATGAAATGGAACACATAAATATCCTAGGCATTAGTGCGCTGAAATGGACTGGTATTGGCCATTTTGAATGAGACAATCATATGGTCTACTATGCTAAAAATGACAAATTGAAAAGGAATGGCGTCACATTCATCGTCAAAAAAACATTTCAACATCCGTCCTAAAGTACAACCCTGTCAGTGATAGGATAATACCATACGCTTACAAGGAAGACCTATTAAATACGACTATTATGCAAATTTACACACCAACCACTAAGGCGAAAGCCGAAGAAATTGAAGATTTTTCCCAACTTCTGCAAGTCTGAAATTGGTCGCACATATTTAGGATGCATTGATAATTACTGGTGATTGGAATGTGAAAGTTGGAAACAAAGAAGAACGATCAGTAGTTGGAAAATACGGCCTTAATGAGAGAGATGATGCCGGAGACTACATGATAGAATTTTGCAAGACCAACGACTTCTTTGCAAATATCTTTTTCCAACAACATAAATTGTTGTACACATGGACCTCACCAGGTGGAATACACAAGAATCAAATCGACTACATCTGTGGAAAGAGATGATGGAAAAACTCAGTATCATCAGTCAGATCAATGCCAGGGGCTGACTGAGGAACAGACCATCAATTGCTCATATGCAAGTTCAAGATGAAGCTGCTGAAATTAGAACAAGTCCACGAGAGCCAAAGTATAACCTTAAATATATCCCATCCTAATTTAGAGACCATCTCAAGAATATTTTTGACGCATTGAGCACTGGTGACCGAAGACCAGACGAGTTGTCAGAAGACATCAAGGACATCACATGCAAAGAAAGCAAGAGGTCATTAAAAAGACAAGAAAGAAAAGACCAAAATGGATGTCAGAAGACTCTGAAAGTTGCTCTTGAACATAGAGTAGCTAAAGTGAATGCAAGAAATGATGGAGTAAAAGAGCTGAACAGAAGATTTCAAAGGGCAGCTCAAGAAGACAAAGTGTTATAATGAAATGTGCAAAGACCTGGAGTTAGAAAACCAAAAGGGAAGAACATGCTCAGCATTTCTCAAGCTGAAAGAACCAAAGAAAATATTCAAGCCTCAAGTTGCAATAGTGAAAGATTCTATGGGCAAAATACTGAATGATGCAGGAAGCATCAAAAGCAGATGGAAGGAATACACAGAGTCACTGTACCAAAAAGAATTGATTGACATTCAGTCATTTCAGGAGGTAGCATATGATCAAGAACTGTTGGTACTAAAGGAAGACATCCAAGATGCACTGAAGGTGTTGGTGAAAAACAGGGCTCCAGGAATTGATGGAATACCAATTGAGATGTTTCAACAAATGATACAGTGCTGAAAGCACTCACTCATCTATATCAAGAAATATGGAAGACAGCTACCTGGCCAGTTGACTGGAAGAGATGTGTATTCATGCCTATTCCTAAGAAAGGTGATATGTTGGCCATCTAGTGCTGCTATGACAGAAATACCACAAGTGGATGGCTTTAACAAAGAGAAGTTTATTCTCTCACAGTCCAGTAGGCTAAAAGTCCAGATGCAGGACATCAGCTCCAGAGGAAGGTTTTCTCTGTCGGCCTTCTCATCAGTCTCCCCCTGGACTAGGAGCTTCTCTACACAGGGACCCCAGGTCCAAAGGACGTGCTCTGCTCCTGGCACTGCTTTCTTGTTGTATGAGGTCCCCTCCTCTCTGCTTGCTTCCCTTTCCTTTTATCTCTTGTAAGATAAAAGGTGATGCTGGCCACACCCCAGGGAACTCCCTTTACATTGGACCAGGGATATGACCTTAGTAAGAGTGTTACAATCCCACCCTAATCCTCTTTAACATAAAATTACAATCACAAAATGGAGGACAACCACACAATACTGGGAATCATGGCCCAGCCAAATTGATACACACATTTTTGAGGGGGACATAATTCAGTCCATGACAGGTGATCCAACGAAATGCGGAAATTATCAAACAGTATCATCAGCAAGTAAAATTTTACTGAAGATCATTCAAAAGCAGTTGCAGCAGTACATTGACAGGGAACTGCCAGAAATTCAAGCCAGATTCAGAAGAGGACATGGAACAGGGGATATCATTGCTGACACCAGATGATCATGGCTGAAAGCAGAGAATACCAGAAAGATGTTTACCTGTGTTTTATTGACTGCGCAAAGGCATTCAACTGTGTGGATCATAACAAATTGTGGGTAACATTGCGAAGAATTGGTAACTCCAGAACACCTAATAGTGCTCATGAGGAACCTGTATATAGATCAGGAGGCAGTCGTTTGAACAGAACACAGGGATACTGTGTGATTTAAAGTCAGGAAAGGTGTGTTGGGGTTGTATACTTTCACCATACTTATTCAGTCTGTATGCTGAGCTAATTGAGAAACTGGACTATATGAAGAAGAATGGGGCATCAGGATTGGAGGAAGACTCATTAACAACCTGTGTTCTGCAGATGACACAACCTTGTTTGCTGAAAGTGAAGAGGACTTGAAGCACTTACTGATGAAGATCAAAGACTAGAACTAGCCTTCAGTATGGATTACACCTCAACATAAAGAAAATAAAAATCCTTACAGCTGTACCAATAAGCAACATCATGATAAATGGAGAAAAGATTGAAGTTGTCAAGGATTTCATTTTACTTGGATCCACAATCAACACCCATGGAAGCAGCAGTCAGGAAATCAAATGACGCATTGCGTTGAGCAAATCTGCTGCAAAAGACCTCTTTAAAGTGTTAAAAAGCAAATATGTCACTCTAAGGACTAAGCTGCTCCTGACCCAAGCCATGGTGTATTTAGTCACCTCATAGGCATGCGGAAGCTGGACAGTGAATAAGGAAGACTGAAGAAGAATCAATGCCTTTGAATTATGGTGTTGGTGAAGAATATTGAATATACCATGGACTGCCAAAAGAATGAACAAATCTGTCTTGGAAAAAGTACAGCCAGAATGCTCTTTAGAAGCGAGGATGGCAAGACTTCATCTCACATACTTTGGACATGTTATCAGGAGGGGCCAGTCGCTGGAGAAGGACATCATGCTTGACAAAGTAGAGGATCAGCGAAAAAGAGGAAGACCCTCAACAAGATGGATTGACACAGTGGCTGCAACAATGGCTTAAGCATAACAGTGATCATGAGGATGGTGCAGGACCGAGCAGTGTTTCATTCTGTTGTACCTAGGGTCCCTATGAGTTGGAACCAACTTGATGGCACCCAACAACAACAACAACAATAGTATTGTGTTATGTTTAAAAATACTCAAATCACTTAAGAGGTTCAATTAATAATTTTAAGTTTTTATTTTTTTCATTTACTTGATGCTTACAATACAAGAGGAAATACAATCCCTGAGAGGATGGTTAACCGTACATGGAGAAAAACCTTTTTGTACACTGATAGTCTTATGCTATAAACCCAATTCCTCCCCTTCCTTACTTCCTGTGGACACTTCCATTATATATGTGTGGTTTTTTTGTTTGCCTTTTCCTTTTTTTTCCTGTGAGACATAATTTTTTTGACTTAGTATTTACAAGTAGACAGGATGCTGGTTCTTTTAGTTAAAGGTCGGTACGTCTGAAATGCATAATCTTTTTAAACTGAAAGATATATCTGAGAGAACTCTTAATTGGTCAAGCACTGTATAAGAAGTGCCGGAGCACTTTTTTTTATCTGGCTGTCAGTATGGATGAGCAGACACTCCTTTGGAGCCAGCAGTTGGGATCAGGCCTTTGGTTTCTGACTCAGTCTGCAGGAAAGGTCAGGTTGTGACACTTGGCTGGCTCACAAGAGCTGTTACGTGACACTTAGCATAGACCACTCTCTCAGGCCCCAAATGCACCAGTGGTGCTTGGACCGTGCATGCACTATGTCATCAGAGCTGTCTCACCAGCCACGATAGATCCCCTAATGCTCATATCATCTTCCTTTGGTTCTCTAAAGAGTCATCCTTAAAATACGGCACTAATCACTGTAATTTCATTAACCATCCATTACAACACAAACTCTTGTGAGTTAGCCTTTTATCTAACAAATGCATTTTTCTCTGTGTGCTGCCACTTATTGTTTACTGAAAGTTTACAGTGCTAGAATATTAGTGTTGAAAGAACCTTGACACTGATTTACTGTCCAGTGTACAGATGTGGGGCTGAAACCCCCACTCCACAGGAATAAATGACCAGTTCAAGGCTATGTTGTAAATCCATGGCATTACATAAACTACTTTCAGAACTGTTGCTCTAAGGATTGAGCCTTCCTGTTTTTTTTTGTTAAATCAATGCCTCAGTTTGTATACAATTTTGTTTTTAAATTTAAATATGCAATTAACTCAAATAATCCTTAAGTTCTTATAGAGAAAAGTGGCAGTCAGCTGACCTGTTTCTTCACCTCTACAATTCCTACATTCCAGAGGCAAACCATTTTCAGTTAACCTCTGTCTTTAGAGACTGGCAATACAAGATAACTTTTATGATGAATACCAGGTAATAGAGAAAATAAGGAGCCCTAGTGGCACAACAGTTAAGCACTCAACTACTAACTGAAAAGTTAGCGGTTCAAACCCACCTAGCTGCTCTCTGGAAGAAAGACCTGGCAATTTTCTTCTGTAAAGATTACAGCCAAGAAAACCCTACAGGGCAGTTCTCCTCTGTTAAATGGGGTCGCTATGAGTCAAAATCGACATGAGAGCACCCAACAACAATAATAGAGAAAATATACTTTCAGTAAACTTTTCTCTGGTTCTCAATTTTATATCTTACAGCTTCTGTTGTACCATTGTTTTCATGTCCTGGAAGAACCTAATTTAATACCATCAGGAGGCTTCTAAAGATTAAGAGTGTTTCATTTTAGATGGATTCCTGATGGCACATTGGTTAAGAACTTGGCTGCAAACTAAAAGATCAGCAGTTTGAATTAATAAGCCACTCCTTGGAAACCCTATGGGGCAGTTCTACTCTGTCCTGTAGGGTCACTGTCAGTCAGAATCGACTTCATGGCAATAGGTTCATTTTAGATGGGTAAATTCATTGTTTTCTGATACAATGCCAGACCTAGAAATGGACTGGTCAGATCCAAAGGATAATGAAATCACTTAATCTAGAACAAAATAGTTTTAATGAGAGTACTTCCAGCACTGCATCTGTTTGTTGAAACATCTCAATTGGTATTTCGTCAATTCCTGGAGCCTTGTTTTTCGCCAGTGTCTTTGGTGCAGCTTAGACGTGGTCTTTCAATACCATTGGTTCTTGATCATATGCTACCTCCTGAAATGGTTGAATGTCAACCAAATATTTTTTGGTACAGTGACTGTGTATTCCTTCTATCTGCTTTTGGTGCTTCCCGTGTCATTCAATATTTTGCCCATAGAATCCTTCAGAATTGCCAAGAAATTTGACCAATTTACTGGAAGAGGTAAATATTTGTACACATTCCAAAGAAAGGTGATCCAACAGAATGTGGAAATTATTAAACAATGTCATTAATATCACACACAAGTAAAATTTTGCTGAAGATCATTCAAAAGCAGTTGCACACTTTAAAGTGCTAAAAAGCAAAGATGTCACTTTAAGGACTAAGGTGCACCTGGTGTTTTGAATCACTTCACATGCATGTGAAAGCTGGACAGTAAGTAAGGGAGACCGAAGAAGAACTGATGCCTTTGAATTATGGCCTTGGCAAAGAATATTTGAATATACCACGAACTGCCAGAAGAACGAACAAGTCTTTCTCAGAAGAAATAAGCCAGAGTGCTCCTTGGAAGCGAGGATGGTGAGACTTCTTCTCACATACTTTGGACATGTTATCAGGAGGTATCAGCCCCTGGAGAATGACATCATGCTTGATGCCATTGATTGAATTATGTCCCCCCAAAATATCTGTCTTCTTGGCTAGGTCATGATTCCCAGTATTGTATGATTGTCTACCATTCTGTCATCTGATGTGATTTCCCTATGTGTTGTAAATCCTATCACGATGATGTAATGAGATGAATTAGTGGCAGTTATACTGATGAAATCTACAGGATTGGATAATGTCTTAACCCAGTGTCTTTTGAGATGTAAAAGAGAGAGGCGAGCAGAGAGACATGAGGACCTCATACCACCAATAAAGCAGTGCCGGGATCAGAGCATGTCCTTTGGACCTGGGTTCCTGCGCTGAGATGCTCCCAGACCAAGGGAAGATTGATGACACGGACCTTCCTCCAGAGCCAACAGGGAGAGGAAGCCTTCCCCTGGAGCTGATGCCCTGAATTTGGACTTCTAGCCTACTAGACTGTGAGAAAATAAATTTCTCTTTGTTAAAGCCATCCACTTGTGGTATTTCTGTTATAGCAGCACTAGATGACTAAGACACTTGGTAAAGTAGAGGATCAGCGAACAAGAGGAAGACCCTCGATGAGATGGATTGACACAGTGGCTGCAACAATGGGCTCAAAGATAACAGTGATTGTGAGGCTGGCACAAGACCTGGCATTGTTTTGTTGTGTTGTACATAGGGTCGATCGGAGTTGAAACTGACTCTGTGGCACCTGAAAACAACAGCAACAACATGCCTTACTTTAGCACTTTTTTTCCCCTAATATAAAAGTTAAATCCTCAAACACTTAAATTAAGCTGTGTGTCAGGTAGTGTCCTGTGTCAGGTAGTGTCTTGAGTGTTGAAGCAGAAATCAGGAAACAAAAGGTAGTTAATCCTGATACTTAGGAATCTTGTGAACTAGTCAGTAAAATACATGCAAATACATATCAGCAGTTAAAACTCAGTATTTCTGTTTATGGTTACACTTGAATATCAGACCAAACCTTTACTGAGAACTCCTAGAAAACCTGTTTTAAAAAATAATAATGACATACAGTAGTGGTAGCCAGGCACCATCTAGTTTTTCTGGTCTCAGGGTAGAGGAGGCCATGGTTCATGTAGACAGTCCTGTAAAGTGATTCCTTCTTCGAGTCTTGGGTTTCCTTCTTTCTCTTTTGCTCCATACAAGTAGAAACAATGGTGTACTTAGATGGCTGCTCACAAGCTTTTAAAACCCTAGATGCTACTCACCAGATACTGGTTGATTTTTTTAATGTTAAACCAAGGTTGTATTCCTGGGACAGACTCTTCTTGGTCATGATGTATTATCCTGTTTCTATATTGTTGGATTTTATTTGTTAAAATTTTGTTTAGAAGTTTTACATCTATGTTTATGAGAAATATTAGTCTTCAGTTGTCTTTGCTTATGATAATGTCTTTAGCAGGATTTGTTATCAGGGTAATGTTGACCTTATAGAATGAGATGGGAAGAATTCTCTCGTCTTCAGTTTCCTGGAAGTGTTTATATAGAATTAGTATTATTTCTTCCTTAAATCTTAGTTTCTTAATTTGGTAGGATTAACTTGGTAGAATCCTCCTGTAAAGCTTTCTGTGACTGGAGTTTTTTGTGTGTGTGCATGGGAAAGTTTTTAACTTCAAATCCAATTTCTTTCATAAGTACACCACTCCTCACTTATCTACATGGTTAGGGTTCAAAGACCAGGTCATTATGCGAAAATCTGTGTTGTGCAAGAGTGAGCCTTGCTGGAACATCCATTTATATTGGATGCAAGCCAAACCCCCATGGAAACTCCCTTTTTAACTGATTGGCTGCTCACATTAGATCTCAAAATGGAGGATGACTACATCAGTACATAACTGCCAAATTAAATCATTACATCACTGCCAAACCGCTGAGAATCATGGCCCAGCCAAGTTGACACATAATCTTAACCATCACAGCCAGCATTACTCTCTCTTCTCACCTGGCATTTGTTACTGCCAGACGTCCATCATTAATGCGCAAAATAGTCAGATAGCAGATTTTTTACTGTTGTTGTAAATGCCAGATGTCGGATAACGAGATAGTAAGTTAGGAATAGGTGTATAGGACTAGTCAGGTTATCTCTTTCTTCTTGAGTGAGCTTTGGGCATGTGTGTCTTTCAAGCAGTCTTCATTTCATCTAAGTTGTTGAATTGATTAGAATAAAGTTGTTCATAATATCCCCTTATCATTCTCTTAATATCTATAGAATCTGTAGTATTGTCTCTGCTCTCATTTCTGACAATAGTAATTTGTGTATTCTCTCTCGCTTCCCCCCTCCCTTGTTAGTCTGGCTAGAGGTTTATTAAGTTTATTTATCTTTTTAAAGAATCAGTTTTTGCTTTTATTTATTTTATGTATTATTTATTTATTTTATTTATTTTATGTATTATTTTCTGGTTTTCTATTTCATTGATTTCTGCTCTGATCTTTAGCATTTCCTTTCTTCTGCTTATTTTGGGTTTTACTTGTTCTTTTTTTTTTTTCTAGTTTCCTAAGGTATAAGTTGTTGGTTTGAGACTTTTCTTCTTTTCTACTGTAGTTTCCAGAGTTGCTATCAACTTCCCACAAATTTTGATATGTTATGTTTTCATTTTCATTCAGCTCAGAATACTTCTTTATTTCCCTTTTGATTTCTTCTTTGACCCATGAGTTATTGAGAAACGTGTTACTTAGTTCCTAAACGTTATTGTTGATAGGTGCTGTCGTGTTGGTTCTAACTCATAGTGACCCTGTGTACAACAGAACAAAATGCTGCCTGGTCTTGTGCCATCCTGACAATCGTTGCTGTGTTTGAGCCCATTGTTGCAACCACTGTGTCCATCCATCTCCTTGAGGATCATCTTCTTTTTCACTGATCCTCTACTTTATCAAGCATGATGTCCTTCTCCACATACCAGTCCCTCCTGATAACATGTCTAAAGTATGTGAGACAGTCTCACCATCATTGCTCTTAAGGAGGGTTCTGGCTGTACTTCTTCCAAGACAGACTTGTTCGTTCTTCTGGCAGTTTATGGTATATTTAATATTCTTTGCCAACACCATAATTCAAAGGCCTTAATTCTTCTTCTATCTTCCTTATACACTGTCCAGCTTTCGCATGTATATGAGGCCATTGAAAACATCATAGCTTGGGACAGGTGCATCTTAGTCCTCAAAGTGACATATTTGCTTTTTTAACACTTGAAGGAGGTCTTTTGCAGCAGATTTGCCAGTACAATATGTTGTTTGATTTCTTGACGGCTGTTACCATGGGTGTTGATTATGGATCCAAGTAAATGAAATCCTTGACAACTTCAGTATTTTCTCCATTTATCATGATGTGAGGATGGCACAGGACCGGGCATTTTTTCATTCTGTTGTACATAGGGTCACTATAAGTTGGAACCAACTCGATGGCACCTAACAGCAACAACAATCATGATGTCTCTTATTGGTCCAGTTGTGAGGATTTTTTGTTTATGTTATTTGGCTAAAAGCAGATAATACCAGAAAATTATTCACCTGTGTTATATTGACTATGCAAAGGCATTCAGCTGTGTGGATCATAACAAATTATGGATAACATTGCACAGAATGGGAATTCCAGAACACTTAATTGTGCTCATGAGGAACCTGTACCTAGACCAAGAGGCAGTTGTTCAGACGAAGCAAGGAGATACTGTGTGGTTTAAAATTAGGAAAGGTGTGTATCAGGGTTGTATCCTTACACCATACATATTCAATCTGTATGCTGAGTGAATAATCCAAGAAGCTGAACTATATAAAGAAGACCACGGCATCAGGAATGGTGGAAGACTCCTTAACAACCTGCGATGTGCAGATGATACAACCTTGCTTGCCGGAATCTGAGAGGACTTGAAGCAGTTAAACTGATGAAGATAAAGGACTACAGCCTTCAGTTTCTAAATGCTTGAGGATTTTCCAGAGCTTGTCTATATATCTTGTAAGTAATCACTAAGAACATAATTTAAAAAAATAGTAAGATTCAACCTATCAAGAAGAAACACACTGGAAAAAGATACTGGTGCTGAATCTAATCAAAAGAAAGTTTGAGTAGCTATGTTAATATCAGACAAAGTAAAACTTGGTTCAGTTTTATGTTTTTTTGGAGGGGGGAGTGGATTTGTTGACCTCCTCACTCCACCATAACCTGAAGTTTCTAGCATGCTTCCTGTTTGGGTTCTTTTTTATTTATATTTTCCAGACCCTCTTTCACTAAGCAGAAACAAAGGGGCACTTATTGTTTTTTTTTTTTTTTTTTTAATTACTGTTTTGCTTTAAGTGAAGGTTTACAATTAAAGTTAGTCTCATACAAAAATTTATACATACATTGTTATGTGACCCTAGTTGCTGGCCTTATACTGTGACAGCACACTCCTCCTTTCCACCCCGGATTTGAAAGGGGCACTTATTCTTTATTCTCCCAGAATTGTACATCCTATAGATTGAAGAGTCTGTAGAGTAAGAACTAATGGACAGATAAAAATAGCTCAGTCCTTCACAGCTCCCTTCATAATAATATCTGCAAATAAATAGGACAAAGGGGAGTTCTAACAGTAAATTTTATAAAGTGTTCAGTATGATGCCTGCTAGTGTCTCCCTGGATAACCAAGGCTTGAGGTCAGCACCTGATGTCAACCATACCATCGGCTGCTCTGCATTTGCAACATTGGGAAGCTTCTGGGGTGAGTGGACTATATGCATCAAGGTAGCTTTCTTAACTTTAGTTCTGATTCTTCTTGTACTACATGCTGGAAGAGTGTTGAAGTTGAAAGTGGGATATGAATCCTACTGATAACCCCTTTTTATTAAAGAAGATACAGTCTCTCTTGGCAAAGCATTAGAGAATGCCACTTTCCCCTGCTCCTTCTTTTCCTCTCGCTTCCGTCCTCCCTAGCCTCCTCTCTCCACGATCTTTGTTTGGACTGGGGAGGGGAGGGTGAATGTGAATGGTTGGGGGAAAGCTGGGAGTCCTGCCAGTAGGGAATGCAGCATCAGTGGTGCATCAGGAATGCCTGATAGTCACAGCAAAGCTCAGATGGGTTGACTTCCTCTTCTATAACTGGAATCTTAGGTCACTGGAATGGCTTCCCAGAGCTGAAAACTAAAAAAGGTGCAGGCAGTAGATAAGGGTTTTGATATGAGTTAAATCTAGGTTGAAAGTCTAAAATTTTTCATTTTACATTGTCACTTTGCGTGGAAGCTAAGTATATAAAAAGATCTTATTGTTTATGGTTATTACTGTGTTCAGGATTTAAAAATACTTGAACAAAGAGGAAAAAGAATGGTCCTATGTGTTGTAGTCCCACCCGTTCTTTATGCAGACCTCTATATTCTCATGAGGCGTAAAAAAAAAACCAGATCCTCCTCATTCTCCATCCTGACAACAAAATATCTTAATCCAGAATGGTCCCAGTGGCTAGGAAGAACTCCACATTTCACCAAAAGCTACCAGGGAATCCAAGGTGCTCCCATCTCAGCTTTCCTGGGCCTGGGCTCGCATTGTATACTGCAGAGATTAGATGATGGCTTGGGGTCGCCGTGCAGTGGGAGAGCTGCTTCCTGTTTTCAGTGGGTTCCCATCAGTGCCAAACATAGCAGCTGGGAAACAGAGTTTTCACAGAATCACAGTCTGCTTACTGCATTCTTCTTAAACATGATTCTGACAGCAACTGTGAACATCTGTTTCTAGAAATGTGAGGGTTGTAATTTCTTTAATTGATTGTTTAGTACCTTTGCTATAAACCAGCTTGATGAGCCTCTTCAGTGTAGGTGAGTATTCTCCATCGGTTTTTTTTTTCCCCTGGCTGACACAAGTTAAATTTTCCTACACAGGTGGCAGCGTGTAGACATTACATAGAGCACCAGCTCTTAAGTAGCCGCTTTTCAGGGGACAGTGGGCCTGACCTGCACACAGCAATAGCAGTTTCACTGGACAGCTGTTGTGACTTAACCGGAATGGGCTCATGGGCACTGTAGACGGTGAAGGACGGGCATGAGAGGCTTCCTACTTAACGCGAGCTTCTGTTCCCTTTCCCTTCATTATTTTGCTGCTGATTACTTTAGAAAAAACCTGCCAAATGTAGTAAAATGGTCTGATTGCCAAAGCTCTTAGTTGGTGTTAAGAAATTATCTTAGGAATGGATTTTCTTAGATAAAATCTGAAAGAACCCCCAATATTGCCTTCTTAGGAGTTGGAGAAAGTCAGACTTGAGACAAGCTCCTAGAATCACGTAGGCCTGGTCTTTCACTGCACAATAAGGAAACAGCAAATCAGAGAGTCAGCACGCTTGGCTGGAGTTAGATGACTGGGTCTCCCGCTCCCAGACCCAGGCACTTTCTATGGAGCTGCCAGATTCTTTCACAAGTTCACAGTAAGAAAATATCCTTACTGTGAGCATTGCTGAGGCATACAAGTGAAATCAGATACATCATGTTTTTAAGAGGTGCTTAACTATTTTACTAAACACAGAATCATTAAATTGTCCAGGTCAGATAATCTTTACCTGTCATCTCAAAGAGTGTGTAATTGGCCCATCACTCACAGTCCCTTTCTGCCTCACCTCCTGAGAAATGGTGTTTTCCTTGTACCTCGTCTACTTTAGCCAAGATAGAAACTCTCCACGGAGTTGACATTTGGCAGCTTAATTTCATGGCTTACATGATTGCTCTTGGTATTCACAAATGAGTTTGGCCTGCAGAGCCATCTAGGATGACTCTTCCAACCGTAGAAGCAGGTTATTTGTAAAGATGCCCTATTGCTGCCTCATGATATTTAACTATCGAAAGGGTAATTAGCCATTAGACACTGCAGGGATGGGGAGAGAGAAACTAGTTTCCTTTCTGAGTGGGCTCGTTAGATTCAGGAGAAAGAAGGCTATTCTGTAAGAGCTGTCACACGAATAGATATATGCACACCCATGTTCTTTGCAGCACTGCTCACAATAGCAAAAAGATGGAAACCACCTAGGTACCCATCAGCGGATGAATGGATAAACAAATTATGGAATATCCACAGAATGGAATACTGTGCAACGATAAAGAACAACAATGAAGCCATGAAACATAATATGGAGGAATCTGGAGGGCATTATGCTGAGTGAATTTATTCAGTCACAGAAGGACAACTATTGTATAAGACCACTATTATAAGTACACAAGAAAAGGTTTAAACAGAGGAAAACATTCTTTGATGGTTACAAGGATGGGGGAGGAGGGTGAGGGTTATTCACTAACTAGATAGTAGACAAGTATTAGGCGAAGGGAAAGACAGCACAACTGGACTAAACCAAAGCTTAGAAGTTTCCTGAATACAGTCAGACGCTTTGAGGGACAGAATAGCAAGGGTAGGAATCTGGGGACCATGCTTTCAGGGGACATCTAGGTCAATTGGCATAACAAAGCTTATTAAGAAAATGTTTTGCATCCTACTTTGGTGAGTGGCGTCTGGGGTCTTAAAAGCTTGCAAGTGGCCATCTAAGATGCATCAGTTGGTCCCAACCACATGGAGTAAAGGAGAATCAAGAACACCAAAGACAAAAGCAGAGTATTAGCCCAGGAGACAGAAAGGACCACATAAACCAGAGACTTCATCAGCCTGAGACCAGAAGAACTAGATGGTGCCTGGCTACCACCAATGACCACCCTGACAGGGAACACAACAGAGAGTCCCTGATGGAGCAGGAGAAAGGTGGGGTGCAGAACTCGAATGCTAGTAAGAAGACCAGACTTAATGGTCTTATTGAGACTGGAGGAACCCCGGAAAGCACAGCCCCCAGATTATCAGCCCAGAACTAAAACAACTTCCGAGGCTAATGCTTCAGACAGTGATTGGACTGGACTGTGGGACATAAAGTGATACTTGTGAGGAGTGTGCCTCTTAGCTCAAGTAGATACAAGAGACCAAACAGGCAGCTTTTATCTGGAGGTGAGATGGGAAGGCAGAGAGGGTTAGGAGCTGGTTGAATGACAAGGGGGAATCGGGTAGAAAGGAGGAATGTGCTGTCACAGTATGGGGAGAGCAGTTAGGGTCACATAACAATGTATGTATAAATTTTTGTATGGGAGACTAACTTGAAATGTAAACATCATCTGAACTACAACAATTAAAAAAAAAAAAAAGGCTATTCTGGTTATCTGCTGCTACGGAACAATAACCACCCCAAAACATAATGGCTTAAAATGGTGACATTTATTTAGTTCATGAATTTGCAGTTTGGGGGGCATGGCCAACATGGCAGAGTAGTTAGACACTTCTTATATCCCTCTTACAAAAAAGACTTGGAAAAAGAAGTGATTAGATTCTATTATGAACAAGGCAAAGTTGAGGAAATGGACTGAGTGACGCGGGGGGGTGGGGGAGAGGGAGTCAGTTTGGATGAAGTGAAGAGTGCCAGAGCTACGGAAGCGGAACTGCAGCTTCGCAGCCACACCGCTCTGCAGTGAAGCTGCAAACAGCTGTGCTGTGCACACGCTCGGGAAGCAGTTTCCACATTGAGAGAGACCCGGCAGCAGAAATTCTGCTTGGACACCCCGAACCAGTGAAAAGCAGCTCCCAAGTGGCTAAGATAAGTACATGCGTGCGGCCTTTCATGGGGATTAAAAAAAAAAGTCCATTTTGGAAAAACCTCTCCCTTTTACGTCCTCTCTCCATGCTCTGCACCAGGATCCCTCTGGGCTGGAACTAGATCCCAAAAGGCGCCCTGACTCATTCTCGTGGCCTTGGAGAGGGAACAAATGAGCTACTGGCTCCCCTAAGCTAGGAACACAGGGTCGGCACAGCTCCTTTGCTAGGCAGAGGTATGAGGGATCTGCAGAGTCTGAGTGCCTTACACCCCTGTATAGACTTGTGGGGACCCGTCTCAACAGCGTTAGCCCTCACTACCGCAGTGTAACAGGGCAAACATCAAAAGTTTAACTTCACCTGCTTCAGCTGTGAACTGGCAGATTTGTGACCCTCGAAACAGCCCTGCTCATTAAGTAGGCAGTTTTATCGATCTGCAACTGGGGCTTGAGGACTGGTGGGATCACCTAAACCTCTTAGTCACCTGCTACAGGAGTCCAAGAAAAAGTGGTACACTCAAGTCTTTACAGCCAACAGAGTGGAGTGCTCATAGTCTGGCTGCAAAACTTACCTACCTACTTACCGTAGAGAATAGGGACACACTTTCCTTTCAGACTCTCAGGGGCACCCATCAGCCTGCTGCCTGGCTCAGCGCATGATCCCCTACCACAGCCAGAGTGCAGCGCCTGCACCAATCACCCATGCCTCTTTAGGACTGGGGGTGAGAGCCTGCATTACACTCTTGGTGACCAACTGCCTGGACACCTGAACTGAACCCATATAGGAAAATTTAACAGACTTCTGTGTGCACATACTTAGTTACAGAACTAACTACCTGGTGACAGGATGTTAGAGATTCATAGGTGTTAAAAATCAAACTAGTGCGCACGAGCAGCCTGTTTGGGCATATCAAAACAAAACAAGAAGCTAGGTCTCACTAAAAAAATATAAAACAAAATTATAAATATTGATGGCTTGGAGACAACAGTCAATATCAAATCACATAAAGAGGGAGTCCAAGATGGCTTCAGCAAGCTCCCAAAATAATCAATAAATTCTTTGGAGGAAGAGAACTTCTTGGAATTACCAGAGGCAGAATACAAAAGATTAATGTACAGAACTCTTCTAGAAATTAGGAAATTAGTCAAAACGTAGAGACAACCAAAGAACACACAGACAAAGTAGTCACAGAACTTAAAAAAGTTATTCAAGAACATAATGACAAATTTAGTAGGCTGCAAGAATCCAGAGAGAGACAACAATCAGAAATCCAGAAGATTAACAATAAAATTTCAGAATTAGTCAACTCAATAAAAAGTCATAGGAGCAGAATTGAGGCAGTAGAAGTTAGAATTAGTGACATTGAAGATAAAGCACTTGACGCCAACTTATTTGAGGAAAAATCAGATAAAAGAATTAAAAAGAATGAAGAAACTCTAAGAGTCATGTGGGACTCTATCAAGAGAAATAACCTACGAGTGATTGGAGTACCAGAATGGGGGGGATAACAAAATACAGAGAA
>NW_004444093.1:2690242-2691721 GCF_000243295.1 Trichechus manatus latirostris | reverse complement strand
AATTTGCAAAAACCAAACCAGAATTACAAGAAATACTAAACGGAGTCCTAAGGTTAGATAATAAATAACACCGGATAACAACGCAAGACTAGAACACGGGAGAGAGCAACCAGATACTGACTCAGATTCGGATATAGAAAATACATCAAAGCTAAACCATTGAAAATAGCGAAACAGATATCAATATGTAAAAAAGGATAATATTAAAAAAGAGGGACTTAAAAAATGGAGACATTGCTTTTCTATATGGAGGGAAAGTTAAGGCGATATAAAGTAGTAAAAGACTGTATAAACTTAGAAAAATAGGGGTAAATATTAAGGTAACCACAAAGGAATCTAACAATCCTACAAATCCAAATAAAAAAGTAGAAAAACATAAAGATCCAGTAAACATAAAATCTACAGCAAAGAAAAAGATGAAAAAAAAAACATAAGGAAAAACAACTGAGCACAGAAAATTGAGGAGAACAAAGAAACTGTGAAGAGCACGAAAAAGAGATATCAGGATGACGGCACTAAACTCATACCTGTCAATAATTACGCTGAATGTAAACAGTCTAAATGCACCAATAAAGAGATAGAGAGTAGCAGATTGTATAAAAAAGCATGATTGATCCATATGCTGCCTACAAGAGATGCACCTTAGACTTAAAGACACAAACAGGCTAAAACTCAAAGGATGTAAAAAAATATATATGTATCAAGCAAACAACACTCAGAAAAGAGCAGGAGTGCCAATATTAATCTCTGACAAAATAGACTTTAAAGTAAAATCCATCACAAAGGATAAGGAACGGCACTATATAATGATTAAACGGTCAATATGCCAAGAGTACATAACTATAATAAATATTTACACACCCAACAACAGGGCTCCAAACTACGTAAAACAAACTCTTAACAGCTCTGAAGAGAGAGAGAGACAGCTCCACAATAGTAGTAGGAGACTTCAAAACACCACTTTTGGTGAAGGAAAGAACATCCAGAAAGGAGCTCAACAAAGACACAGAAGAGCTAAATGCTACAATCAACCAACTTCATCTCATAGACATATACCGAACACTCCACCCAACAGCAGGCAAGTATACTTTTCCAACGCACATGGGACATTCTCCAGAATACACCGCATATTAGGCCATAAAGCAAGCCTTAACAAAATCCAAAACATCGAAGTATTACAAAGCATCTTCTCTGACCATAAAGCCATAAAAGTGGAAATCAACAACCCGAAAAGCAAGGAAAAAAAATCAAACACGTGGAAACTGAACAACACCTTGCTCAAAAACTATTGGCTTATAGAAGAATTTAAGGATGGAATAAAGAAATTCATAGGATCAAACGAGAATGAAAACACATCCTACCAGAACCTTTGGGACACAACAAAAGCATTGCTCAGAGGTCAGTTTATAGCAATAAATGCATACATCCAAAAGGAAGAAAGGGTCATAATCAAAGCATTAACCCTACAACTGGAACAAG
>NW_004444093.1:2677038-2689058 GCF_000243295.1 Trichechus manatus latirostris | reverse complement strand
AAAAATTGGATTCCTTTACACCAACAAAGAGAACCTTGAAGAGGAAATCACCAAATCAATACCATTTACAATAGCTCCCAAGAAGATAAAATACTTAGGAATAAATCTTAACAGAGATGTGAAAGATCTTTACAGAGAAAACTACAAGACACTACTGCAAGAAACTAAAAGAGACCTGCATAAGCGGAAACATATACCTTGCTCATGGACGGGGAGACTCAATATAGTGAAAATGTCAGTTCTACCGAAAGCAGTCTACAGATAAAATGCAATCCTGATCCAAATTCCACCAGCATTTTCTAATGAGATGGAGAAACAAATCACCAAGTTCATATGGAAAGGGAAGAGACCCCAAATAAATAAAGCATTACTCAAGAAGAAGAACAAAGTGGGAGGCCTTACACTGCCTGATTTTATGACCTATTATACTGCCACGGTAGTCAAGACAGCCTGGTACTGGTACAACAACAGATACATAGTCCAATGGAACAGAGTTGAGAATCCAGATATAAGCTCATCCACCTATGAGCAGCTAATATTTGACAAAGGCCCTAAGTCCATTAATTGGGGAAAAGACCATCTTTTCAACAGATGGTGCTGGCATAACTGGATATCTGTGTACAAAAAACTGAAACAAGACCCATACCTCACACCATGTGCAAAAACTAACTCAAAATGGATCAAAGACTGAAATATAAAATAGAAAACGATAAAGATCATGTAAGAAAAAATAGGGACAATGCTAGGAGCCCTATTACATGGCATAAACACAATACAGACCGTAAGTAACAATGCACAAACACCAGAAGAGAGACTAGATAAATGGGAGCTCCTAAAAATCAAACACGCTCGTCAAAAGGCTTCACCGAAAGAGTAAAAAGACAACCTACAGCCTGGAAAAAATTTCTGGCTACGACAAATCTGATCAGCATCTAATCTCTAAAATCTATAAGATACTGCAAAAGCTCAACAATAAAAAGACAACCCAATTAAAAATGGGCAAAGGATATGAACAGACACTTCACCAAAGAAGATATTCAGGCGGCTAACAGACACATGAAGAAATGCTCACGATCATTAGCCATTAGAGACATGCAGATCAAAACTACAGTGAGATACCTCTCACCCCAACAAGGCTAGCATTAATCCAAAAAGCACAAAATAACAAATGCTGGCAAGGTCGTGGAGAGACTGGAAAACTTATACACTGTTAGTGGGAATGTAAAATGGTACAGCCACTTTGGAAATCGATCTGGCACTTCCTTAAAAAGCTAGAAATAGAAGTACCATAAGATCCAGCTATCCTGCTCCTTGGAATATATCCTAGAGAAACAAGAGCCGTCACATGAATAGATATATGCACACCCATGTTCATCGCAGCACTGCACAGTAGCAAAAATATGGAAGCAACCTAGGTGTCCATCAACAGACGAATGGATAAACACTATGGTATATCCACACAGTGGAATATTATGCAACGATAAAGAACAATGATGAAGCTGTGAAACGTCGTATAACATGGTGGAAGCTGGAACTTAACTATGCTGAGTGAATTTAGTCAGTCACAGGACAAATACTGTATAAGACCACTATTATAAGAAGTCAAGAAAAGGTTGAAACACAGAAGAAAACATTCTTTGATGGTTACAGGTGTGCAGAGGGAGGGTGAGTCTTATTCACTAACTAGATAGTAGATAAGAATCATCTCAGGTGAAGGGAAGGATAGCACACACTAGAGGGGAAGTCAGCACAACTGGACTAAACCAAAGCTAAGAAGTTTCCTCAGTACAATCATAGTTTGAGAGACAGAGCAGCAGGGATGTGGGGTCTGGGGACCATACTTTCAGGGTACACGTAGGTCAGTTGGCATAACAAACCTTATTAAGAAAATGTTCTGCATCCTACTTTGGTGAGTGGCGTCTGGGGTCTTAAAAGCTTGCAAGCGGCCATCTAAGATGCATCAGTTGGTCCCAACCACTTGGAGTAAAGGAGAACGAAGAACATCAAAGACACAAGGAAAGTATTAGCCCAAGAGACAGAATGGGCCGCATAAACCAGAGACTTCATCAGCCTGAGACCAGAAGAACTAGATGTTGCCCGGCTACCACCAATGAACGCCCTGACAGGGAACACAACAGAGGGTCGCCAATGGAGCAGTAGAACGATGGGATGCAGAACTCAAATTCTAGTAAGAAGACCAGACTTAATGGTCTGATTGAGACTGGAGGCGCCACGGAAGGCATGGCCCCTGGACTCTCTATCACCCCAGAACTAAAACAATTTCCAAGGCCAACTCTTCAGATAGGGATTGGACTGGACTGTGGGACATAAAGTGATACTTGTGAAGAATGTGTCTCTTAGTCAAGTAGATACAAGAGACCAAAGGGGCAGCTTCTGTCCAGAGGTGAGATGGGAAGGCAGAGAAAAGTTAGGAGCTGGTTGAATGTTCATGGTGAATCGGGCGGAGGGGAGGAGTGTGCTGTCGCAGAATGAGGTGAGCTGTTGGGGTCTCATAACAATGTATGTTAAAAAAAAAAAAAAATGTATGGGAGGCTAACTTGAAATGTAAACTTCATTTAATTACAACAACAACAAAAATTACAATTTGCGTGCTGTTTAGTGAGTATAGCTCCTTTCAAGTCCACTCACCCTCACCTGCGGTAGCTAGAATCAGCTGAAGGCTACCTCCCTCACATGTCTGATAATTGGTTCTGGCTGGTGGCTGATACTTTACTGAACTGTGACTGCAACACCCACATTTGGCCTCTCCGTGTGACCTGGGCTTTCTCACAACCTGGTGGCTGGGCTCCCAGGGCGGCGTCCCTCAAGAGAAACACACTGACACTGTCTCACTACAACTAGTCTCTCCTGCCACATGTCTTCTGTCAAGTCAGTCACAAGGCTTGCCCAATTACAAAGGGAGGGAAGTAAACACCGCCCCTTAGTAGCGGCATAGTGAGCTTTTTCAGAGGGTGTTGGGCCAGAAGTATTGCGATGGTCGTGCTTGAAAACTCCAGTCGGTTGACTGTTGTCAGCAGAGACTGTTGGCTCTTGTTTAAGCAAGCAAGGAAGCTAATAATGTGATACTAACCTGGCGGAACCTTCTTGTGCCCTTTAACAAAGACATTGCCTCTCAGAAAGAATCTGGTAAAGTCAGTAGTATGAGGGTGGGAATAAGTGAGAACCTGGTGAAGACATCTACTTAAGCCATGTGTTTGCATCTGCAGGACTTGGCAGCGAGTCAGCTGAGCTTTAGTTGTGCCCTGGGCCGCACAGGAAATGGCCCATGACCTTTTGAGCCCAACCGGTGTCTTACATCAGACATTACCTTTTCTTCCAAGTCGTTTGATCTGGACTGTACCCAGACTGTTCTACTCTGATTTAAACCTGTACCATATTTAGTAACAATTCTCCAAACACAGAGATTAAGTAAATAGCTTAAAAGCAGAGAGAGCCTCTGTGCATCTAAATGTGTTTGTGGCCCTGGGACTCTTCTTTAAAAAAAAAAAAACAGATTTATTGAAGTATAATTGACATAACTGCGTGCGTTTAAAGTTTACAGTTTGATAAGTTTGACATGCATGTGCCCGCGAAACCATCACTATGTATGAGCATATCCATCACCCCAAAGTGTCCTCATGCCCCTTTTTTGTCCTGCTTCTCCCCCCTCTACGACCTCCCACTCCACTCCCAGGCAACCATTGATCTGCTTTCTGTCACTTTTAATTTGCATTATTTATAATTTTATGTAAATGGAATTATAGCATCCACTACTTGGCAGGGGATGTCTGTCTTCTTTCACAGCATAATTATTTTGAGATTCATTCATGTTGTTGCACGTAGCAATTGTTTATTTCCTTTTTTTTGTGAGTAGTAAATTTAAGGATTTACCACAGTTTATCCATTCACCTGTTGATGGACATTTGTATTGTTTCCAGTTATTACCCATTATAAATAAAGCTGCTGTAATATTCATGTACAGGTGTTGCATGAATACAATAAGAATGGACCTGCTGGATCGTGTATGTGGTAGGTGTAGGTTTAACTTTTAAGAAACTACCAAACTGTCTTCCAAAGTCGTTGTGCCAGCTCCAGCTCCTTCTCATCCTCACAAGGCTTTGTACGGTCAGCCGTTAGCCCTTCTAACCCGTGGGTAGTGGTATCATGCGGTTTTAATGTTGCATTTTCCTAATGACCAGTGCTGAGCATCCTACACTTATTGGCCATCCATATATCTTCTTTGGTGAAACTTTTGTTCATTCTTTTGCCCATTTTCTTATGCGGTGTTTTCTTATTGAGTTATATGTTCTTATATGTTCTCTATACAACATCTCTATAAGATACACGATTTGCAAATATTTTCTTCCAGTTTGTGGCTTGTCTTTTCACTCTCTAAACAGTATCTTTCCAAGAGCAGAAGTTTTTAATTTTGCCAAGGTTCAACTTGTAAATTTGTTTTTTTCTTTGCAGAGCATGCTTCTGGTGTTGTATGTATGAAATCTTTGCCCAACCCAAGATCACAAAAGTTTTCTCCTGTATTGTCTTCCGGAAGGTTTATAGTTCTAGATTTTACATTTAAGTCTGTGGTCCATTTTGTTCATCTTCGTGTATGGTCCGAGATATAGACCGAAGCTAATTCTTTGGTGTGTGGACTTCTCTTTAAGTGGGAAGGGTGGCACATGGTAAAAAAGGTGAAGAATTGAAGACTATCCTGAAGACAGCATGGTCAGGGTCGTGCATACAAGATGCCTGGTAATACGAGAGATTGATGAAGGTGAGGGAAGAGGGCCTGTCTTCTCCAGGGAGGGGAATGTGTCAGGTGGACAAAAGGTGAAGGAAGGGGGCCTGTCTTCTCCAGGAAGGAGATAGTGCATCAGGTGGACGAAGGTGAGGGAAGGGGGCCCATCTTCTCCAGGAAGGGGATAGTGCCTCAAGTCGACAAAGGTGAGAGAAGAGGATTTGTCTTCTCCAGGGAGGGGAGTGCATCAGGTGGTGACAGCCACTTCCGAAAGGAGAGATAACAAAGAGCAACAGACAGGCTCATTTAAGAGGTACTTTGATTGGTTGCAGGTGGGTGGATTTTTGGATTCCCTGCTAATTGCTGTAGTGCAGCACGTGTTCATCTTAGTATTCCTGAGAGAAAGTCACAGAGCAAACACAGACCATGGCCTTGTTGGGATGGGTGTGAGACTTCTGTCTAGCAGGGCAAGGCTCTATTTATGGCTAGATGGCTTTGGCACTGTCCCTTGACGTATGAGCCTGCACTGGGGCACTCTTGGTGATACATCTGTGTGGTGAAAATTCATCTTAAAACCTCCAAACCTGTGAAGAGCCCATCTTTGTATGCACTAAATCAGTCATGAAGTACGTGTTGAATACTTACTCTACCCAACCAGAGAGGTGATTGATGGAAGGAAGGAGTATAATTCAGCCTGGAGTATGGCCTGTTCCTTAAGGAACTTTCAGAATTATTTCTGGAATATAGTAGTATCTCCAGGCCTTTTTAAGTAAAACCTTTTCCTGGACAGTTTCTCCTTTTTTTTTTTTGTGGCTCAGATCTGTACTTGCCAGCATTCATTCATGCACAGTGTGGAAACCCAGGTTTGAGGGACTACGTGCCTTGTGGTCCTTTTTGATGGCCATCAACCCTCAATTTTTTTGCATCCCCATGTGTTTTATATCAAGAAGCCAGCAAAAAGAGCTTGTAACCAGTGTGTACACAAAACAGAACCAGAGGAAGTCAGTATGGGGCTAGGAACAAAGCCATACAGTACGTGGGACCCTGGCACCCTGGGTCTTAGTGGAGCTCTGCTGGTGGCATTTCTTCCAGCGATGGTAGCTTGTTACACTTAATTGAGAGTAGAATCTCTTAGAATTTCCGTTCATCATCATGTGTCGCACTAGAGTAAAGGTCGGTGAGCCAGTGGGTTTGGGACCCTGGGAGAGAAGCACAGGAGGCGACACCATGTGTGTGTGTACTGCTGCCTTTTTTAGATGTGTTGCTATTTTCCCTCTGCCAAAGTGTGGAGCTAGTACACTGACAGATTTGAAAGAGCGCTCTACTCCTGTTGCCTTGTGCTGTGACATCTTGGTTACCTGGGTCAGACGAGCTGTGTTAGCAATGATATTGCGGACAGGTAGAACCAGGAGCCCCTCCAGGCCCATCCAGGTGTTGGGGTGATTACCCTCTGAGATGTGAGCACCTTGAGAGGAGGGATACGCCCAAGCCTGCATCTCCCTGAGGATGCAAGTCAGGTGCCGACTTATTCGTTTGCTGTGTGTTGACTTGACAGCACTACAGTCTCTGTGTGGTAGATGTCCTCTTTACGTAAATTATAGTTTTCACTTTTTAGGTATTTGTGAACAAGTCCATGTACACTGTGTCTGCCCATATACTTTATAGTGTTGTCATATCTCCTCATTTTTAGAGACTGAAGCATTCCTTTCTTTTTTTAAGCCTATTTCTATAGAAATTTTCAGATTCTCTGGACCGTAGTTCTGGATTTTCTCTACTTTCCCTCAGAGTTTTCTTAAACCAGCACATCAGTCAGTAAACTGCTGAGGGCCTGAAATGTGGGGCCAGTTCCACTAAGCTGTCATCACCGTGGAGATCCTGTGACACACGGAGGTCCTGTGACTGCTTGCAGAGCTACTGTGTCTTTACCTCTGGCCCACATGCGGAGTGTCCTCAGGTTCTAGGGGTTTGGCCACAGGAGTGGGAGCCTGTGTGGCTGTCTTCTGTCCTTGGAGGAGGGAGCAGTGTCATCCTTCACGCTGATCTGTGTTTCAGAAAGTAGAACCAGCACTTTCTCGAGAGGCGTGGGGGAGGTGTGGGGAGAGGACCACTGCAGCAGCCACACCCTGTACCTTACAGCATTGCCTTATTAAATCCCATAATTGGTTGTTTCTTCCATTTTCCATGTGAGAAAATTAAGACTCAAAGAAGGTAAACTGTGTGCCCACAGTCAAACATTCCATCTGACTGCCCGTGGAAGTGTTGCCACATCCTCTGCTTTCCAAATGAGGCTCTCTAGACACATAGATTTCAAATTGTATAAAAAATTTTAGGATCTAAAGTGGAGGACCATCAGCCTTCTGAAATAAAGAGCTCCCTTCCTGTCATGAAAGTTTCTAATGTAGAGAAGGCCTTGGAACAGGGCTCCCGTGAGTGGGGACTTGAGGGCCCACACCCCCCAGGTTTCACTGCATGTGTCTGTTTCAGAGCCCAAATACAAAATTGGTGACCTTTGCCCTAATGATAAAGAAGGTCATCCAAAGGATGTTTTGGAATTCCTAATTTTCACCCCTCAGGCACGTCTGTTCTCTTAAGAGATCAGGAAGGTGTGGGGGTGAGAATGGAGTGTAGCCCCTACACTGTCTTCTCTACTTTGCACAAGCCCTTCCCCAGCATGTACCAGAGTAAATGCTGATTGGAGATTATTACTGTCAGTGCTCCCTTTAGTTGAAGTTGTGTTTTCGTGAATGGTAACTCCTGTCAAAAGCCAAGCTTAGCATGTGGAAAAGACAGCTATTTCCTGAGCTACTAATAAAATGCTCACAGCCTGCCCTGGTCCAGTAATCAGCTGTGGCCCAGGTGGCAGCTCATGCTCAGCCTTCTTCCTGGCAGCAGCTTCCTAGAGTCTCCAAGAGCAGACACCATGGTTCCTGTGGCTCCACGATGAATATTCTCCCTAGGAGGGTTATGGCAAACACAGAGCCATTCATTCTTTTCTCCTAGGATGACATTTACTGACCTATTCTGAACTGTCTCTTCAAAACATTTGTTTAGCATCTTTTCTGACCATAAAGCCATGAAAGTAGAAATCAATAACAGAAGAAGCAAGGAAAAAAAATTGAACACGTGGAAACTGAACAACACCTTGCTCAAAAACTACTAGGTTATAGAAGAAATTAAAGATGGAATAAAAAATTCATAGAATCAAACTAGAATGAAAATACATCCTACCAGAACCTTTGGGATACAGCAAAAGCAGTGCTCATAGGTCAGTTTATAGCAATAAATGCGCACATCCAAAAAGAAGAAAGGGCCACAATCAAAACGTTAACCCTACAACTGGAACAGGTAGAAAGAGAGCAGCAAAAGAAGCCCTCAGGCACCAGACGAAAGGAAATAATAAGAATTAGAGCAGAATTAAATGAAATAGAAAAATAATTGAAAGAGTTAACAAGACCAAAAGCTGGTTCTTTGAAAAGATCAAACAATTGATAAACGACTGGCCAAACTGACAAAAGAAAAACAGGAGAAGAAGCAGATAACCCATATAAGAAATGAGACAACAGACCCAACTGAAATTAAAAGAATCATAACAGAATACTATGAAAAATTGTACTGTAACAAATTTGAAAACCTAGAGGAAATGGACAAATTTCTAGCAACTCACTTACCTACCTAAACTAACGCAAACAGAGGTAGAACAACTAAATAAACCTATAACAAAAGAAGAGATTGAAAAGGTAATTTAAAAACTCCCAATAAAAAAAAAAACCCTGGCCTGGACCGTCTCACTAGAGAATTCTACCAAACCTTCAGAGAAGAGATAATACCACTACTACTAAAGGTATTTCAGAGCATAGAAAGGATGGAATACCCCCAAACTCATTCTATGAGGCCAGCATAAACCTGACATCAAAACCAGGTAAAGACACCACAAAAAAAGAAAATTACAAACCAGTATCCCTGATGAACATTGACACAGAAATCCTCAACAAAATTCTAGCCAATAGAATTAAAAAAAAAAAAAAAAAAAATTCACCATGATCAAGCGGGATTTATACTAGGTATGCAGGGATGGTTCAACATTAGAAAATCAATCAATGGAATCCATCACATTAATAAAACTAAAGACAAGAACCACATGATCTTATTAATCACTGCAGAAAAGGCATTTAACAAAGTCCAGCACCCATTCATGATAAAAACTCTCAACAACATAGGAATAAAAGGGAAATTCCTCAACATAATTAAGGTCATTTATACAAAGTCAACAGCCAACATCATCCTAAATGGAGAGACTTTGAAAGCATTCCCCTTGAGAATGGGAACCAGACAAGGATGCCCTTTATCACCACTCTTATTCAACATTGTGCTGGAGATTCTAGCCAGAGCAGTTAGGCTAGAAAAAGAAAGAAAGGGCATCCAAATTGGTAGGGAAGAAGTCAAGAGTATCTCTGTTTGCAGATGATAATGACCTTATACTCAGAAAACCCCAAAGAATCCACAAGAAAACTACCGGGGGACTTCTGGGAAACATGGCGCTCTAGGCAGAAGCACCATTCTGTCCCTCCACAGCAGAGATCTGAAAAACTAAGCCAAACAGAGAAAACAGCAATCCTGAAACCCTAAGCATCAAATGAAGAGATAAAGAACGCAGCCAAACACCAAATGGAATAAGAAACTGACAGAGAACAGAGAGCGAGGAGAGATACATGCAGACGTCCCCTATCAGCTAAGGCAGCACAGATCCGCCATCTTGGACTCCTATCAGAGATCAGCGAACAGGGGGTACAAGAAAGCAGCTTCACGGAGCTTCCAGCAGGAGACAGAGCAACTGGTAACCAGCGAAATACTCTTCTGCAACCCCACTCTTCTTCACCCCTGCTCAGCCTCCTCTGCTTCCCGTGGCCACAGTCTCTTGACCAGGAAGCACCAGCTGCTAAGATTCCACCAGCCCGCAACTCCCTGAGTGCCATTTGTTGGCTGCTGGTGTTGCTTTTATCCACTTCTTTTGATTTCTTCCTTACCTCTTACCACCTCCCCCTCCTTTCTCTCAAATAGCTGGCTCCATGCGCCATCTTTGCTTTTTTTTGAAAGGCTGTGAAACTCCGCTCAAATGTGAAACTTCTTCCCGGTCCATGCTGCCACTCTGGTGGGATCCTGGGGCTTTTGTTTGTTTGTTTGTTTTGAATTGTTTATTTGTTTTTCTTTTTCTTTTCTTGAACTGGGAGTCTTTTCTAGCCAGGCAGTACTGCGTGGCTTGGGACCTAACCCCTCAGTTTACGCAGATGTGCAGAGGGATCCTGAGAGCATTTCTTTGTTCATGGTTTTTTTTCTGCTTCGGGGACGGGGGTTCTTGTTCTTTTTTTTTTTTAAAATTTGTTTTGTTTTCTTTTCCCTACTTTTCCCTTTTTGTCTTTCTTCATTACTCAGTTTTTCATCTCTCTATACTCCCTTCTCTTCCTGTCCCCTGAGTACCTGGCACTGAGTGACACCTCTATACCTTCTAGCCAGGCTGTACTTCAAAGCCAGCGAGCAACTTCCCCAGACCTGGTAGCCGCACCGGTGGGATCCCTGGGAGATTTGCTTTCCTTTTTTCTTTCTTATTTTTATTCATTCATTTTTTTCATTTCTTTTATATTTCTTCTTTTTGTTTTTCTCCATTTCATAGTCTCTCATCTCTCTACTCCAGTGGCAAGCCCCCCTAGCACTCTTGTTTGTTTGTATGTTTTTTTTCTCCTGTTTCTCTCTCTTTTCTCCCATACCCATCTTAGCTCCACATATCATAATACCCCCCGCCCCCCGTTCTGCCTACCTGCAGCATGCACTTAACATCACGGCACCAAGCAGCACAGGCACGGCCTACTAGAACTTACCCTGCACTGATTACTGGCCTGCCCTTGTGGCCATAGTAAGTGCCACAAGCAGCCGATCCCAGCAACTCCTCTTCAGCTAGACCAGCCCTGCTGTACCATATCTGAGCACCTGACCCTGCCAATTGGAGAAGGAGGTGAAAAGTATCGTGCCCACAGATGAGCAAACAACAAAGAACACACAGACCGCCTGCTCAGACATAACCAAATAAAACAAAAAAAAGGACAAAACAAACAAATCTACAATCAGTAAATGAGAAAGATAACTACAGAATGCCCCGAAGACAGCAGATGATATCAAAACATTTACAAAAACAGGACAGCATGTTTCCAGTAGGTGTCCAAAATAAAACACGAGATGACTTTCCAGTTGAAGAAAAGGCACTAGAACTACCTGATAGGGAATTCAAGTCTCTGATGCTCAGAATTATCTAAGAGTTGAAGCAAAAAGCAGACAAAAATGAGGAAAAAATACATAAATTCATGGAAAATGCAGACAAATTCATGGAAAATACAAAAAAAAGTGGAAGAACTCAGGAAAATAATGCAGGAACAAAATGCCAAAGTAAAGTCACAACTAGAAATCATACAAAAACAACAATTAGAAATCCAAAAGATAACAAGATTTCAGTAACGGACAGTGTCATAGAAGGGCTGAGGAGCAGATTTGAAATGGTGGAAGACAGGTTCAGCAAAATTGAAGACAAACACTTGGATAGAACTCTGAGGAAAACTCAGAAAAAAGAACGAAGAAAAATGAAGAGACCCTGAGAATTATGTGGGATACAATCAAAAGCAAGAATTTGTGAGTGGTCGGAGTTCCAGAACGGGGAGAAAACAGAAAACACAGAGAAGATCATTGAAGAACTGTTGATAGAAAACTTTCCTAATATCACAAAAGATGAAAAGCTGGCCATCCAAGAAGCTCAGTGAACCCCATGTAGGATACACCCAAAGAGAAAATCACCAAGGCATATCATACTGACACACACCAAAACCAAAGACAAAGAATCCTGAGGGCAGCTCGAGAAAAACAAAAAGTCACATACAGAGGAGAAACAATAAGACTAAGCTTAGATTATTTGGCAGAAACCATGCAGGCAAGAAGATAATGGGGTGACATATATAAAACCTTGAGAGAAAAAAACTGCCTGCCAAGAATAATATATCCTGCAAAACTCTCGTTCAAATATGATGGTGAAATTAGGACATTTCCAGATAAGCAGAAATTAAGGGAATATGTAAAAGCCAAAACAGAGTTACAAGAATTATTAAAGGGAGTCCTTCAAGCTGAGAACAAACAACTTCAGCTCACAGGCTGAGTCTAGGATGCAGGATCGTACCAACCAGATACCAGTCTAGGAAATGAACTCTCAAGGACTATCCAAAACCAAAAGAAATACAACAGGGAA
>NW_004444093.1:2674490-2676470 GCF_000243295.1 Trichechus manatus latirostris | reverse complement strand
CTACGCACCCAATGACAGGGCTCCAAAATGCATAGAACAAACTCTTAACAGCAGTGAAAAGAGAAATTGACAGTTCCACTGTAATAGTAGGAGACTTCAACAGCTGCAAAGTACACATTCTTCTCCAGTGCACATGGAACGTTCTCCAGAATAGAGCACATCTTAGGCCACAGAGCAGTCTTCAGCAATGTCCAAAATTTTGAGATATTACAAAGTATCTTCTGTGACCACAATGTGATCAAGGTAGAAATTAACAACAGAAAGAGCAAGGAAAAACAAATCAATTACATGTAAACTGAATAACACCCTGCTTACAAACCACTGGGTAATAGAAGAAATCAGAGATGGAATCATAATTCCTAGAATCAAAGGAGAATGAAAACACATCATACCAAAACCTCTGGGACACAGCAAAGGCAGTCCTCAGAGGACAATTTATAGCAATAGATGCACACATCAATAAAGAAGAAAGGGACAAAATCGAAACATTAACTACACAATTCAAACATATAGACAGGAAACAGCAAAAAAATAAAAAGCCTACAGCCACCAGTAGAAAGGAAATAGTAAGATCAGAGCAGAAATAAATGAAATAGAGAATAGAAAAACAATAGGAAGAATCAACAAAACCAGAAGTTGGTTCTTTGAAAGAAACAAAAACATCGAGAAACCACTGGCCAGACTGACAAAAGAAAAACAAGAGAGGATGCAAATAACCCAAATAAGAAATGAAATGGGCAACATTACAACAGACCCAACTGAAATAAAAAGGATCATAACAGAGTATTATGAAAAACTATACTCCGAAACATTTGAAAACCTAGAGGAAATGGGTAAATTTCTAGAAACACACTATCTACCCAAACTACAACAAAGTGGTGTTGAAAATCTGAAGAGACCCATAACAAGAGAAGAGATTGAAAGGTAATTAAAAAAATTCCCAACAAAAAAAAGCCCTGGCCCAGATGGCTTCATTATAGAATTCTACCAAACATTCAGAGAAGAGCTTGTACCAGTACTACTCAAACTATTTCAGAACATAGAAAAGAAAGCAACACTTCCAAATTCATTCTATGAAACCAGCATAACACTGATACCAAAACCAGGCAAAGACGCCACCAAAGAAGACAATTACAGACCAGTATCTCTCATGAATATAGATGCAAAAATTCTCAACAAAATCTAGACAACAGCATTCAGCATCATATCAAAAAAATAGTACACCATGACCAAGTAGGGTTTATACCAGGTATGCAAGGATGGTTCAACATTAGAAAATCAATCAACGTAATCTATCACATAAATAAAAGGAAAGAACCACATGGTCATCTCGATTCTCGCAGAAAAGGCATTCGACAAAGTACTACGCCCATTCAAACTCTCAATAAAGTAGGTATAGTTGGGAAATTTCTCAGCATAATAAAGGGCATCTATGCAAAACCAACAGCCAACATCATTCTTAATGGAGACAGGCCAAAAACATTCCCCTTGAGAACAGGAACAAGACAGGGATGCCCTTTATCACCAGCCCTGTTTAACATCATGGTGGAAGTTCTAGCTAGAGCAATAAGGCAGGAAAAAGAAATAAAGGGCATCAAGTTGGTAATGAAGAAGTTAAACTGTCCCTGTTGGTGGATGATATGTTACTATACATAGAAAATCCTAAAGACTTCACAAGAAATTTACTGGAACTAGTAGAAGGATTCAGCACAGTAGCAAGATACAAAATAAATATACAAAAATCGGTTGGATTCCTGTACACCATTAAAGAGAACGATGAAAACAAAATAAGGAGAACAATACCATTTATAGTAGCCCCTAAAAAGATAAAATACTTAGGAATAAATCTAACCAGGGATGTAAAAGACCTATGCAAAGAAAACTACAAAACACTACTGTAGGAAACCCAAAGGGATCTATATAAATGGAAAAACATACCAAGCTCATGGATAGGTAGACTCAACATTGTGAAAATGAGAA
>NW_004444093.1:2653138-2672736 GCF_000243295.1 Trichechus manatus latirostris | reverse complement strand
TCCAAAGGACTAATGGACCACAGCTACCAAGGCCTCCACCGGACTGAGTCCAGTACAGCTAGATGGTGCCCAGCTACCACCATTGACTGCTCTGACTGGGATCACAACAGAGGGTTCTGGACAGAGCTGGAGAAGGATGTAAAACACAATTCTAACACACACAAAAAATACCTGACTTACCTGACAGAGACTGGAGAAACCGCAAGAGTATGGTCCCTAGACACCCGTTTAGCTCAGTGGTGAAGTCACTCCTGAGGGTCACCGTTCAGCTGGGGATTGGACTGCCCCATAAAACAAAACAGGACTAACCAGGCACAGCAGTCCAGGGACAAGGACTAGAAGGCAGAAGAGGACAGAAAGCTGGTGATAGGGAACCCAAGATTGAGTAAGGACAGTGTTGACATGTGGTGGGGTTCTTAACCATTGTTATAGGGCAGTATGTATACTGTTTAATGAGAAACTATTTTGTTCTATAAACCTTCATCTAAAGTGAGAATAGCAGCACATCTGGAAGAACGAAATCAGCATCACTGAACTATACATGTAGAACTTTTTGAAATGGTGTATCTTTGGCTGTGTATCTTTTCACCAAAAAAAAGAAAAGGTCCTCCAAGGCTGAGAAGGGAGCGTTTTGACATGTTGTGGGGTTGTTAACCAATGTCATAAAACAATATTTGTAGTGACTGTTTAATGAGAAAATATTTGTTCTATAAACCTTCATCCAAAGTACAATTAAAAAAAAAAGAAAACTACTGGAACTAACAGAAGAGTTCAGCAAAGTATCAGGATACAAGGTAAACATACAAAAATCAGTTGGATTCCTCTACACCAACAAAGGGAACTTCGAAGCAGAAATCACCCAATCAATACAATTTACAGTAGCCCCCAAGTAGATAAAATACTTAGGGATAAATCTAACGAGAGATGTAAAAGACCTATACAATGAAAACTACAAGACACTACTGAAGAAACCAAAAGAGACTGGCATAAGTGGGAAAACATATCTTGCTAATGGATAGGAAGACTCAGTATTGTGAAAATGTCAATTCTACCCAAAGCGATCTATAGATGCAGTACAATCCTGATCCACATTCCAACAGCATTTTTTAAGGAGATGGAGAGACAAATCGCCAACTTCATATGGAAAGGGAAAGATAAGTAAAGATAAGTAAAGCATTACTGAAGAAGAAGAACAAAGTGGGAGACCTCACGCTACCTGATTTGAGAACCTATTATACCGCCATAGTAGTCAAAATAGCCTGGTAGTAGTACAACAACAGATACATAGACCAATGGAACAGAATTGAGAATCCAGACGTAAATTCATCCATCTGTCAGCAGCTGATATTTGACAAAGTTCCAAAGTCCATTAACTTGGAAAAAGACAGTCTGTTTAACAAATGGTGCTGACATAACTGAATATCCAACTGCAAAAAACTGAAACAAGATCCATACCTCACACCATGCACAAAAACTAACTCAAAATGGATCAAAGACCTAAATATAAAATTGAAAATAATGAAGATCATGAAAGGAAAAATAGGGACAACACTAGGAGCCCTAATACATGACATAAACAGAATACAAAGTGTAAGTAAGAATGCACAAACACCAGAAGAGAAACTAGATAACTGGGAGCTCCTAAGAATCAAACACTTACGCTCATCGAAAGACTTCACCAAAAGAGTAAAAAGACAGCCTACAGACTGGGAAAAAATTTTGGCTAAGACAAATCGGATCAGCGTCTAATCTCTGAAGTCTACAGGATACTGCAAAACCTCAACAACACAAAGACGTACAACCGAATTAAATACATGCAAAGAATATGAACAAAAAAGACATTCAGGCAGCTAACAGACACATGAAAAATGCTCACGATCATTAGCCATTAGAGAAACACAGATCAAAACTACAATGAGATACCATCTCACCCCAAGGCTAGCATTAATACAAAAAACACCATAAATGTTGGAGAGGTTGTGGAGAGACTGGAACACTTAGACACTGATGGTGTGAATGTAAAATGGTACAACTACTTTGAAAATTGATTAGGTGCTTCTTTAAAAAGCTAGAAATAGAAGTACCATACGATCCAGCAATCTCATTCCTTGGAATATATTTTAGAGAAATAAGAGTGGTCACACAAATAGATATATGTACACCCATGTTCATTTCAGCACTGCTCACAATAGCAAAAAGATGGAAACAACCTAGGTGCCCATCTACAGATGAATGGATAAACAAATTATGGTATATTAACACAATGGAATACTATGCAACAATGAAGAACAATGATGAGTCCGTGAAACATAATGTGGAGGAATCTGGAGGACATTATGCTGAGTGAATGTAGTCAGTCACAAAAGGGCAAATATTGTATAAGACCACTATTATAAGAACTCAAGAAAAGGTTTAAACACCGAAGAAAACATTCTTTGATGGTTACGTGGGTGGAAAGGGAGGGAGAGGGTTATTCACTAACTAGATTGTAGACAAGAATTATCTTAGGTGAAGGGAAAGACAACACACACTACAGGGGAAGTCAGCACAACTGGACTAAACCAAAGCTAAGAAATTTCCTGAATATAACCAAACACTTCAAGGGACAGAGTTGCAGGGACGGGGATCTGGGGACCATGATTTCAGGGGACATCTAGGTCAGTTGGCATAACAAAGTTTAAGAAAATGTTCTGCATCCTACTTTGCTGAGTGGCATCTGGGATCTTAAAAGCTTGAAAGTGGCCGCCTAAGATGCATCAATTGGTCCCAACCACCTGGAGTAAAGGAGAATGAACACCAAAGACACAAGGAAAGTATTAGCCCAAGAGACAGAAAGGGCCACATAAACCAGAGACTTCGTCATCCTGAGACCAGAAAAACTAGATGGTGCCCAACTACCACCGATGACCGCCCTGAGAGGGAACACAACAGAGAGTCCCTGATGGAGCAGGAGAAATTGGGATGCAGAACTCAAATTCTAGTAAAAAGACCAGCCTTAATGGTCTGACTGAGACTGGAGGAATCCAAGAAAGCATTGCCCCTGGACTCTCTGTCAACTCAGAACTAAAACCCTTCAAAGGCCAACTCTTCAGACAGAGGTTGAACTGGACTATGGGATATAAAATGATACTCATGAAGAAAGTGCTTCTTAGCTCAAGTAGATACATGAGACTAAATGGGCAGCTTCTGTCCAGAGGTGAGATGAAAAGGCAGACAGGTTCAGGAGCTGGTTTAATGGACACGGGAAATCAAGAGTGGAAAGGAGGAGTGTGCTGTCACAGTATGGGGAGAGCAGTTAGTGTCACAAAACTATGTATGTATAAATTTTTGTATGAGAGACTAACTTGAATTATAAACTTCCACTTAAAGTACAATAAAAAAAAAAACAGATTTATTTGACTAAAAATGTCATAGCACTTTAAACCTGGAACATATTATTGTAACTTAGGTTTTGTTTTTGTGAAGCTTCTGTGTACTTGATACTGTATCTGAGATCTACCTTGAGCATATTTGATGACTTCTCTCACAAAATCAGGGGCATCTTCCTTTCTTGAGCTTCGGAACAGCTCACACACAGAGGATGAGATCCCTGGTTTTCGTGGAGTTATCAGAGTTGCTCAGTTTTTTCTTGTGGCGAAGGAAGGTGATTGATACCCTGCCTCTTACCCTTAGCAGTTCGTTTGCTTATTTGCTTTGAAGAAAATTTTTTTTATTTCCAAAGCTGGGCCAAATAAATTCATCTGAGTTTAAGCCATGTAGCTTGTCAGTAAACACTGCAGGATAAGTTAGTTGCTTATGAGACCTACCTGTTGTATAGAGTTATTGGTCATAAGTTACTTCAGAACATTTGCCAATTTTTTTTATGTTACGTAAAATACACATAACATAAAATTTACCATTTTAACCATTTTTAAGTTTGTAATTCAGTGACATTAAGTGCGTTCACAGTGTTGTGCAGCCATTGCCACTATCTAGTTCCAGAACATTTTCATCATCCCGAACAGAAAGTCTATACCCATTAAGCAGTCACTCCTTATACCCCCTTTTCCCCAGCCCTGGCAACCACAAATCTGTTTTCTGTCTGTATGGATTTGCCTATGCTGACTATTTCACGTAAATGGGATCATACAATCTGTGCCCTATTTTGACTGACTGACTTCACACAGCATGGCGTTTTCAAGTTTCATCCATGTTGTAGCATGCATCAATACTTCATTCCTTTTTATGGCTGAAAAGTATTTCATTGTATGGATGTATCTGTTTACCTATTGATAGACATTTGGGTTGTTTCTACTTCTTGGCTCTTGTGAATAGTATTGCTATGAAAATTAGTGTACAGGTATTTGCTCAAACACCTGTTTCCAGTTTTTTTGGGTATATACCTAGGAGTTGAATTGCTGAGTCATACGATAATTTAATGTATAACTTTTTGAGGAGCTGCCAAACTCATTTCCACAACAGCTGCGCCATTCCACGTTAACAGGGTTCCAGTTTCTCCACATCCACGACCACAGTTGTTATTGTGTGTTTTTTATCATAGCACTCCCAGGCAGGTGAAGTGGTATCTCACTGTGGTTTGATTTGCATTCCTCTGACTGCTAAAGATGTTGAGCATCTTCTCGTGTACTTAATGGCAGTTTTTATATCTTACTTAGAGAAAGGTCTATTCAAGTCCTTTACCCATTTTTCAATTGGGTTGTTTCTCCTTTTGTCATTGAGCTGTATGTTTATTTGTTTTAAATGGAAATTTTCAAGTATACACTAAAGTCAATAGAATAGTAAAATGAACCTGCATGGCCGCATCCCTCAGCAACAAGTCATCAATGCATACCACTCCCCACCCCACAATGATTCAAAAGCAAATCCCAGACATTTCATCAAATGTCATCAAATAGAGTTCAAACTCCCTGATTGAATCATAATGTTTTTACAATTGGTTTGTTTGAATTAAGATCCAACCGAGGTCCACATATTGCATTTGGATAATTTGTCTCTTTTAAGTCTGTCTTAATCTATTAATTCCCCCCCTTTTTTTCTCCTTTAAATCTTTCTTTTTGAAGAAGCTGGATTGTATGTCCTGTAGTTTCCTGCATTTTAGATTTGCTGATTATGCCCCTTTGGTGGTGCCCCAAGTACACACTGGTGGATAGAACTAGAGGCTGGATCGGATTCCAGATTTGTGTGGGGTTGTGTCTGTCTGTCCAGAGGTGCAGTAGGCCAGCTGTCTCTGTGATGTTATTAGCCATTAATCATCATTATTGCAAAATCCTGTCCCTCCTTCCTCATTTATTAGCTGGAATTCCTTTTTGCAGAGAAGTCCTTCACCAGCTATTGGATTTCCTGGAAGTATAGCTTGGTCAGGAGAGTTGGATCACTCAGGATAGTGAGAGGTGGCCCAGACCTTCCAAAGGATGAGGGGTGGGTGATGATTTGGCTTTGGGAAGCATCACTGTGACTCACGGTTGTCACACATCGTGTGTTCCTGGCCATTGCACTAACCCCCTCGGCAGTTCTTAAACCAGTGGTCCTCTACTGGAGACCTTTAAAGAAAATGACCAGTTGGGTCAGCACCTCTGAGGTAGGGCTGAGCATATATAAGCTAAAAACTTTCCCAGGTGGTTCTGCTGCACAGTGAGGACTGAGGACCCTTGATTGGAACCCCTGCATCCACAACACAGGACTATGAGACGCAGTGCCCTTCCATCAGGGTTCACCCTGAGTTGCCCTCCCTAGACATGGCTAGGAGGGCAGGGTCGGTCTTTGATGGTTTTCTGGCTTGATACCTCATTTGCTTTTAGTGGTTCTTAACTCTTATACATGGTGAGTTCCCTGTGTTCTCACTGGAGTCCTCTTAACTGTCCAGCTGTCTGGAGAATTATCTGTCACAGCCTTGTGGGGTATAAGCACAAGTGAAGCTAAAGCCTAGATGTGAGCAGTCTTTTCACATGCCCCTCCTTTCAGTGTTCCTCTTTTAGACGTTATCTCCCCCAACACACCCTCCCGACACACCACACACAAGGGCCCCACCACCTCACTCAGGCCCAGCTAGTTCCTGTGGTCAGGGACTTTGTGTTTTGCAGTTCACAGTGACTTCTTGAGGCCCAGGCTGTGGACCTGGCCGTGTCTCACTCAGTACATTTATTTGGCTGTAGCCTAGCAGCTCTGTGCCCTGTGAAGCTGGCTTTAGAGAGGTCTGCCCCTGCTGTGCAGGGTCCTGTAGACACTGCTCGAAACCTAGCAGACAGCCATGAGGACATGGTGCTTGCTGGTGTGAGCAGAGATGACTCATGCTTTTTGGCATCTTGCCCATAAAAAAACCATTTCCTTAAATAAATTAGAACCTTAATAGATATTTAAAGAGCATGTGATTTTTGGGGGTGTAATTTATGGCCCTTAATTAAACTTCAGACAATTTAAAACATTTCAGATAGTTTTATTACATTTTTTATCTTTCTGTTTTGCGAAGGTTTGTGTAATTTCTGGGCTTTCATGCTGCACCCCTTAACTCAGTGCATGCAAAAGAGCCTGTGGCAAGGTCCCACCTGAAGGCCAGGTAGAGAAGGCTGAGCAGGACTGCAGTTACTGCAGCAGAGGGAGAGGAGGTGGCTACACAAGGACCCAGGCAGCCTGGCAGAGGTGGGGGTAATGTCGTCAGTTTTACTAGTGGAACCAGGCCCCTTTTGTCCCTCCGTCCATCTGCCCGCCCACCCAGCGAGTCAGTCACTTGGTTGACATTTCTGAGGTGGAAGAGCAAGCACTTTTACGAGATAATGGGCAGAGCTCCTTACCTGAGTCTGTGTGCAAAGCTTTTTGAACTTTTGTCCTGGCAGATACCATAACTCTCTTGTTTTTATCCACCTTAATGCAAACGTAGAATTGTCTTGTAGAGTAGAAAAGCTCAGAATTGACCTGAAAATTACACGCAAAATCCAAATTCATCAACCAGGAGCTTGGATTATAACTACTAGTGCATTTTTTGTCTCTATTTTAAAAAGAAACCTGTTTAAAATAGAAATGGGTGGGTGCCATGCCTATCGCAAGTGGACACTGGAAAGTCTTTACATCAACATGTGAGTTTTCCCTCTAGAAGTCAGTTTTTGGTTTTAAGAATAGTTTGTTTTAAAGGGATCAGCTGGCCTGCTCCCAACACTGTCAAAGGAGGAGTTGGAGCCTGCCTATCGTGCAGAGGCCCTTTCCCCTCTTCGGACAGCAAATGGCTTGCCGCTTACAGGGATGGTCTAGAAAGTGCACTTTACAGACGAGCCTTCCGCTCACGGGGACGCTCTAGAAGGTGCACTTTACAGACGGGCCTCCCATTCACAGGGACGCTCTAGAAGATGCACTTTACAGGCAAGGACTCTTCTCGAACACCAGGGTGCTCTTTTCAAATATAGAAATTCCATTTCTGGACAAACTCTGTAAAATAGACGTAAAACAGGTTGTCTGTGAATGTTGTGACACTGTAAGTATAGATGATTAAACTCTGTGCAGTGGTGGCTTCTTAAAACATAATTTGTAATTGTTCCTCCCTTCATAATTTGCTGGTGTTCACCCCAGGCTCATGGTGCAACCAATACTTTTACATCCATGTGGCCTCTCTCCTGTTCTGAATTCTTCCTTTGGCTTCTGGGCTGCCTCCCTCCTCTCTGGCCTTCGCTGCTGTGACCATGGAACATTGTGTTCCTCGTGTGGCTCTTACATGTAGGGGTTCTGAAGGGCTTAGTCTCAAGCCTGTCCTGGGTGACCACGTCCGGGGCGGCTTCAGTCCCTTACATTGAGGGTACCACGTCTTATGTCTCTGTCCAGCCTTTCCTGAGCTCCAGACCTGGCAGGCCCACAGTGCAGCTCTTCGTCTTCTCACACCCTCCCTCCACCTCTAGCGCTTCTGTCTTCCTGAGATGCACAGGAGATAGAAGAGGCAACATTAGCGTGTATGTGTGTACGTGTGTGTATCTGTCTCTCTGAGTCTGCATGTGTGTGTTTGTGTGTGCCTTGTGTCTGTGTCTCTGTGTATATGTGTGTCTCTGTGCATGTCTGCATGTATGTGCATGTGTGTTAGTATGCCTGTGTGTGCATGTGTGTGTATGCTTGTGTATGTGTTTGTATGTGTATATGTTTGTGTGTGTGTGTGTGTGTGTATGTGTTGTGTGCCTTTGTGTGTGCATGCCTGTGTATGTGCCTGCGTGTATGTGTGTGTCCCCTGAAAGTCAAGACCTGCTCAGGAGGCTGTGTTCATGGTGTTAATATCATTCTGTGGCTCACTTGTTCCAAGAGGAATAAGATCTATACCCAGGAGCAGGTGGTTTGCCTTAAGCAGTAAACCCTGGGCCTCTTCAGTCACCTGTGAAACTCACTCTGGAGGCAAGTGAAACTAAACCAGACCAAACCAATTGCCATCGAGTCAGTTCGGCTCATAGTGACCCAATAGGACAGAGTAGAACTGCCCTATAGGGTTTTCAGGGAGCAGCTGGTGGATTCAAACTGCCGACCTTTTAGTTAGCAGCTGAGCTCTTAACCACTGCACCACCAGATCTCTGGAGGCAAGTGAGGCTGCATGAAATAGACAGTGAGACGGAAAGCAAGAGCATATGGGAAGTGCTCTCTCTTTGTCCCTCCCTGGGCCCAAATTGTACCCAAAGTGTGTGAATTAGCACAATCTAAGTGTACATTTTGATCTTTAAAAGGATTCTGGCAAGTAAGGCTAAAAGCTGCATACTAGCTGAGTTGCATTGTCACATAATAACATAATTCTGAATGGCATTTAATTGGAATGTAGAGTAAGGTGCCTCTTAAAAGAAGGGTGACATGCTCCCCAGCCATGGTGCAGTGAGCGTGTGACCCCACATTGGTTGGCTCCTAGTGCCGCACGACACCTGTGAAATGTTTACACCTTCAGATCACAAACAGAGAGACGTCTGACCTGCAGTGAGTCTTTGCTTAGAGTCCCTACTGGGTGACTGGCTGCACCATGATTCTCCTCATCACACAGTCTGCTGCCCTCGGGCCTGCAAGACAACAGAGCAGAACAGCTCTGAGCCCCTGCCCCCCACAGGCCAGTGGGGCTCACCATCAGAGCAGCACTTGTATGTGTGTGGGCATGCCTGTGAGCATTACTGCGTCCAAAAAATAGCTAAGTATTCTTTTTAAAATAACAATTATAAACCTGTTATGTGTTAAATAACATTTTTTATGAAAAATAATTTTTTTCCAGAATAAAAGAAAAAAACAGAAAGGTGGCATTGTTTTCTGTTTTTGCAGCTTTTCCATTTGGCTTAATAGAAGCAGCTGGGTTCTCGTTTCTGCGTCTGCCTTCAGTATGCTGGACCTACTGTTTTGGTGAGAGGGTCTGAAGAAAGTCCAGCTACACACAGATATGTAGTTGGAAAAGGCAGGAATATTCTAACAGTCTTTTCAGATACAGGCAGTCTCCGGGTTATGAAAGTCTGGCTTACAGGCAACTCGTACTTCAGAACGGACTGCCCTAATGAGTTAAATACATAGAAAAGTACATAATAACAAATGAATGCACTACTCTGTGACGCTCATGGAAACATTGCACAGTTTGGAGGTGTTTCTTAAGTGTTTTATATGCACAGAAATGTAAAATACAGTAAACATTTGACTAAGTGACACTAAATAAGAACCATATGTACCTGTTTACCTACAAATTTGACCTAAAGACAGACTTAGGAACGGATCTAATTCATAACCTGGAGACTGCCGGTACTCGTGTCTAACACTACGCCGAAACTGGACAAGTAGAAGTTTCCTGAGAGCTAGTTGTAAAATCTGAGAGGAATCAGTGACACTTCGCCTCTGTCCACTGGAATCCCTTGGCCAGCCTGACACTAGCATTCTTTGGCCAGCCTGGCACTGGCGCTGATGTTCTTACCCAGCATGGCTGTACCGTCACACGCTGGGCATTGGAAAGTACTGATTCCGCAAATTAGGTGGCTCTTTCAAATGTTGACACCTATTAAAAAATCACATCTGTTAGTCTCCGCAGCAATCTTGTCAGAAAAGTCTCTTAAGTGTTGCGAGCTGTCAGGCTCACAGCAGCAGGTAAGAGTTTCGAAAACTAATTTTCTCATGAAAGCCTGAATCTTATCATTGGCTGCAAATGCTGTCAGCTGTTTTCCTCGATATGACATGACTCTTGGTTCATTTTCAAGGACTCTGCAAGTAGCCAGAGCTGGGTCTGTCATTCATTTTGTTGAGTTACAACGGGGTGCAGGAGAAAGCAGCAGTCAGCTCACATCTCAGCTGCACACTCCATGCCAAGATGTCAGTAGTTTCTCTTCCATTTGCTTCTCCCCGTCAGTGCAATGTCAGCATAGTGAAGAGGGCAGGAATGCCAAGATCTCAATCCTTTTTGTCACTCCAGCAGCCCACATTCCCTGCACCTGCCATGGTGGAGGCAGGCCTTGGCAGCCTAGGGGCCTCACAGTGGGGGGGTAGTCATTCCGATGGGAATGTGTCATATAAGGCCCAGGCCTGGGTGACGCTGTGGCCATGCTGCCCCATACTGGGAGAGTGTGATGTGCCGTGGCTGCTTTTGTGGCTGGCAGGGGGAATGGGGAGAGGGATGGAGGAGCCAATAAAAGGGCAGGTCACGGATACCATGTGGGTCCTGGGACATGGCTCCTCACCTGCTGTGGCTTCTCTAGAGGCCGCCCTGCCCACCCAGGCTTGGTGTGTCCTGCAGAGGCCCCTCTGTCCTCTGTGACATCCTCTCGAGAAGATCAGTGCCCTATCACTCACACGATCTTTTTCTCCTTCAGAATATTGACATTACGAACTTCAGCAGCAGCTGGAACGATGGACTGGCCTTCTGTGCCCTCCTGCACACATACCTGCCTGCCCACATTCCATACCAGGAGCTCAACAGCCAGGATAAGGTGAGGCTACAAAGCCACTGCCCTGGCATCCTCAGCACACAGGGAGGGGTGGGTGAGGAGGAGGGGCCGAGACATCCATGCTGCATCAGTGAGGCCATGTTCTCGCACTGGTGTCAGAGGCTGGACGTGGAGGGCTCCTGGGAGCAGGGTGTTCGGCACCACCTCACAGGTAGTGCCACTGTCCCTTAGTGCCTCTCCAGAGCATCACGAACGGCCATGTGGCCTGTCTGCACTGTCCTCACACTGCAGTGACACTATTTCTCTTGCAGAGACGGAACTTTACGCTAGCCTTCCAGGCAGCGGAAAGCGTTGGCATCAAATCGACGCTGGTGAGTCCTTTCCCCCAGGCACACCCACAGGGCTCAGCTTCATGCTAGGAAGTATGTCATCTTGCTAAGCTCAAACCGTGGTCACAGGGCAATGCACTTGCCTGGTGACAGTGCATCTCCTTAGGTGGCCATGGGAGGAAATGGTTTGACACAGGGCCACGCCAGCTGAGAGAGCCCCAAGTAGAGACGGCCAAGTGCGTTTCACACACTGTGTCCTCCCTGCCCGTGGGCATTCTGGGAGGCACAGAGCTGGGAGGCAGCTCCTGACCAGAGGCTCTGGGAACCTCGTGCTGTATTCTTCCTCATGCTCACCTTCCTGTGAGCCAAGCCTGGACCTTGTGCTGCACTCTGTCTCACGCTTACCTCCTCCTGGGCCGATCTCAGACCTTGTGCTGCACTCTGCCTCACGTTCACCTCTTCCTGGGCTGAGCCTGGACCTTGTGATGTACTCTTCCTCATGCACACCTTCCTTTGAGCCGAGCCCTTGGGCTCAGGAGGAAAGTGCTAACACACTGACACATGTCTCTAGAAGGCACAGTCCAGCCATTCTTCTGCCCCAGTCAGCCTAGAGGGTGGGTGGATGCAGAGCTTGGAGAGCCCTGGCACAGAGGGGGTCCCAGCACAGTGCCTGGGACAGGCTGTCATGAGCGCTCTAGAGGCTGGCAGGGAGAAAGCCCCCCCCCCCCGAGAAGGTGAGCCCCTCTTATCCCCAGGAGGGCTGTTGTGGGCAGTAAGGGGTGACCCTGGGTGGGCTCTGCAGCAGAGGGCAGGCTCTCAGGGTCTTGGGACAGGCCAATGCAAAGGGAGGAAGTACCTTCAAAAGGTGTGGTTGGGCTTAGACTGAGAGCCTGTGAGCCTGTCCCACCTGAGAGTTCATGGCCGGCCAGGGGGCCAGGATGTGACCCAAGCTTCTTCCTTTTCTCAGGACATTAACGAGATGGTGCGGACGGAGCGGCCGGACTGGCAGAATGTGATGCTGTATGTGACAGCGATCTACAAGTACTTTGAGACCTGAGCACACCCTGGGAGGCTGCCTAATGGCGATCCGCCTGCAGTCTGCACCGTCGCCTTCATTACCACGCGCTACTTGCTACGCTTCCAGCAACTCTGGGCTGCCAGCCTTCAGCCCGGGCTCCATTCAGAACTTGAGCCTGTGGCAGGCCTCCTGACCAATGTGCTGCAGAAGGTTTCTTTCTGAAGTGAACATTGAACTAACTTAACGCTGTGGGACAAAGAAAAGGCCCACTCACAGCCGAACTGAGGAAGGGGATTGACTCACATGGGAAGCTCACAAGGTTTAGTGAAGCTTCAGCCCAGGGCTTCTTGGGTTTGCTTTGCAGGTCCGAGTGATGACCAAGTGAGGACGGACACCTTGCAGAGTCTTTGCTTCCTGGCACTTGGGCAGAGCAACCTCTGCCCTTTAGACGAACTGGTTCCGGTGCTGCACAACCACATCCACGTGACAGGGCTGTCCTTGCCAGCATGACTCAGGTGTTTGCAAACCTGAGCTAGCAGGTGATTGAAATGGTGTGTCACACTTGGGATCTGCTTCTATGAATGAATTCATGCCTCCAGGCTCCTGCTGACAGGGAAGAGTTCAGGGCTCCCACCTCCATCCTCCAGCTCTGAAAGGTTTGGATTCCCAGTCCTGACTTAGGTTTCTGGTCAAAAGAACTGCACATAAAGAGTTCTAGTTAAAAGTTTTGTGCTGTGCACAATATTGGAGAAAATAGCTCCTGTTCTATTAGTATCAAAGTTAAACAGTTTTAATAGGCATAGAGATAAAACTGAAAATCTGGACATTGTTAACATAGTAAAAGCAAGGAATAAAGCAGAAAGTAGCAGGAGAAAGAAGTAAACAACTGTAGGGCACCCGAGCAGTGTAATTTAAAGTCACTCTGAGTCGTTGGGACTTACTCCTTCAAGGCAAAAATTTGAGAAAGTGCCTTAACTCTCCTGGCAGGGACAGCCCACTGCCCCGGGTGCTGGAGCCTCCATGGGCTGCGACGGTGGATGTCATCTGGGGCCTTGTGGCACCACAGCATGGGTTGCATGTCCCCTGCCACACCTGCCTCCCCGCACCAGAGCCCCTGCTGCACTCTTTAGAACCAAAGCTTTATTTGAAGATGTCCTGTTGAGATGACCTCCATCCAGGCTGAGACCCAACAGCCTTTTGGGGGACAAGGAGCCCACGCCCATGTGTGCCGAACACAGCAGCTGTTTGGTTTGAACGATGCCAAGACCTCTTATTTCCGGATACAGCTGTGCTGGCACTGCAGAGCACCGTGAGGAAGTGTGGCCACTGTGGAAGAGGCTTGCTACCACCAGCAGGACCCAGGAGGTCTGCATCAAAGCCTGAGGTTCTAGACCAGGATTTCTACACGTCTGTGTAGCCCAGCCAGGAATGTGGCGTGATGGAGTGGACTGTGCATGCATGAGGCCTGTGGGACCATGATCACTTAGCAACTAGAATGCCCACTGGCCCTCCCAGAGGCAGCTACCCCACTTTCAGCTACAGAAGGAGAGGCCGAGTGAGCAGTCAAGCCCCAGACCACCCCAGTGACCCACACAGACCCTGACCTCACAGACACCGACTCCCAGGTGAAGCTCCCCACAGACGTTGACTTCCTACAGACACTGACTCCCAGGCAGAGCTCCCCAGAGATGCCAACTCCCACAGATGCTGACTTCCTCCAGACACCAACTTTTTAGGCACAGACCCCCACAGATACCAACTCACAGGCAAAACCCCTGAGACGCCAGCCCTGCTCCCCACTGCAGAGCTCAGTTATGCCTCTGCTGTGCATCTCCTGTGCTCAAGTGGCTGTCCTGAGAGAGTCATTGTTTAACGTATCTCTCTCTACACAGACTTTACAAGTTGCCCACTGTCACCTTCGGGTGCCCTTGAACAGGCCTGCCCACCTCTGTCTGATCTACTGTCACGTTCTTGTTTATTTATTCTGTTGTATTTGGGGGAACAGCTTTGTCTGATAAGTGAGAAGACTTTCCTGAGTCTGAGCTTACAGGTCTGCCCCTTCCTGCCACGTCGGCCCCGCCCCGGCACCACACTGCGCTGGAAAGGGCTGGCAGAGGTTTTTCCAGGAAGGTGATCCCTGCTCATGGCTGTGTCCACATGGACGACACTTCCCACTTGGGATCCAGTCATGGGGAGGCCTGGCCTGGGCCTGCCTGGCTGGGGCTCAGCAGCCACGCCCAGAGCAGGTGGTAGGGATGCCTGGCCAGGCGCCATGCCCTCTGTGGCTCACGGGAGAGGAGCCCAGAGCGTTCCTTGTTTTATTTAACAGAAGTACTTTTTTACCTTCTTCAGTAGGCTCTTTTTTTAGGCTCTTTCTAATGCTGTTGGCTTCATGGGAATGACTGTGAACAGTCATATGTATTTAAGTGGTATTCAGAGTTGCCAACTCCTCCAGCACCTCGTCTGTGAGCTGGGATGTTGGCTGCCTCTTCCCCTCAAGCACAAGTTCACTGCAGAGGCTAGTGTGCATCTCCCGGGACCACAGCCTCCTGCTGGCGGGTCAGCATTTGTATTTTGTTTTGTTAAATATCCTTGAACGTATTAAACAATTGGAACACGCCAGGCTCAGGCTTGCTGGCTCCGCTCTCCCCTCCAACACTGGGACAAAGTTGCATCAGCCAGGACCCTGGCCTCCTGGGCGGCTGAGCAGGGAGGACGGCACCTCTGAGTCTGCCTTCAGTCCCCTCCTGACTGCTGTGTGGATGGACAGGCCAAGGACACATCTGGGGCCTGGGCAGCTGGCCCATACCCACAACACCCACTGCTGTGTGCTCTTGGGCAGGAGCCTTCACCACAGGGCCTTGGCTGTGACATGGGGTAGCCCAGGTGAGCACGCAGGTCTGGCCAGCCCCGTGACTACTGAAGAGTGACTGGTACCAGGATCCCAGAAACACACCAGAATGGAAGCCCTGGCATCACCCCAGCCTTGGCCTAGACACAGGCTCTCCTGGGATGGGGTGGGGTCGTGAGGTGTTTTTGATTTTTTACAGATATATCTTGTTGGAGACGTTCTGCAGTATATTTAATATTCGATTAGAGAAGCAAGAAACATTGTTAATTATCCAACCCAGAGGTCCTCAGTTCACCCTTGTTACAGTGTATCTGTGTAGGGAGATTGAGGTCCACTGACACTGTCCCAGAGCAGTGCCGCATGTCCTCACTGTGCACACGTCATGCAGGGGCCCACCAGCAGGTGTGAGTGCTGGGTGGCCGCCACCGCCTGAACACCAGTGACCACCCCTGGGACGGCATTGAACAGCATTGAGCAACGGGCTTGCCCTGGGGAGGCCGAGCCCAGGCCCCCGAGTTCCCCTGCACTGCAGTGTGTGCCGAGTGCTTATGAGCCCCTCCCCAGTGGTGCCCGGGGCTCCAAGGATAGGTCCTCCAGTGAGACTGTGGGGCCTGCAGCTGTCACTTCTGTCTTCTGGCTGGGAGGGATAAGGAGATAGTCTCAGGAGGGAGGACATCCCTGCCCATAGCTTGGGCCTGGCAGGGCACTGAGAGTAGGGCTGAGAAGCAGGTGGCACAGATGGTCATTTTTGAGGAGCTGCATATGGAGGGCCGCCAGTTGTGTGGGTAGCTACTCACGGAGCCCCAGCTGCCGGTGGGTCAGCATGAGAAGGTCGTCAGCAGCACACCCCCTGGAAGTGCCCTTGAGGAGCCTGGCAGGTGTGCCCAGCCCACCTTCTCTGCCAGCCCAGCGCCTGTGAACCTACCCTGACCTCTGTCTGAAGACAGCCACATTTGTAACCAAAATACAAATGCTTCCAACTGCACTTTAGTAGTCAACATACTTTTTTTTTTTTGAACTGCTCACCCGGAGGTCTTAGTGGGTTTTATCCCCACTGCCGGCCCCTCAGCCACTGCCTCTCGTGTGAGCGGTGCCCCCTGGGAGGCCGCCTAGACAGCAGGTTGTGAGGCTGAACCCAGGGGCCTGCACGACTGGCACACTAGACCAGGTCACAGCCTGTGGGGACACCCCTGGCCAGCCCCAGGTGCTGGGGAGACTGGGCGGGCGGGCAGGTGGCAAGGCTCTGCTCTCTGCCAATCCTCTGTCCTGAACCTTGCTGGACAGCTTTGATGGTGGGAGCAGGAAAACAGGTTCCTGCAGTGTGGGGGGAAGAGGGGTCCCTAGAGGGTCCCACACACCCTCCCCCCAGCCAGTGGCTGCAGTCCTGGACACTGGCCTGGCTACGTGTGCACACGGGACAGGTGGGCTGTTCCAGGCTGTCCCTCAGGGAACAGGGACTGACTTTGCAGGTCTGCACAGGCTCTGGGGCATTCTAGGCAGGGTGCAGGATGTGAAAGCACCAACTTGGGTTCAGACTCTGGGTTCTGACGCAGCTCTGACCCTAACAGGCCAGGACTTCACTGGGCCACACGTGGTGTTTCTGCAAGGGGGAGAAGCCTCCCTGGCTGGCCATACCCTGAGGGAGCAGGGCTGTCCCACGTGGGGGTGTCGGGTGTGGAGAGTGCCCAGGCACAGCCTGCCTGATGGTGCCAACCGACCCCTCCAGGCCCAGAGCAGAGGTCACGTTCTCTGAGCGGGGTCAGGACACCAGGTCCTCCGCAGTTCTGCCACCAACACTTGGGACATTGCCCTCTGTGAAGGGGTAGCTCCAAGATCCTACCAGGCCTCTTTTCCATGAAGTGATAGGGAGCCTGGTGTCCCCCAAGTTCCAGGATGGCTATGGGGTGGGGGCACAGGGGGAGCCGGGAGAGCTGGCTGATTTGACGATCTGGCAGATGCCACCAGCAGGCCTGTCACTGCCTACAGGGGGCCTGGACATGCTGCACCTCATCCAGCCATGCTCAGCTCAGAGGCACGGGGTTCTGGAGGGGCGGTCGTTTGTCCAACACCCAGAAGCAGACATAGGGTGAAAGTCTTCCCCAGGGGTTGAGGGAGCTTGCTCCTGTGGCTTTGCTTGGCTGTGGGCGGTTGGGGTTCACTTGCCCTGGCGTGATTCCGCCTTTGGTGTGCGGATAAACCAGAGGGAGGCCCCACTTCTTCAATCCCAGAGCCCCAGGAAGTGTGCCGGGTTCCCCCTGGTGGAGAAGTTGGGTGAGTACCTCAGGAGGCCTGAAGTGGCTCCCAGGGACCCCAGCCCATCACAAACAGGCCTGTCTTGGGTCTGGCATTTTTGCTCCCTTATGTGGCTCAGCTACCCCTACAGCACACAGTTGGCACCAGAGGCTGCACAGGTGCATCCTGGATGAAACAAAGGGCACTGGCTGACCACCTGAGAACAGATCTGGGGCAGCAGCACCCAGCTGGCCGTGGTTGGCCAGAGCCAGAGAGTGGGTGCCTCATCCTCCAAAGCCCATCTAACCTGGGCAGGGAAACTGAGGCCCAAGCTGGGAGACAGGCCTGCCAGGGCATCCCCATTCACAAGAATGCAGGCCCAGGCTTACCCTTGAAGCCCCTACCTCAGGCCTCCTGCCCTTGGCTGCTTGGGGCCTGGAGGACAGCTCAGGCTGAGGTCTCTCCCCATTCACATCCTCAGCATCCTGGAGGCTCTGAGGGAGGCACAGGGCTGGTGAGGGCAGGCCTGAGGGCTCGAGGTGTGAGGAGCGCGCAGGGTGGTGTGAAGGTGTGAGGGAAAGACACAGCTCCAGGGGGACAAGGACAGTCTGCAAATGGCTGCCCACCTCCAGTCACCACCAAACAAGAGCGTCACCTGCTATATGTCTAATCCCAGCCGTGTCTTTGCTGGTGACCTGGACAGACAGCATAGATGAGGAAGGTAGGGCACCCCCTCTTCCTTGGACAAGCTCGGGGTGCCATGTGGCGGGAAGGGCCTGGGGCCCTACTGGGTGAGCTGTGGTGGCCTGTGGAGCTGGCGCAGCTACCCCAGACCTGGGGCACCAACACTGGGGATGGACACTGCCTATTGACCCCGGGGTGAACTGTGGGGCTTTGACACTCTAGCCTGAGGACAACTGCAGACATGGTGACTTTGCTCCCAGGCAGTCGGTACTGGGGGCTTTGTGTCCATGGCCAGGCCACTCCTGTGCCCGATGGCAGTGGAGCAATTGTTGGGGTCCACTCGGGATGGGGAGCAAAAGAGCCCCCAGACCTGGCTGAATAGTGGCCTCTGGCCCATGAGCCCGGGAGATCCTCAAGACGGTGTTCCTTGCATGTTTATGGGGTGAGGAAGGGACTGAGTGTGGGGCCAACAGATGGGCAGGTTTTGTCCCCACTCTAGGAAGAGCTTTACTTTGTGGGAGGCCCAGAAGCAAGGGCTGCAAGCCAAGGGCCTGGGGGAAGGGGTAGACCTCCAGGGCTAAAGGGAGGGGCTGCTCCCCACTCGCTCCTGGGCTGGCCCACCCACTCCATGGAGGAGTCCTGTCAGAGGACCCCAGTCCTGCCTCCCTGCCCTCGGGTTATTCAGCAGGATCCCTGGTCCCCTCCTTCCCTTGAGTGGGACCCTCTATCCCCCCTTCCCCGATGAAGGCCAGAGGCCAGCACGGCCCGCGGGCGCGCGTCAAAGTCGGGGGTGGGGGTATCCAGGTCTGAGGTTCGAAAAGCAGCCCCTGCCGTAGGGCTTGGGACACTCCTCACCCTGGCTTCTCCTGGCCTCGGGCTTTCCTCCTGTGTCTACTGTGTCCTGGCCCGACCCTCGGCGCGACCTATGCCTCCCAAGTCCCGAGGGAAACCTGGTCAAGGGGACAGGGCAGCACCCAGGCAGGGCGACCGAGGCCGGGTCCAGCAGCGCTGGACACAGCCCTCCTTGCGCCTAATGCCACCGCAGCTGTTAGGGGAAGTGAAGCGGGTCTGGGTGGGACCAGGCCGCGCTGGGGCTGTAGGAACACGTGGGGGCCTGGCCCGGAGTGGAGCAGAGGGGCGTTTGGAAATTGAAACCCGTGTCGCAGAAGCACCTCCCCCCCACCCCACCCCCCGCGTTGCAGGGCCTTGAACGCAGTGGTAAGGGCTGGGGTGTCACGGACAGCTGTGGGGGCGGGGGAGGAGGTGGCTGGCACAGCGGACGGGAGGGCGCGACACCAGGGCCGGAGAGAGCCAGCACCGACCCAGTGCAACCCCGCCATTAGGGACAGCCGCCCGGGGGCTTCTCGGAGGGGCTCCAGGCGGGAACGCAACTCAGAGGGGGCGTGGCGCTGAGTGCAGCGGCGGGACTGAGACTAGAGGCCCGCTCCATCCCCAGGAGGGCGCGCTGCGGCCACGGAGAACGGCCAGGCCCCTGGAGCCCGCACCGGGGGTCGAGCTCTGCCTCGGTTTCCCGGCGTTTCGGGCGGGCGAGTGGGGTGGGGCGCCGCGGAGCCACCTGCAGGAGGCGCCCGCGAGCGACTGGAGGGGCGTACGGAGCCGAGACGGCG
>NW_004444093.1:2621933-2652888 GCF_000243295.1 Trichechus manatus latirostris | reverse complement strand
GCCCGGGTCGGCCCTGGGCGCTGGGCGAGCCTCTCGCGCATCCCCCGGGCTGGACTGGGGCGCGGCTGGGCGGGGCCGACAAGGGTGGCGGGAACCGGGCGCGGGTCCCCGGAGAGGCCGGGGACGGCGAGGACACCGGGATCCGGCAGACCGCTGCGCCAGGGGTAGGATGGCGGGAATGGAGCGGCCCTCGTGGAGTCTGGCTCGGGGATGCCTCGGGGTTCAGTAGGGGACCCTCCACGCCCGGAGCACGCTCCCCCACGCCCCACTCCCGCCCCCACCCCTGACGCATTAGACTTAAGTCTTCTTGTCTGTGCAATGGGAGGAAGTGGAGGCCAAGGCCTCGCTGCCAAGAAGGGGAGAGCGGGTTGCCAGGACGTCGCTTCTGAGAGGCGGCCCTCCTCACCCCCTCTCCTAAGATGGGCGAGTAGAGGCCCTTGGGGGAGAGGTGCGGCTGCCCGGTGGCCAGCTTCCGCCCCCGCCCCATCACCCTTCTTGGAGTCTGAGGCCCGCTGTTTGCGCCCATAGGCCCTGTGCTGCCCCCTCCTCCTGGGTCATGCTCCCTGGAGCAGCTCGGCCTCCCTGCTGTCTAGAGTCCATGGCTCCCAGCCTCTGCAGCTTCCGAAAAGCTCCCTGTCACCTCCCTGCCCTGCCAGCCCTGAGGACCCAGACGGAGAGCTCTGGAGCACGGCAGGGCCAGTGTACTGATGAGGGCTGGTCCTGGGCCTCAGTGAGCCTGGGGATGCCGTGCCCTGTGGGGGTCTCCCAATTCCAGCAGGTCTACTGAGGTGCTCCTTGCTGAAGCTTGTCTGCCCCTCACCTTGCTGCTCTGCCCTAGTCCTGTGGGTCTCCCCACCACCTGTCACCCCCCAGTGCTGATCAGGCTCTGGTTTAAGCCACTGTCCCTATTGACAGCCTCCAGAGGCTGAGGGCAACCCAGATGTGTCTGCCAGGTGATGGGCATTGGGGCAGCTGGGACCTGACCAGCCTCTGGGGGCTTGAGTGCTGCCCCTTCCACATTGGCCTGTGAAGTCCAGATCCCCACCACATCCCAGGGTCCACCCTCCAGGAGCCCATGGCCTGAAAGGGAATAGCTGGCCTCACGGCACCCAGTGGAATGACGACCAGCACATCCAGGTCTGCCTTCTGGTCGTGCCTCCAGGACTCATTCACATCCCTTCCCCTGAGACCCGTTTTCTCACCTGTAGCACACGATGATGACACTCGCAGTGCTTAGCATGCGGGGCTGTCTGTAGTGATTAGAGGAAGGTGAGGGGCGGGCCGACCTGGGGACAGGACTACTAGGGAACAGGCCCGGGGCTGCTTGGCCAGGGTCTGTGTTGAGCTTGGTAACACTGGAGGGAGGGAAGGTGTTAGTATCATGGGGTCAGGGCCACCAGAAGGGAACACTGTGAGCTGGAGCTGGCTTGGGGAGCGAGCATCAGGTCTGAAAGTCAGCTGCAGACAGGTGGCACATGGGGTCAAAGTACTGTGTTCTGCACTCTCAGGACCTGTGGGTGGCCCTGGGCAGCAGCCTGAGGCCCTCCAGCCCTCTGAGAGACTTCTGCTCACTGGCCAGGGGACATCAGGGTGCTCTCACAGACGGAGCCCCTGCAGTTAGAGACTGAGCCTGAGAGACCACAGCAGTGGCCTGGGTCCTGCAGCAGTTCTTGCTGCCTCACCTCTGTGCCATCAAGCCTTCTTTGTGGGGTCTCCCTTGTCTGATGCAGCTCAGCCCAAAAGATGTATTGTGGGAGCAGCAGAGAGGTGGGGGCGGGTGGCCGGCTACAGGGTGGCAGCAGGACTGCTGGCAGAGAAGAGTAGGCTTTGGTGGAGGGATGCGGAACGTATGGCTGTAGTCGCGTGCTAAATTGGTGAAAGAAATGCATCTCACCCCTAGGGGAAGGTCTGGACCCAGGAAAGCACTTGCAGCCACAGAAGGGGGACTGCCCTGAGGGACTCAGTAAGAGGAGGGCCAGCAGGGAGCAGTGGGGTAGCAGTGCCTCAGAACAGGCCCTGGAGTCCGTGCTGGCCCAGGTGGGGGATGGGAGTGGACGTGACTGGAACTTGGAGCTGGAATGCAGAGAGGAGCCCCCAGAGGAGCTCCCCTCTAGGGCTGTTTTCCTTGCCTGGTATCTCTTCACACTTTCCCTTCACCTCTTTGTCCTCCACATCCAGCGCAGGTGGCTCCTGCTCTGAGAGCTTTCCAGAACCCTCTGGGCCCTGGCAATTTGTACCCCCTTTTGCAGAGGAGACCTTGGTTTCAGAGGTTGCTGGTCAGAGGTTGCGCTGCCTTCCTGCGGTTCCCACCTCTGCTGAAAGCGCCCGCCAGCCTAGGCCACTGGTAGTGGCGGTGTACCCTTCATGTCACAGTATCAGTCTTCTGCCATGGGAGGGTTCGTGTGTGGGCAAGTGCACTGCTCCAGAGCACACTGGGTGCACGATGGAGCAGGCGGGGACCAAGGCTGGGCCCTGTACCACAGGAGGGGCACCCAGCACCCCTGGGTGAGGAGTGGCCATTGGGGTGAGTGCTGGGCCCTTACCTCCTGCAGGGGGTGTCAGGTGAACCTCTGGGCTGCTGCTGTGCCCTGGAGGAGGGGGTGGCCATCAGCTGAGCTGGGATGGGCACTCTGAGCCTCCTGGGGTGAGAAAGAGCTGCAGGAGCCCAGGGCGGAGCTGAGGATGTGGAGGCTGCTGTGAGGTGGGAGCCCCCTCCCCATCCGTGCCCACACCCTGCCCCAGGAGCTAGTGTCAGCGCACCCAGGGGCCCCGGAAGGCACAGCCCCCTCTAGACTGATGGCTTTGGAGAGGGCCTGGTCGTCCAGGGCCTGGTGCTCTTGGGGGCATCCCTAAGGCAGCCGTGTGGCCACAGAGGGCCATGAGATGGAGCAGCAGAGGGCACCTGCCCCATGGTGACTCCTGTGGTTGCTGCACTGACTGCCTGCCTTCTGGCACTCCCACCAAACATGCTGGTGCTTCCGTCCACCTCCAGGTGTCCACTCCCTTCTCACAGACTTTGTGAGGTCCCTCTTCATTGCGTGTGTGCCCGGAGCAGGTCACAGCTGTTGGGTTATCTGTGTCAACCTCCATATGGCTCACCTCTGGGCATCTGCTGTAGTCCTTGTCCATCTTCACCCAGCTCTTATTTCGTTTCTGCAGTTGTTTCCTGAGTCTTCATTCTTGTTTATGGATGCTACTCCTTCTTTTCTCTTTGACAATCCAGAAGGTATTTGAAAGTCATTATTTGATTTCTCTATTATCTTCATGTCTTCTGGAAGATATTAACCTCCACATGTTGACACTGTTGCTTGTCTTAACCTCAGTTTTCCCTGTATGCTTTGAAGTTGTGGTTTGTGGGCTAATCTTAGTCCTAGAGGCAGGGAGTGACCTGTGGTATCTGAACCTCAGGACAGTTTCAGGGGTTGGAGCCCAGGCGGGCCAGAGGGTATCAAGAAGCTCCCAGTGGCCTGGCAGTTGGGACACTCCTGGCATGGATAGGTATTTGGTAAACATTTGCTATAAGAAACTGGTGAGGAAACTAAGCCGGGGATTCTGGAGCCAGAGGTGGCACCACGTGGCTGTGGCTGCCGAATTCCCACCAGGAGCAGGTGTGTGGGCATTGCCTGGAGCTGGCAGTGCCCCCTCCAGTGGCTCCAGGGGGTGCAGCCACCATCTGGGTATGTGTACCAAGAGTCTCCTGGTCAGCTGTGCAGGAGCCGGGAGGAATGGCCAGGAAGTCTGGGTTTTGATTAAATGTAGTTTTAATTAAAGTGGCCCGAGTCGGGTGGGTGGGGGAGGCAGGAACAGTGGCAGTTTTGAGTCTGACTGCTGAAATGCCTGTGGGCCGCCCTCCAGTCCGTGTGGAACAGCTTCTGCCCTCTGCCTGTCCCCAACAAGGAACCACCATGGGGGAAATAGTACAATAGTAATAGTCAATTTCCCCTCCCGGGTAGTAAGAGATGACTCAAGGATTAATTAGACACACAGCCGACAGAGAAGGGTAGGAAATTGCCAGATCCTGGCCCAGCTCCTTTCCCTTGCCCTGGGTCTTGGACCTTCCTGTCTGAGATGGAGGCCTCCGCAGGGAGAGAGCAGAGAGGGCAGGACAGGTCCTGCTGCTTTTTCCACGGGCACACTCCTGTAGTCCTGCTCCACCCATCTCTGCTCACAGGAAGGCTGAGAAAAGGAGTCCCTGGGGTGCAAACGGTTAAGCACTCAGCTCCTATCCAAAAGGATGACAGTTCAAATCCTTGCAGAGGTGCCTCAGAAGAAAGGCCTAGCCATCTGCTTCCAAAAATCAGCCATTGCAAATCCTATGGAGCCCGGTTCTACTCTGACACATGTGGGGTCCCCCTGAGTCAGAGTCGACTCTATGGCAACTGGTAAGGCTGAGAAGTCACTTAACCTCTTTGGGCCTTAGCTATCTGATCTGTAAAGTGGGGTTCATGAGGCCAGTGAGAACACAGATGATCCCTCACACCCAGCACTGTCATTACCCAAACTGCTTAATAGGGTACGGAGGAGTGTCCTAGCACCCAGGAAGGTGGCTTCCAGGGCCTCACACCTGGGGCTCCACAGCATGCCCTCCAGAGGCCTCCCAACTGTAGCCAGGGCCCTCCATACCCCAGAGCGTGTGCCTGGGGCCCATCCTGGGTTTGCAGAGGGGTCTGATGGGCACTGGCGGAACCGGCACTGAGCCCAGGCCTGCCTGTAGTCGGGTGCTGGCCCGTGGCCCTGGTGCACCTCCGGGACCCCACACCACCAGCTGCAGCACCAGACCACTGTCCAGTCTGGCCAGCCCAACCCAGCAGGCTCCAGCAGAGCCCATCCTCCACCCAGGATCCTGACTTGCACCCCATGAGCTGCCAGCCCTTGCAGTCTCCTCTGGGTAGAGGACAATGCTAGACGTCCTTCTCATGGGTTTGGGCCCTATGACCACCAATCTTACCAGCCAGGTTGGAAGCTGGCTCAGCCTTGGGGTACCGGAGGACCCTGCTTGGGGACAGAAAGGGGGTTGAACCACCATCTATTAATGCTCAGCCTGGCCTAATTTATGGCACATCTGTGGAGGGGAGGCAGGGCTTCTGGTGGGTCTGGGGGCTGCTTGGTTCTCAGGCTGCTATAATTTAGTGGGTTTGGCTCTCTCAGATCAGAGGAAGGCATGAGCAGGGAGGGGCCACTACTGGACAGGGGACCTGAGCAGCCGCCTGACGTGTGTGACAGGGTGGGGCAATGTGGGCACAGCCACGCTGATGGGGCCCTGGGGGCTCAGACTGGGTGCTCAGCAGCCTCTGCCCCTGAGGGTTCAGTGCTGCTCCACACTCTGCAGCACCAGCCCAGGGCATCTCAGGTCCACTTCCTCCTCCTAGAGCCCTGGCAAGGGCCAAGGCAGCGCCCAAGATCATCTGAGGTCCAGACTTCTCGCTGTATCAATGGGGAAATTGAGGCCCAGAAAGGAAAAACCTTCTAGCCCCAGTCCCACAGTGAGCCCCTGGCTGAGTACCCACTTTCTGCAAATGTCAGTCAGGCCCCTATCAGCAGGGGCGCAGGTGGGGAGGGTGTGGGAGGGGGGCGGTGCCCTCAGAGCAGGGAGCTTGGCTGAGCATGCAGGTGGGGGGGCGGCACCCAGATGTGCGTGGGGGCGGCACTGGAGGACAGGAGCCTGAGGCACGAGCTCATCTGTCTATGCTGGCTTCTCCGCTGCACCGTGCCACTGTAGAGAGAGAAACTCACCTGCCAACCACGGGATCCAAGCTCTTGGGGTCTCTGGCCCTTCCTTCCCTGGGCAGTGAGGTGGTGGTGGCAGCTCTGAGGGAGGGTTGGGGAAGGAGCAGGGCAGGCTGAGGAAGTGGCCCTGAGAGAAGAAGTGAGGGAGCCAGAGGTCCCTTGTGGGGCTGGGCTGGCTGGCCCAGGAGGCACAGGGAGCCAACACAGGTGAGAGGTTCCCAGCTCCCTACAGAGAAGAAGGATGCGGCTGAACACAGACCTGGGCACCCAGCATGGGGATGCAGGGCACCTGGACAGTCCTGGGGTGAGCCCACAGGCGGCAATCCTCAGGCTGACACCTAGCCTGCGGGTAGGGCAGGACTTAAGCAGTGGGGTCTCCCAAGGTGGGCTGGGTCAGCCAGGGCTGAGGGCAGCACTGGATGTCCCACCTGTGCCCCTGCCAGTGGGGGCTCAGCTGCTCACAGGGTCTTCCTCTGCAGGTACCTCAAGACTGAAGCCAGCTGAGCCAGAGATGCTGCTGGTGCTCCTGGAAAGGGCCTGGTTTCTGGAGACTTTTCATCATCTGTGAACAGGTGCCCCTGCAGGGACACCCTTGGGTCCTGTGAGGAGGGGCCTGGAGCACCAGCGGGCAGGTGGGCACCGTGTGCAGCTATGGACCGTGAGCTGGCCCGGCCCATGTCCTTGCTGAGCCTACTTTCCCTCCACCATGTCTGCCATGGGTACCTCAGTGTACATCATGGTGGAGCTAGCCATCGCGGTACTGGCCATCCTGGGCAACGTGCTGGTGTGCTGGGCCGTGTGGCTCAACAGCAACCTGCAGAACGTCACCAACTACTTCGTGGTGTCGCTGGCAGCAGCCGATATCGCCGTGGGGGTGCTGGCCATCCCCTTTGCCATCACCATCAGCATAGGGTTCTGCGCCGCCTGCCATGGCTGCCTCTTCATCGCCTGCTTCGTGCTGGTCCTCACGCAGAGCTCTATCTTCAGCCTGCTAGCCATCGCCATTGACCGCTACATCACCATCCGTATCCCACTCCGGTGAGCGCTGGCTGGCAGGTGGGCGGGTGGGTGGGTGTGCCACCGGGGGCTGTACACAGGGCTCGGTATGTGGGTCATTGTGTGCCGGGCACTCAGAGCAGAGCTGAGCACAGGCACAAGGCACAGAGGGTGGTCAGGGCTTGGCACATGTGCTGGTCCAGCCGACCCCATGGGCACAGGTTCCAGGTCATGTGGTGAGGCTGCCTGGGCCCCCAGGCTTTGTTGTGCCTTGGCTGCAGCCTGACGTGTGGTGTGGCCCAGGTGGCTGGCTGAGGGAGGGCACCGTGCACAGCATGCTTGAGCTGCCCTGCACATAGAGCAAACTCTCTGCCAGGGGTGGGTGGGGCGGAGCACCACAGAAACGCAACATCTCAGGGCCAGCAGCCCACCCACCACCCTCCCCAGCTGCTTTAGGCGGGCCCCTTGGTATGCACATGAGGAAGGTGACCCAGGGATGGGAAGTGAATTGGCCACACTTCACAGTGAGTCTCTTGGCCCATGTGCAAACCCTGTGCTCCACTGGCCGCCCAGGGCTCGTCGGCGCAGAAACTGCACGCACTTGGGCTGGCTGCCTGGGGGGCTTCATGGCAGGTCTCTTGTGTACAGGAGGATGTCACATACAGGATTAAACTGCGGACTCCAGAAAGTGCACGCTTCTGTGGCCCCCCCATCATGGCCATTAGGCTCCCAGTCCCCAGAAGTGAGTGTAAGGGCTCCGTAGCCGAGGTGGCTGCAGGCCCGCGGTGTCTCAAACCATCGGGCACTGGGTCCTGCTATAGATTCCCCGGACAGGGCAACCTTCCTATGGTGGAAGCCCCAGCAGCTGGCTTAGTGAGCAGATGGAAATTTAGAGTGTAGATAGAGCCCAGAGGGGCCTTCAGAGGTAACTTCCTCCCATCTGGGTGGAAAATGAGGCTCGGAGGAGGAGCCAGGGTTCTCATGGCTACAAAGTGAGCCCCAGTAGGGCCCGGACGAGGTCGGGGAAGAAACTTGGCCTGCCACCCACTCTGATTCCAGGCTCCCAGGACCCACCTTGGCAGCCCCTTCCATCACCTGGGCTCTGGGTGGCAAAGGGAGGGGCCTGGAACCCCATCAGAGGATGAGGGGCTGGTTGGGGCTGTGTGACCCCACACACTGCAAATGTCAGTCAGTCATGTGGTGGTGGCCTGGCCCCCAGATCACCATCCCTTCCTCCAGGGGCAGAGCACAGAGCTGAGGCTTGCCAGATGACAGCTGAGAATGCGGAGGCCCAGGGAGGCCCTCACAAGTGCTGGGGCTGTCAGTGGGCACCCCCACGGAGAGAGAGCCCAGGACTGGAGCCCACCTCAGGGCCTGGTGCACATGCATGGGTGCTGGTGGGGGTATGCTGGGGGAGGGGGGGTTGCCCCTCTGATGACCTGGGCCGGGTGCTCTCTGATGCCAGGGGCTGTGGGCTGTGCATGCTCTCCTTTGCCTGCCTTTTGAGAGTCAGGAGAATAAATGCCTGACCTGGTAGGATGGACACGCGGTGTGAAATGGAGAATTTCCTCTCTGGTCCCTCCACTACAGGGACACATCTGTCCCTCTAGCTCACAGAGGTGTCATGAGGGCCATGTGAACAATTGCTGTTGGTTGTTGTTAGGTGCCGTTGGGTCAGTTCCGAGTCATAGTGACCCTATAGGACAGAGCAGAACTGCCCCATAGGGTTTCCAACGAGCAGCTGGTGGATTTGAACTGCTGATCTTTTGGTTAGCAGCTGAGCTCTTAACTTCTATGCCACCAGGGCTCCTTCCCCCTCCCTGGTGGAGGGGCTGTGGCCTGTCCCCACCCCATCCACATGCCCACCTGCCCATGATCCAGCATGGCTGAGCCTCGATCCACCCAGACCCTGGGCTGTGCTGGTGAGGCCTGAAGGTTGGGACCTATGAGGAAGGAGGCTGGGTGGGTAGTGATGGGGATGGTCAGAGCTTTGCCGTTGCCCGAAGACATCAGCAAGCACAGTGCTGCTCCAACCCTCCCGGCCCAGCACCGAGGTCAGGCAGATGTGTGGCCCTGTGTTCCCCATGGGAAGCCCAGCCCACAGAAGGACTTGCTTCCTGCCTTGTGCGACTTGAGACTTTGTGCTACACCAGCCCCTGGTCCCTCCTGGTCCTAGTCCTCCAGGACCCAGGTGGGCAGGTGGGAGGGTTCCCGTGTGGGCGCTCTAGATGGGGAGCAAGCCCTCGAGTGGCCACCATTTCGGGCTGAGCTGGTGTGAGCAGGGCCTTGGAGCCACGGGCAGTTAAGAGCTGTCCCCAAGTGCAGGGGCCCGTGAGAAGGAAGCCTGCCAGGGTAGAGATATGAGGCGTGGTGTCCCCAAGGATGGAGACCCTGGGCAGGGACAGGGCTTTCTTCCCTGGGAACAGCTTTCACACCGTCTTCTGTCTGTACATCAGCCCAGTGGTCAGCAGGCAAGGACATAGAGACAGAGAGGCTGCCATTGTCCCCAGCCTGCCCCGTAGTAGGTGGCAGAGGAGCTGCTGCCCTAGCCCAGCTCTCCCCTCAACCTCCGAGGTGCAGGGCCACGCTGGGGTGAAGGTAGAATGTGGTGAACAGTCTGTGGGGACAAGACCTGAGGGCCCTGCCGTTAAAGTAGGTAGGCTAGGAGAAAGGGCTTCCTGGAGGAGGCAGCACCTGTGCTCCTGCAGGCGTGTGCCTGAAGGGTGTGTCCAGAGGGCAGAGGTCCTGAGGAACGTCTGAGCATGTGGGCACGGCCAGGGCAGCAGGCGTCTGGCTGCAGGGACGGAAGCGGGTGAGCAGAGTGGCATTGGTGTCTGCAGGAAAGGAGCTGGGTTCCTCCATGGGGCAGAGGCTCTTCAGTTCAGGATCATAGCTCCCATGGACAACTTAGGGAAGCCCTGCCTCCTCCTTGAGGTGGTGCACAGGCTCATGAAACCCCAGGGTCTTGGGGGACTCTTGAACTGTAACGTCAGCCCCTAATGTGGCCATAGGAATCCCGAGGGAAGGGGTGGCCTGTGAGCTGGGGCACAGAGGGCATCTATAGACAGGGTGGGTGGTAGTGCTGGCACCAGCTTCCAGTGACGCCTCTGGGTCCTGTAACAGCAGGGTCGTGCTTGGTGGCCTTGGAGTCCCTTCCAGATGGACAGGCTGAGACAGACCTGGGAAGCCAAGATGGGACTTCATGAGTCACAGAAGCCACGGGGACGCTGTGGGACCAGGCCTGTGTGTCTAAGTCCAGGGCTCACAGCCTAAGGGGCTTTCTTTCGAATAAAAAAAATTAGTCTATTATTTTAAAAAATCAGTAACACTTACATGTGCTAAAACAAAAAGGAACAAAAGGGTAGACAGTGAAAATGTAACCCCTGGCTCTTGTCCTCTATCTCCCAGCTCCCTGGAGGCCACACTGGGAATCCTTCCAGGGATAATCTTTCATATATAAACCAAGTCAGTTGCTGTCAAGACCCTATAGGACAGAGTAGAACTGCCCCATAGGGTTTCCAAGGAGCAGCTGGTGGATTCAAACTGCCGAGCTTTTGGTTAGCAGCCAAGTTCTTAACCACTGGGCCACATAGGCAACCGCTATTAACACATTTGTTTTTGTCCTCATGAGGGCTTTCTTTTCAGAATGCACTGGAAACCTCCCCTGTGTGTTTCCTCAGCTGTGAAACTAGACAGTTGACAGACCAAGGATCCTATACTGTGTCCCTGAGCCTTGGAGCCAGGCGTGTCTACCCCACCGCATTCATTCAGTCCATTCATTCAGTCAAGCCCCTCCACCAGCAGCTCTGTGTGAGGGATGTGGGCAGGAAAGCCTGTTGCTAGAGAACCATCGGAAACCTCCCGGGCAGTAGCCTCCAGGGCCCGGCAGCCCCACACCATCCTTGCCCCTGCAGCGTGTCCAGCTCATGGCGGCCCAAGGCAGTGCCTTTCTTCTATGAACAGGCCCAACTGCACAGACAGCTTCCTCCCCCTGAGCCATGTCCGGCAGTTTATGAATGACAGACTTCTGTAATTCCCACACACCACTTCTCCACTTGGCCCCATGACCAGGGGCCATGCTGGCAGGCCAGGGATTCTTGGTCCCATCTTACAAATGAGGAAACTGAGGCTCTAAGAGGCAGAGCGACAGACACGGTCAAATAGTAACGTGCCAGGACCTGGACCCAGGAACGTTTTCTCAGGAAAACGTCAAAACTAAGACAGCTGTTCAGTGCCATAGCACCAAGTGCTATGGAGTCGAGCCGGACTCGTGGCGACCCCACGTGGTACAGAGTAGAGCTGCTCCATAGAGTCCTCTTGGCTGTGATCTTTACAGGAGCAGATCCCCACACCTTTTTACCACAGAGCCACTAAAGGTCCAAACCACCAACCTTTAGGTTAGTAGTAGAGCACAAAGCGTTTGTGCCACTTGGGGACTTGCTGTTCAGTGAGGGTCACATATATTGCTATTTGCAGACGACTGAGAACATTGCCTGGCACACAAGTACTAACTGTAAAAAAGAGCTGTGACTTCATACCTGAGACCCGAGAACAGGACAGGCGCACTGGGTTCTCCGTGGCCTGACAGAGTGAAGAAGTCTGTGACGCTCCCTTCCTGTGGGCCTAGGTGCACAGGTGCACACCAAGCTGCTGCTGAGTGGGCACATATCCCCAAGAAGAACCTGTTTTGATTCAGAATTAAGACTGAGGTGAGACTACCTTGGCCCAAGTCGCCTCTGGGCTGCTTCAGTGTCCATGGCCAGTCCATTCCTCTGCTCGGGCCTCAATTCCCCCACCTGTAAAGTGCAGGGATTGGACTAGGTAAGAGGTCAGAAGCCACCAGTTTGTTGTTGTTTTCCTGATTTGAATTAGATGGCAGAATTTGAAAATACCGGCAGAGTGGGCTCCCTGTTCCCTGCTGAGGTCTGGCAACACTGGCACATGCTCAGCCTGGCAGCTGAGAGCTGTGCCTGCCTCCTGTACCCGTCAGCGTCGCAGCCTGCTTCACCTGCCTATTACCTGCCTGACCTCCACAGGCACTGATGTTTGCAGCCCACGGACTGGGTGATTCTCATCAGTTTTTCTGGGATTAAGTAGAGCAAATGATTAAGTGCTCAACTATTAGCCAAAGGTTGGCAGTTTGAACCCACCCAGTGGCAGATGGGAAGAGAGGCCTGGTGATCTGCTTCTGAAAGATCACTGCCTTGAAAACCCCATGGAGCAGTTTCACTCTGAACACATAGGGTCACCATGAGTCCGAATTGATTCAAAGGCAACTAACAGAGCAACATTCTTCCTTGACACCCCATCCCCCCGTGTGCCCCTGTCTCCGGGCTGGCCTTGCAGACAGACACAGGAGCACCTTCCAAGCCCAGCACCCTGTGAGGGGGATGCACTGTGCTGGGTAGGACCTTTCTCATAGGAACGCTCTAGCCTGAGCTTGAAGGGTGGGCAGGGTCTCCACCAGGTGAAGGCGAAGGGTCATCTGGTTTGCCAGAATTGAAGGTTGCAGCTCAGATTGTTGTAGCTGTCTTCCTAAGTCAGGGAGACCTGGTTTTTTGATCCCCATCCTTTCATGAGCTCTATGCTCAGGGTCCTCATGAGCACAGTTCAGTGTTCTGGAATTCTCCTGTGAGTCTGTGGTCTCCTCCTGGCTAGCTGTCAGACCACCACCTGAGTCTGGACTGGAAGCTAGTCTAACTCCAGGAGACCTGTAGTTTCGTCTGGCTTGCTAGAATCCTAAGTGATTACTTTCCCTCTTTGGACCCTAATATAGCATCCAAACATTTCCTCTTGGATGTTGTTGTTGTTAGGTGCCGTCAAATCAGTTCCGACTCATAGTGACCTATAGGTACAACAGAACGAAACACTGCCTGGTTGTGCGCCATCCTCACAATCATTGTTATGTTTGAGCCATTGTTGCAGCCACTGTGCCAATCCATTCCCTTGAGGGTCTTCCTCTTTTTTACTGACCTTCTACTTTACCAAGGATGATGTCCTTCTCCAGGGACTGGTCCCTCCTGATAACACGTCCAAAGTATGTGAGATGAAGTCTTGCCATCCTTGCTTCTAAGGAGCATTCTGACTACTTCTTCCAAGACAGATTTGTTCATTCTTCTGGCAGCCCATGGTATGTTCAGTATTCTTCGCCAACACCACAATTCAAAGACATCAATTCTTCTTCCGTCATCCTTATTCATTGTCCAGCTTCCACATGCATATGAAGCGATTGAAAACACCGTGGCTTGAGTCAGGTGTACCTTAGTCCTTAAAGTGATATCTTTGCTTTTAAACACTTTAAAGAGGTCTTTTGCAGCAGATTTGCCCAGTGCAATGCGTCATTTGATTTCTTGACTGCGCTTCCATGGGTATTGGTTGTGGATCCAAGTAAAATGAAATCCTTGACAACTTCGGTCTTTTCTCCATTTATCATAATGTTGCTTATTGGTCCAGTTGTGAGGATTTTTGTTTTCTTTATGTTGAGGTGTAATCCATACTGAAGACTGTAGTCTTTGATCTTCATCACTAAGTGCTTCAAGTCCTCTTTACTTTTAGCAAGCAAGTTTGTGTCATCTGCATAACGCAGGTTGTTAACGAGTCTTCCTCTAATCCTGATGCTGCACTCTTCTTCATATAGTCCAACTTCTCAGATTATTTGCTCAGCATACAGATTGAATAAGTATGATGAAAGAATACACCCCTGACACACTCCTTTCTTGACTTTAAACCACACAGTATCCCCTTGTTCTGTTGTACAGGTTCCTCATGAGCATAATTAAGTGTTCTGGAATTCCCATTCCTCATAATGTTATCCATAATTTGTCATTATCCATACAGTCAAATGCCTTTGCATAGTCAATAAAACACAGGTAAATATCTTTCTGGTATTCTCTGCTTTCAGCCAAGATCTATCTGACATCAGCAATGATATCCCTTGTTCTATGTCCTCTTCTGAATCTGGCTTGAATTTGGCAGTACCCTGTCAATGTTCTGTTGCAACCACTTTTGAATGATTTTCAGCAAAATTTTACTTATGTGTGAAATTAATGATATTGTTTGATAATTTCCAAATTCTGTTGGATCACCTTTGTTTGGAATGGGCACCAATATGGATCTCTTCCAATCAGTTGCCCAAATTTCTTGACGTAGACAAGTGAGCACCTCCAGCACTGCAACCGTTTGTTGAAACATCTCAGTTGGTATTCCATTAATTCCTGGAGCCTTTTTTTTTTTTTACCAATGCCTTCAGTGCAGCTTGGACCTCTTCCTTCAGTACCATCAGTTCTTGATTATATGCCACCTTCTGAAATGGTTGAATGTCCACCAATTCTTTTTGGTACAGTGACTCTGTGTATTCCTTCCATTTTCTTTTGATGCTTCCTGCGTCGTTTAATATTTTCCCTGCAGAACCTTCAGTATTGCAACTCGAGACTTGAATTTTTCATTCAGTTCTTTCAGCTTGAGAAATGTCGAGCATGTTCTTCCCTTTTGATTTTCCAACTCCAGGTTTTTGCACGTTTCATTATAATACTTTACTGTGTCTTCTCAAGCCACTTTTTTGAAATCTTTTGTTCAGCTCTTTTACTTCATCATTTCTTCCTTTTGCTTTAGGTATTCTACATTAAAGAGTGACTTTCAGCGTCTTCTGACATCCGTTTTGGTCTTTTCCTTCTTTCTTGTCTTTTTAATGACCTCTTAATTTCTCCAGGCATGATGTCCTTGATGTCACTCCACAACTCATCTGGTCTTCAGTCATTAGTGTTCAATGTGCCAAATCTGTTCTTGGATTTTAGAGCTGTTATATAGATATTAAGACATCAGCATCTCATTTTTCTCCTTGGGCTGTGGGTGGGTTTGGAGGAGACAGATGGTATCTCCTTTGGCTTGGGATCCCCACACTACCTTGCCCCTCAACCCCTGTATCCTCTCCTTGGGTGCTTCTGGAGACCCTAAGTCCAACAGGGAAGAAAGAGCATGGGGTGCAAGAGGCCTGAATTACCAGTAGGTCTAATCGCCCTGCCCCCACTGAGTCCACCCTCTAGACCCACCCCGTGCTCTACAGGAACATGTATTCTAGCCTACCAAGAGTAACGTGGAGAAGAGACCCTGTTCACTCACTGATGCTGCCAAACCATGCTAATTAAGTAAGGCAGGACTCCTGATCCTCTTGTCTAGTAAGCAGAGGGTCATCTGTACACGGGTTTCTGCTGTCTAGGGTGCTGCACTCAGTGAGAAAGGCAAGCTTACTCCCGCCACTCAACAGAGGCGCGCGGTTACTGGCCCAGGCCTGACAGCCAGTGAGCAGGGACTGGGAATCCACTGAAGGCTTTTTGGCTAGTGACCTGCCTGGCCTGGTGTCTCAGACCCCTGACGCTAGTCTCCTCTCCCCAGGTACAGTGGCCTGGTGACGGGCACACGGGCCAAAGGCATCATTGCAGTCTGCTGGGTACTGTCATTCGCTATCGGCCTGACTCCCATGCTGGGCTGGAACAACTGTGGGCAGCCGCAGGAGGACAGGAACCTCTCACAGGCCTGCGAGGTGGGCCAGGTGGCCTGCCTGTTTGAGTACGTGGTACCCATGAACTATATGGTGTACTACAACTTCTTTGCGTGTGTCCTGATGCCCCTGCTGCTCATGCTGGGTGTCTATCTACACATCTTCCTGGCAGCACGGCGGCAGTTGAAGCAGATGGAGAGCCAGCCAGCACCGGGCGAGCGGGCAAGGTCCACACTGCAAAAGGAGGTGCACGCTGCCAAGTCGCTGGCCATCATCGTGGGGCTCTTTGCCCTGTGCTGGCTGCCCCTGCACATCATCAACTGCTTCACCTTCTTCTGCCCCAAGTGCACCCACGCCCCACTTTGGCTCATGTACCTGGCCATCATCCTCTCCCACACCAACTCTGTCGTCAACCCCTTCATCTATGCCTACCGTATCCGAGAGTTCCGCCAGACCTTCCGCAAGATCATTCGCAGCCACATCCTGCGGCAGCGGGAGCCCTTCAAGGCGGGCGGCACCAGCGCCCGGGCCCTGGCGGCTTATGGCAGTGGTGACGGAGAACAGGTCAGCCTCCGCCTCAACAGCCACCCCCTCGGCATGTGGGCCAATGGCAGTGCCCACCGTCCTGAACGGCGGCCCAATGGCTGTGCCCTGGGGCTGGTGAGCAGAGGGGGTGCCCTCGAGTTCCATGAGGACAACAGCCTCCCACATGTGGGCCCAGAGTCCCCTGGCCTAGTGGCTCCCCTGGCCCAGGATGGAGCAGGCGTGTCCTGACAGCCCACCGAGCTTGCCCTTTCCTAAGAGGAGAAAGGCTTTGTCTTTCTGGTCGGTTAAGCCAGTCAGGTTGGGAGAGGCGAGAAGGAAGGTGCTGGAGACCCTGCAGGCGAGAAGGAAGGTGCTGGAGACCCTTAGCAGGGCCACTCCCACTTTGGACTGGAGGAGGGAGCCCAACTTGCCTGGCATGCATGCCAGAGAGAAGGGGATGGGTCTGAAGGAACAACTTGGCTGGCAGGGCCCCACTCCTGAGTGTCTGGAAGTACCACCTGTCTCCGCAGCAGCTGTGGCCGAGCAGACTAGCCTGGCCAGGGCCCGCAAGTGGCTCCAACAAAACCCCTGCTACACACTGCACCTGGACTTTTCTGGGTTCAGGGGCTGCTGTATCCCCCGGAGGTGGCATGTGACTATTTTTCCAGGAGAGAATGTCAGTGTGAGGAAACCCTTTTTGTTTTATTATCTCCCCTTCCCTGGCTCCCGAGTCCGTTGTGGGTCCTGCTGCTAACAGGGTACCAAGCATCTGCCCAACAGGGTGTCCAGCAGCCCTCCTTGCTGCCTGGAGCTGGTGCATGCCCCAACCCTATCAGTCCAGGGCCATGTCTTGGGGTGACAAAGCTGGTGTCGAGGACAGGAGCCTGAGGTATGCAAGGAGTTGTGGGGAGCAGTGCCAGAGTAGCCAGGTCCTAGGGGAGAGGCTGGTGGCCTGCGGAGGTTGGCAGCCATGCAGGGCTACCCAGAACTGCCTGGGGAGAGGCCCATCTAACCGCCTTTCCTTCTGAAGTGAGTGTTTTTTCTGAGATAAAATAAAAATGAGCCACATTGTGTTTCAGCTCGTCTGATGAGAATGGTGATTCCGTTCCTTGCCCCACAGCCAGGACTGGCATGTATAGAAGCAGATTGCACATATTTGAGACAGCGTATGTGAATATGAGGGACAGACAGACAGACACCCTGCCTACCCTGGGGCCTCCCCAGGCTCCCATCCTCCCAGGGGACAAGCGGCCTAGTTGCCCCAGAATCCGAATGCCTGTGTGTGCACCAGACCAGCCTTCCGTGGGAGAGGCCCCAAAGGCTGGGGGGGAGGTGCCCCCCCGCCCCCCGCCGCTCCCCCTACAGAAGTCCCCGACTCTTCCAAACCCTCGTGTGGGGAGGGGCACAGGGTAGGGGAGGGGATGTTTCAGGCCAGGCATCCCCTGCTGTCATCAACTTCCCTGCATCCTTAGAGGGAGAGTCTGTGTGTTCCCGTGACTCATGTCAGAGAGGGTGTGGGGTGGGCGTGCAGATGGGACACTGGGACCATGTGGAACAGATCAGGGCTGGGCTACACTGCCTTCCCTTGGAGTTACCCTCCCCCTACTCCCAACAAGGAGGCAGCAGTGATTCAGTGGTAGAATTCTCGCCTCCCATGGGAGAGTGGGGTTCAAGTCCTAGCCATTGCACCTCATGCACAGCCACCACCTGTCTATCAGTAGAGGCTTATATGTTGCTATGATGCTGAACAGGTTTCAGCAGAGCTTCCAGACTAAGACAGACTAAGAAGAAAGGCCTGGTGATCTACTTCTGAAAATTATCCAGTGAAAACCCTATGGATCACAATGGTCTGATCCCATTGTGCATGGGGTCACCATGAGCCAGGGGCCCACTCAACAGCAGCCAATAACAACTCCCAACAGAAGAAATCTAAAAGGAGTATGATCTGACAGAATGGCTGAGGAGGTGGTGCTGTCCTGTGATGGCAGATGTCTGAGGCCCAGGGGGCAGTCACAATCCACCCCTGCCTGGGGCTGGCAGGGAGCTGTGACTGTCCGGGGCAAGCGTCTGAGGGCCAGTTTGGTCTCAAGGCTTCTAGGCACATTCAGACCAGGACTGGGAGAAGGAGTACTAGAACTTCACAGGTTAGCCTCATGGAGCCTGTGAGTCCATTTTACAGATGACTCAACTGAAGGTAGGAGCCCTGGTGGTGCAACGGTTAAGTGCTCGGCTGCTAACCGAAAGGTTGGTGGTTCAAACCCACCCAGTGGCTCCAAGGGAGAAAGACCTTGCAATCTGCTCCCATAAAGATTACAGCCTAGAAAACCCTTTGGAGCAGTTCTACTTTGTCACATGGGGGTGCTATGAGTCAAAATAAACTGGATGGCACCCAACAACAACAGACTGAAGCTCAGAGGGGTTAAGCACTTGCTCCAGGTCGTACAGCTAATAAGTGGAAGAGGTGAACCTATAGCCCAAGTCTATCTGACTACAAAATCCATGCTTCTTTTTTTGTTTTTTTAATTTATGATGGAGTATTTCAATCAAACTGCAAAATATGAAACATCATGTACCTACCACTCTGCTTAAGAGATAAGTCATTACGACCTCAGTGGAAGCACCGTACCCCTCCCCACATTATTGCCTGACTTCCTGTGCCTGAAATAGCCCCTTCCTGAGTTACACATCACCCTGTATCTCTTTATACTGGTATGTATACGTAAGTATCCCAAAACTATAACAGATTTGTCTTGACTGTATATTACTGTCAATCCATGCTCCTCTATGCTGTATGTAGAGAAGAAATACCTGAGAAGTACCAGGGCCCAGACCTCTGGCCCAGAGACCCTGGTTTAGTGGGTCTGGGTGGTCCCACGTAGCCGTGGTTTCAGAAATTCCGGGAGTTCTCACAGACAGCCTGGGTTAGGAACCATTGGTGTGAATTTACAGAGCCCCCCTCTGTCCACACCTGCGCCCCCCCGCCCCCAAGCCCACCGTGGGTCTGCCGTGGCCCTGGGCGGGGGCAGAGCAGTAATGTGCTAAGGAGGCTAAGGGTGTGGCTGCTGTCTGTCTTCATGACCAATTGTGGGGAGAGGCCAAAGAGAACTGCAGAGCGAGGAGAGAAAGAAACCTCACCGCTCCAGCCTCTTCTGAGGCCTCTTGGGACCTGAGCTTTGGGTGCTGGGCTATACAGGTGCAGGTACTGGGGGCTGGGAGGCACAGGGCCAGGGGGCAGGAAGAGCTTCCAGGTGCCAGCAAGACCCATGTCCTCTCCAGGCCAGCCTCCAGCCTGGCTCAGGAGCCCTGGCCAGTGTTACCAGGCCTCCCCTGGTTTCCATCTGCACGCCCACCCCATTCAGGCCCCTGCCGAGAGCCAGGCATCAGGTGCACAAACACAAGTGCATGTGTCACTCCCTGACCATAAAAGAACCCACGTGTGCACGCAAACATGCTCACATCAGGAAGGTGGCACCCGGCCCTGTGGGTGCAGATGCTGTCGGCGCCCGTCCCCTGCTGCCTGGGCTGCTGCCTAGGCCCTCCAAGCCCTGTAGCACCACCCAGGGGCCCTTTGTGCCCTTTCCCCAGGGCTGGGGTGGACACAGGCCTCTTGCAGGCCTATCCTGAGCACAAGGGTCCCATTAGAGATCATGCCCTGGGCATGTGCCCTGGCCCCATGGGAAGCTATGAGTAGCCCTGGGGAGGGCTGAGGCTGGATTCTGGTTTGTCACTGGCCCAGGTGGGAGAGGCCGTCTGGGAAGGCTCGCCTTCCTTCCCCTCCACTAACACCCCCCACCCCCACCCCGCGGTACCTGCCTCACTGTATAAAGGACCTTTCCTCTGGGAGGCAGCACACAAAACGCTCTGGGCTCCTGGGAGCCTTTCCAAGGGGAGAGCTCTGCAAGCTGAGTAAGAGACAAGCTTAGGCGGTGGCCGAGGTAGGGCAGAAATGAGAAACACTTTGGGGAATGAGGAAAGGAGGTACTGACCTCCCTGGATCTACCGGACAGAGCTGGGCCAGCCTTCTTTTCCTTGTGGTGTCGCAACAGGAGCCTGCTAAGGGAGTAGGGATGTCTGTGCAGCCTGCCCCTGTGTGTGGGCTTCCAGGAAAGTGAGCTCGATCCTGCCGTCCACGCAGCCCCCATGGCCACACCACGGAGGGTGCCCTCCCTCTGAGCTCCTCTGCTGAACCCAGATGCCACCTAAGCATGTCGGGCAGCACACCTCTGCTGATGAGAGAGGTTATGCGAGGTGGGGAAAGAATTCGGGGAAACCGAGTTCTACTGTGGGGCAAGTCACCTCCTCAGGGGCCCTCATCTGCTCTGAAGAGGAGAAAGGGCTCCATAAGAACCACCTCTTCCTCTTTCCCATACCCATTCCTCTTCTGTCCCAAGGTGCCCCTCACTGCAGCTGTCACTCATATTAACAGTAACTGTCACCATTAGGACGCCCTTGTCAGGCTGCAGACTGGACAGAATGTCAGGTGGCTCATGTAGCCTCAGAAGAGGCGGAGGGACATAGAGAACACAGAGCTTCTGGGTCTTGCCTTTCTTGGTTCAGAGCAGAAACAGCAGCTCTGCAGAGCTTCCCAACAAGCCCTTCTCCCTCCCACATGTGATCTTGAGAGGGGCTGGGCACAGGGGAGGCCGGGCACAGGGTCAGCATGGAGGCTAGGCAAACGACTGGTGTGACTGACCCAGTGTCTTCCCAGGGAGGGACTTTTCCCCTCAGTGGGGAAGACTTTGCAGGGAAACATTGGTGTAAAAGTGGCATGGCATAGGCATCTGACCTCCTCTAACTTCATGAGGGGGAGAAAGAATCACCATCAGCACCAGCCCAAGGCTGATTTATATGAAGCAGAGGTCAGACATACCTCTCTCTCCAATCTTTTTACCAATTCTGACACCAACTGTCCCTCCCATGGCACTCTCTACTTGTCTGCTGGGTTCAATAATTCATTGCAATGGCCACACAGAACTCACAGACCATATAGTTGTGGGGTTTATTGGAGAAGTAACAGGTTACAATTCAGGATCAGAAATGACTCAGGATACAGTTCTTTGGTCAGGACAGCCTCTTCTCAATTGTGCCCACAGGCAGGCTTCTCTCTGGCCCCCAGCCTCTCTGCCCCTTGGCCCAGCCTCTGCCTTGCTCGGACAAGTGTTACAATGCTCTTTAGCTCCACCAATAAGTGCCCAGAGACACCCTACTCTGCCAGTAAGCCTTGGCCCGAAGGCACTCAGCTCTCTAGCTCCATGAGTCAGCAAGCCTAGCTCCACCGACAAGTGCCTGGAGGCACCCCACTCTGCTAGCAAACCTCCCACCTGAAGGTACTCAGTTCTCTCCACTCCATGGGTTAATGAGCCTAGCTCTGCCAAGTGCCTGCAGACGTCCCACTCTGCCAGCAAGCCTCCTGCCTGAAGGCACTCAGCTTTCTCGCTCTGTGAGCCAAGAAGCCCACTGCACCATCTCCTGCTGGTCTCCTGGTTCTGCTGCCTCTGCTCCTGCTGTTTCTCTGCTGCTGCTTCTCACCATCTCTGGTGTTACAGCTCTCTCTTTCTCTGTGTCTCCTGGGTCTAGGAGGTTCTCAGTTCAGGGATCCTGGATCGAAAGGACACACTCCACTCCTAACTCTTCTTTCTTGGTGGTAGTGAGGTCCTCCCCCCTTCCCACCCCTGAGATGGCTCATTTTAAGCCTAGCGGGATGGAAAAACTAGTCAATCCCCTCGTTAGGGTTCTATACACCTTGTTTGTGTGGTCCCATGGCACACAAGGGTGCCATGCACCTTATTTGCATTATTAGCAAGCTGTCCAATCCCTTTGGTGGGCCACAAATACCTTATTTGCATATTCTCACCCAATCATTTGATGGGAGTTACAAGACGATGGCAAGAAAGGCCATATAAAAGTGATCTATCACACTGCAGACCACACCCTGGCTTTTCTAGCCATGGTTCCTTCATACTTGGAGGATAACTTCCCTCTCCCAATCATCTGACCAGTCCAAAACAGTCATTAACAAGTAGTCCTTCAATAGGGCAAAGAGTTCTCAGGGTGAGGTTACTAACATACCAGCCATTCAGGTCTGTTGCAGGTGTCCATCTGATCTGGTCAGGTTCTCCAATAATTAGTCTCAGCTTCACCCTTCCTGGTATCTGAAGGCACTCAGCTTTCTTCCTCCATGGGCCGGGAAGCCCACTGTGCCATCTCCTGCCAGTCTCCTGGTTCTGCTGCCTCTGCTCCTTCCGTTTCTCTGCTGCTGTTTTTCACCGTCTCTTGCCATCTCCAGTGTTACATCTCTCTCTCTCTCTCTCTCTCTCTCTCTGTGTGTGTCTCCTAGGTCCAGGAGGTTCTCAGTGCAGGGATCCCAGGTCCAAAGGACACACTCCACTCTTAGCTCTTCTTTCTTGGTCGTAATGATGTCCCCCCTTTCCCATCTCTGGGATGGCTCATTTTAAGCCTAGCAGCATGGCAAAACTGACCAATCCCCTAGTTAGGGTTCCATACACCTTGTTTGCATCGTCCACCCCACAAGGGTGCCATGCACCTTATTTGTATTATTAGCAAGCTGTCCAATCCCCTTGGTGGGCTGCAAGCACTTTATTTGCATAGTTCCACCCAGTCATTTGGTGGGAGTTACAAGACCATGGTGAGAAAGGCCATATAAAAGCTATCCATTGCACTGCAATTAAAATGCCAGGGGTCACACTAGCAAATCCTGCCAACTACACCAATAGTGCAAACCAGCCCAGGATGACTAAGATCACCCACTTGTGACGCCAAATTGTGTGGTGGCTAACAAATCCTACTCCACATGCCAACTGCATCCTGTGGAAATATCAATTTCCCTTCCCTGGTTAGTTCAGACCACCCCAGATGCCCACACAGCCCTTCTCTCTCATCTCCAGCCACATGGGGCTGGGTCAGTGGGTACTGGTTGCAAGCTTGGGAGCCCACGTGACTCCCTCCATTTTAGACCAGCCAGCCCCAAATTCGGGATTTTCCTCTGTCTCCTCAGGGTACAAGCTGCAAGCCCAGGAGTCCACTTGACTTCCTCCACTTTAGACTGGCCAGCTTGCACTGCTCTGGTCTGATAATTCCCTGGAATGTCTCACAGAATTTATGGAGAGGATACCATACCAATGATGACAGCTTTGATATAGCATAAATGATACAAATGAAGAGATTCGTAAGGTGAGGTCTGGGAAGGTCACAGTGTGGAACTTCCACTTCCATTTACCCAGGAAGGATGTGCCACCCTCTCCCATTTATGGTCACCAACTAGGAAACTCCATCTGAGCCTTAGGGCTCAGCACTTTTATTGGATTGCCACATGGCCATGATAGATTACATCACAGAGGCTTAGTCAGCTTCAGGCCCCCAAGTGGTCCTTCTTGGTTTTGTCAGCCCGCAGGTGTTGGTCCAGCTAGAGAGGACTGAGAACAAAAGGCCAAAATGCTTTCTGCAAGGTGATTCCACATCTCGCAACCATCCATATCTCTTTGCCTTGTCCAGAGAAGTGCTTTTGGGATTATGCAGAATCAGCCGTCTGGACTGGCACCTCAAGACCAGCTAACCTTTCAGAGACGGCTTGGTTAGGACAAAGCAGGTTAGAACCCAGGCCCTATCTCCTGACTCCTGACTCTCCTAGCCACTTAACAAGCACCTGTCCATGCATGTGAGTTTGGGGGAGGAAGCTGTGTAGGAAACCAAAAATGGACCAAGAAGAGTAAGCCAGTCCCAGTCTGTTAGGGCAACAGGAGGTGGGGGACAGGAGTGGAATACAAGGGACACTTTCTGAGGGTTCATGGGAGAAGACCATATCCAACTGAAATGTCAAGGTGGCTTCAGGGAGGGGTAAAGTCAAGCAAGCCCTCCCAGGGCCAGCAGGTCTCATGGTGGTCAGTTCCAGGGCCCATCTCTTCAAGGTGTCAGTTAGCAAGTAAGAATGAGGAAGCTTGAGCAAATCTGCACCTGATTTACATCTGCCTACATAGAATTATGCCATCCACTCAGAGGCAATTTTCAAGTTAAAATGTTGTCAGAGGGCTGTCACAGTTTTGATCTTTCTTTTCTGTTCTTTCTCAACCCACCCACACTTTCTAGTTGGGTTGGAAAGAGGAGTGATGGGGATAGAGCCTGCTTTAGATTCAGTTTTGGAACTGTTACAGCTAAATGGGATTTTAGAAATCACCTAGTTTTCTTTTAGGAAAATTCAGGTCCAGAGAGAAGTGGGCTGCCCAAAGTCACAAATCTTCTGTTGGTTTCACAACTTTTAGGGGATCAGGGCCACCCAGCCAGGCCTTCCACAGTTATCCCCAGGTCTATCTCTTAGGGTTTCAGCTTGAGCCTCTTTTCTGCCTAGTTTGGAGATTCCAAATAATCCACCACTTGCTCCTTCCAACCCTGCCCCACACAAGTCGGAATAGGGTCAGACCAGTAGGTTGGAGGCCTGACTTGGCCACTGCTTCACTCTTTGACCAGGCAAGTCACTCTCTGAGCTACCATGTCTACTTTGACAGGAAAGACAAGACAGGACAATAAATGTGAAAGTGCCTTGGAAGATACATGTACCGTAAAATGCCCTAAGTTAATATTATGACAATAACAATCCATTCTTGGTTCAGAAAATACAAGAGGACAAGCAATCACAGCTCCAGTTTTCTAGACATCAGAGCGTGAAAAGGAGGCAGAAAGGGGAGAAAGACAGAACAGCCTGAGAGAGAGGTCTGATTGCCTGCTCTCTTCCTTCTCGCTGACACAGCCTGCTACTGCCAGGTCCGGAAACACGGTGAGTGTGGATTTAGAAGCCCCAGCCCCTGTGGGTCTGGGAGGTTGGTGCAGGAACAGACAGATGACCTGGGCAAGGGACACTGGTTAATGGGTCACTTTAGCCTTCAGGGAGGCCCTCGGGACCCTACATTCTGCCCAGTCTGTCCTAAGTTTATTAAAGTCTAGATGTCATAGGGCTTTGGGCTAATCATTTATGCGAACAGAGAAGGGATATAGAAAATGTCTGGGCTGACAGAATCAAGATTCAAGATGACCTCAGGTGGAGGGATGATAAAACCGAACACGGACCAATAGAAAGCCCTACCTTTAGTTTGAAAGACTAGCACCAAGAGGAGATGTGAGAGAAGAGAGACTGGCCCTGGCTGACCGCGAAGGGCAGGCCAGTCAACAGGGCACTCAGGGCCCAGGGGATCCCAGGCCTCACTCTAAGATGGGACACTGTGCTCCATTCACAACACCAAACCTCATCAGTGACAAACTGAGCTACAAAATGGGAAAGGGCCTGCATAAGATGGTAATCTCTCAATTACACCTAACAGAATTAATAAGTGGCCAAAGGCAGGGGATCAAGACAGGGTGGATCTGGAACCCGAAAGTGAAGATGGTTGGAGGCAGTGAGGTTGGAGGGGACAGGGAGAGCAACCACAACAGGATGCTGGCTGGAAGGGGAACCAGCTTGCCACCGGCTGTTCCAAGAGCCTTTTGGCAGTCAAGGTTCATAGACACTCTGGTGGAATAATGGGTCCACGTCTGAGGTCGCCATTCTGCACCAGCTTGAGGCCCATGATTCTGAGGGCTCGCAGGCCTCACTGGCCTACAAGGGGCTTGGCTCCTTTCCCGGGCCTGGAGGAGCCTCCCATGAACCACGGAGCACAAGGCCAGATATGAATGGCTCATCTTTCTTGGCCAGAATTGTCAGTCTTAGGATCCGGGTAGTCCCACCAGGTATGGGGGAGAAGACAGGGCATTGGGAGAAAGGAATGACAAAGTATAAAAAAGGTCACAGAGAAATAATATATGTGTTGGACTTCATTAAAATAAAAAAAATTTGTGCATCAAAGGACACTATCAACAGAATGAAAAGATAACCCAGAGTGGGAGAAAATATTTGCAAGTCATTTATCCCATAAAGATTTAATACCCAGAACACATAAAGAACTACAACTCAACAATAAAATGACAAATAACCCAATTAAAAAATAGACAAAGGACTTGAATAGACATTTCTCCAAAGAGATATACAAATGGCCAATAAGCACATGAAAAGAGTCCAGTCTAAACCACCATGAGATACTACTTCACACCTACTTGTTTTTGTTGTTAGCCGCAGTTGAGTCACCTCCCCCAACTTATGGTGACCCCATGCACAATAGAAGGAAATGTTGCTGGTCCTGCACCATCCCCATTATTGGTTGCCAGTCAGGCAGTTGTGATCTGTAGGGTTTTCACTGGCTAATTTTGGAAAGTAGGTTGCCAGGCCTTTCTTCCTAGTCCATCACACCTACTAGGATGGCTATGATAAAACAAACAACAACAAAAACCAAACAGAAAATAACAAATGTCCATGAGTGTTATGGATTGAATTGTGTCCCTGAAAAATGTGTGCCAATTTGGCTAGGCCGTGATTACAATATTGTGTGGTTGTCCTCCATTTTGTGATCTGATGTGATTTTCCTATGTGTTGTAAATCCTACCTCTATGATGTTAATGAGGCAGGATTAGAGGCATTTATGTTAATGAGGCAGAACTCAATCTACCAGATTAGGTTGTATCTTAAGTCAATCTTTTTTGAGTTATAAAAGAGAGAATCCAGCAGACAGGGCAGGGACCTCCTACCACCAAGAAAGAAGAGCCGGGAACAGAGTTAAGTCCTTTGGACTCAGTCCCTGCTGAGACGCTCTAGACCAGGGGAAGATTGATGACAAGGGCCTTCCTCTAGAGCCAACAGAGAGTGAAAGCCTTCTGCTAGAGCTGGACTTGGATTTGGACTTCCTGAATTTGGACTTCTAGCCTCCTAAACTGTGAGAGAATAAATTTCTCTTTGTTAAAGCCATTCATTTGTATTCTGTTATAGCAGCACTAAGACAGTGAGTATATCAAGAAATTAAAACCCTTATACAGTGCTGGTAGGAATGTAAAATGGTGCACCTGCTGTGGGAAACAGTTTGGCAGTTCCTCAGAAATTTAAACCTAGGATTACCATATGACCCAGCAATTCTAGGTATTTACCCTAAAGAATTGAAGGCAAGGACTCAAACAAATACTTGTATGCCAATGTGCATAGTAGCACTAGTCACAATAGCGAGATGGTGGAAACAACCCAACTCAACTGTCCATCAATAGATGAATGGATAAACAAAAGGTGGTACATACATACAATGGAATATTACTCAGCCATAAACAGAGATGAAGTCCTAATACATGTATAACATGGATGAACTTTGAAAACATGCTGAGTGAAATAACCCAGACACAAAAAGACAAATATTGTATGATTCCACTTTTAGTTTAGTTTTCCACTGCCATTAACTGGTCATGTGAGTTGGGGTATGGCGGGCAAGGGTCCTTCTCTGCAGAATGATGAGGCAGGTACATGGCCACAAATGTCCCTTCCAGCTCTGATGTTCCCTGAGTCTGTGACTGAGGACTGACCTGTCCTCAGCCTGGCTAGAGAAGGAGCAAGGGAGGCTAGGGGCCAGCCCTGGGAAAGAGAGAGAGTGAGGGAAATGGGAGCTAATAGCTCTTGAGGAAGGAAGGACATGCTGGGCTAATGGGATAATTGGATAATCCTCAGAGCTAGGGGCTGCCAGACTGGGGCCAGCTGTTAGATGCAGACACAAATAGCACATGCAAAACAAGGGCACTGGTGCAGGAAGCAGCTTGCTGACAGATAGTGGAGGAGGGGGAATGAGAGGGAAATTGGAGCCCAGTTTTATGGGGATGTTGAGACCGGGCCCTTAGGGACCTAGCTCTATGATCCTGTAACAAAGGCTGCATTTAAGGGCCTTGGTCTCATTTCTGTACCAAAGAACATTCTTAGGGGTTCTTAGGCTTATTCTGGCTTTTAGAGTCTGTGTCCCTGTCACCAAGACCACTCCGAGGGGTTATGAAGCCTTCATCCAAGCCCACTGGGGGTTATCTGCAGATGGGGCATCTGGTTGACATACTTATGAAAATACTGCCAAACTTGTATAAAATAATAATTCTGAATACATGTAGGTTACCCTAGGACCAGGCATCCGCTTCATTTTAGGCTAACATAAGTCAGTGGGGGTGGGACATAGAACAAAAGAAATTTGGCAGGTGGTGGGGGAAGTGCTGGTCTAGTAGTCAGAGTCTGTCTTCCAGTTCTGGCTCTGCTGGGTCTTATCATTCATAATGTGCTTTCTCTGAACCTCAGGTAGCCTATCCGGAGAACCGAGCAATAAGCACTACCCTCACTGCAGGGCAGTGGTGGAGCTAAAATGAGATCACAATTGGGAAAGTACTTGCAATTTAAAAGTGCTTTGCAAAGTACTTACTCCCAACACTGTTTAACCCTGTATGATTTTAGAACGGCTATTTCCTTTCTCTGAGTTCCATTTTCTTCCCCTGTAAGAAACGAGATCTGAATGGATGATCTTTAACTTCCTTTATAACTCTAATGACTCTAATTCTTATTTTTAAAACCATAGATTTATATTTGTATATAGTATGAGGGCAGTATGAGGAAGGAAAATTAAAGGCAAATCTTATTCACAAACATAGATATAAAATACTCAATATTAGCAAACCATATCCAGCAATGTACAAAAAATAATGTAAGTCATCACCCATTAGAGTTTATCCCAGGAATGCAAGGATAGCTTAACATTGGAAAATTAATCAGTGTTATTCATATTAAAAAGTTAAAGAACACTATGTGAGCATCTCAACACATTTGATTTAAAAAAAATCAACACCCATTTATAGTAAAAACCCTTAGCGGACTAGAAATACGAGGTATTTTCTTAACCCAATAAAACATATTTCCTAAAAACCTACAGCAAACATCATTCTCAATGGTGGAATACTAGAAGTCTTCTCTTTCAAGTCAAGACCAAGCCTGGCTGCCTCATGAGCTCATTAATAAAATCAAATGAGATAAAAGATCAGCAGCTCTCAAAGTGTTGTTATTGTTGTTAGGTGCTGTCAAGTCGGTTCCAACTCATAGTGACCCTAGGTACAAGAGAATGAAACACTGCCCGGTTCTGCGCCATCCTCACAATTGTTGTTATGCTTAAGCCCATTGTTGCAGCCACTGTGTCAATCCAACTCGTTGAGGGTCTTCCTCTTTTTCGCTGACCCTCTACTTTACCAAGCACGATGTCCTTCTCCAGGGACTGATCCCTCCTGATAACATGTCCAAAGTATGTAAGACATAGTCTCGCCATCCTTGCTTCCGAGGAGCACTCTGGTCGTACATTTCCAAGACAGAAAAATTATTAAGTTTTTATTATTCTCAGGAGGTAAAAACGCCTGCTCTCTTGCTTTTAGGTTCATGAGATATCCACTTTGTTAACATTTGATTTTGAGTTTTGCCATTGAACATAAGAAGCATGGTGGTGGAGGGCGGAATGCTGGCCTAGTTCCAGACACAGAACTCTGGAGGCTGTGCCCCCTTTGCCGGGCTTTTCTGCATGGGGGCTTTGTGCTACTGAATTCTCTGGCATAGGAAGACAGAGGCAGCCGGGGGTCCCAGGAGGCAGGGCCAGCCGGTTCTGACAAAATATTGAAGTTGGCCAAGTTGTCTCCCCTGGGCCCTCTCACTGGCTCAGCCCTCACTGCTTCCCCTTGGGTGCTGTGAGGCCGGGGGGAGTGTGCACAGTCTCTTCCTCCCCTCAACCAGCCTCTGCTAGGTTCCTCTGATTCCAAATCTACAGGGACCATGAGGCCGGGACCTGGGCCTGGTACTCAGTTCTTGGGCCCTGCTTGGTGGAGAGTCCATATTCCACAAACGCTGCACTAAGTCAGAAGGATGCCTGTGTGTCTTCTCCCTTTCCAGCAGTTTTGTGCTCACAAGGTAAATATCAACTGCATCCCTTCCCACGGACTGTTGGGGGCTGTGTTAGTCTCCTAGAACTGCTGTAACAGAAATCCCACTAGTGGGTGGCTCTAAAGAACAGAGGTTTATCTTCTCACAGTTTAGGAGACTAGAAGTTTGAATTCAAGGCACGCACTCTAGGCCTATGGGGTCACTTGAGTTGGAATCAACTTGACGGCAACGGATTTGGGTTTTTGGTACTCTAGGAGAAAGGCACCAGCTCTGGGGGAAAATCCTTGTCTCAGCTTCTGTAACCCCATTGTTCCTCAGTTCCTTGAAGATCTCCACCTGGCATCTATTTTTCCCCATTTGTGCTTGCTTCTCTCTGTGTCTATGCTACTCTTTATAACTCAGATGTGATTAAGTTTAGGATACATTCTACACTGAGATGGTCTCATTAATCTAACAAATAAAACCCTATTCCTAAACAGGATGGCATCCACAGGTATAGGAGTCAGGACTCCACCACATATTTTGGGAGGACACAGTTCAGTCCATAACAGGGGCCATTGCATGGCCACCCAGGCCCCCGGAGAGCAATAAAGAGCCTTGGGGCTGGTCCTGGGGTCATGGAGGGAGTGTACTCAAGCACCCACTCCCCTCCCTGCCCTGATTTCCGTGCTGCAGCCTGAAGCTCCCGGCATCACGTTTCATCTTAGAGGTAGTGATGAAAGGGGCTTTGTGGTGGAGCAGGTTATGGCCCCTCTCTTCTCTTAATTTTAAAATGGAGAAATCTTTCCTGTTCTGCTTCGTGGTGCTGTTGAGAAGACCAAATGTGAAGATGAATAAGAAGAAAACTGAGACAAGCAAGGTATCTCCCAAGCCAGGCTGGCCTCCCAGCCTCCCCCTCCTGTGATCCCACCTGTGATCTGGCCACCCAAGGCACCTCTAGCAGACCTCCTCTCACCCTAACCAAGGATGGAGGACTGGGTGTGGGGGGCCCTGCCCTACAGAGTGAACTCTTACCTGCACAGGATAGTTTTCTCGGCCAAATAGACCAAAAGGAAGGCCAGCAAGACATTTATTCTTTTCTTAGCTCTTAAACATTTCAGGACACCAGCACTGACTGGGCCAGAGGGGATTCCAGCTCATTCTGCCTGTTTGCAGACAGGGTCAGTCTTCTTAGACAGGGAGTCATTTTAGAGGTTCAGGGGAGGCCCGGTGCAAAAATCTCTTCCAAACTTATTTGCTGATACTTGGAAATTCATCAGGAGAGCTTCCATTCTTTGGCACAGGCAAATGGTGGGTTTTTGTATTCTGTAAAGTGAAAATCACCCAAAACCTGATCCATCACCTCTGTGTGAATGAGGGAAACTGGCTCTTTTCCTGAGAGCAGCTGTGGATGGAACGGAGGGGCC
>NW_004444093.1:2594931-2621833 GCF_000243295.1 Trichechus manatus latirostris | reverse complement strand
TGCAGCTCCTGAGGCTAGAGGGAGAGAGTACTGGCGAAGCCTTTTCACCTGGACAGTCCGGAGTGACCTCCATAGGCCCATACGAACCACATGGCAAGTGGGAAAAGCAAGACCAAAAAGAGATAATATTGTATGATTCCATTTATATCTAGAAAATGCAAATGAATCTATAGTGAGAGAAAGCAAATCAACATTTGCCTGGGCCAGGCAGGGTGGGGGCGGAGGATGGGATCACAAAGAGGCATGTGGGGACTGAGGGATCAGTATCCTGATTATAGCAATAGTTTCAGACTTGGTGCTCTGCTCCCATAAAGATCACAGCCTAGGAAACCCTATGGGACAGTTCTACTCTGCCACATGGGGTCACTATGAGCTGGAATCAACTTGTCAGCACCCAACAACAACAACAACATAGATGTGTCAAAACCTATCAGATTGCACACTTTCAACAGATACAGTTTATTGTATGTCAATTATACCTCAATAAAACTCTTCTTCTAAAAAGAGTTTGAAAAACAAAACTACATGGGTACTGTATACTAAGGTCCCTGGGTGGCACTGCTGGTTTGCACTCGACTACCACTAAAAGTTTCAACCTACCCAGTGGCACCTCAGAATAAAGGCCTGGAGATCTGCTTCTGTAAAGATTACAGCCTGGAAAATCCTGTGGAACAATTCTACTCTGTAACATACATGGTCACCATAAGTCAGGAGCCAGGGTTTGGCTTGGTTTCCTGTGTGCTAGCCAGGTCATTATTCCCACATCCCCTCTAGCAAGTTCTGGCAGAAACAAGAGTTCTCAGAGGAGGTGCTTCACTTCTCTGAGCACCAGCTTCTCTCCCTGTAAATTGATAGACTGACAGAGCTAAATTAGATGATCCCAAGGCCCTACCCAGTTGTAAAGTTCTATGTTGTGAGGGTCAAATATGATAACTGATAGGAAGCCATTATGAAAACTTAAAGGGTTTGATACAAAAATAAGTAGGAATTATTTAATAACTAATGCATATAGAGGTACTGGCTAAAAATAGTAGCTTGAACACATACATATAACTTCACTATATATAAAATCTCACTATGAGGCAGTGGTGGTTCAGTGGTAGGATTCTCATCTTCCATGTGAGAGACCTGGGTTTGATTCCCAGCCAATGCACCTCATGCACAGCCACAACCCTTCAGTCAGTGGAGGTTTGTGTGTTGTTATGATGCTGAACAGGTTTCAGTGGAGCTTCCAGACTAAGATGAACTAGGAAAAAAGGTCTGGTGGTCTACTTCTGAAAATCAGCTAATGAAAACCCTACGGGTCACAATGGTCCAATCTGCAACCAATCACAAGGATGGCACAGGACTGGACAGCATTTTGTTCTGATGTGCATGAGGTCACCATGAGTCAGGGGCCAACTCGACGACAGCTAACAACTGCAGTGCAGTGGGTTTCACTTATATATGGCCTTTCTGGCCTTAGGTTTATAATTCTGCCAAAAATTATTGGTTGGGCCACAATCTTACAAGGGGTTGGTTAATCTACTATGCAATAGTAAAACCATCCAATAGGATTAAATAACCTTGCGGGAATTGGTTGATTACGTGCAAACTGAGTGATTGTGGTCTACCAAGTGGATTGTTCAGTTGGTGGTCTGGCTGGGAAGGCCATGCCTTGAAATTGAATATAAGGGCTAATCCCACAGAGGTTGAGTGGGATCTCACTACCATCAAGAAAACCCTGGAGCAGAGTGCATCCTTTGGACCCCAGGGTCCTTGCACTGAGAACCTCCTAGACAGAGAAAGAGCTGTAACACTGAGGATGGAGTGAAAGTGTGAGAAATGGCGGCAACCACAGTACAGACCAGCAGCAGAGAAACAGCAGCAGAAGTATGAGCAGCAGGAACCAGGAAACTGATGTGAGGCAGCTGCCTTGGGCTTGCTGACCCATGGAATGAGAGAGAGGTGAATGCCTTTGGACAGGAGGCTTGATGGTGGAGTGGGGGTGCCTGCAGGCACTTGTTGGCAGAGCTAAAGAGCTGTAACCCTTGCCCAAGTAGGGCAGATGCTGAGAAGGGCCACCTACCTGCGGGCATGGCTGAGAAGAAGGTGAGAGCTGTCTTGGTTGGAAGCTGTCCTGATTGAAGAACTGTCTCCTGTCTCCTGAGTTGTATTCTGTTACTTCCAAGTTGATCCTGATCCCAAGTTATAGCCTGTTACTTCCCTAATAAACCACATAATTGTTGGTATGGTCTGTGAGTTTTGTGTGGCCATTGCAACGAATTATTAAACCCAGCAGAGAACTAAAGAGTGCAGTGGGGAGGATGGCTGGTGTCAAAAATATTGAAAATGTTGGCGAGTGGAGAGATGTCTGACCTCCACCTCATAGGAACTAGCTTTGTGCTGATCCTGATTCTCCTCCCCCATTGTGGATGTAGATGAGGTACAATCTAATAGATGACTCTACTAGATTACAACAACAAAAGCCCCACTAGAGGGAATTTTTTTCCCCCAGAGGTAAAAGTCTACAGTGGGAGCTCTTAAAAAGAAAAAATATATGACATCAGAAATGGAAAACTTAATGGAAGAATTAGAAGACAGCTTGAGGAAATTTCTCAGAGTGTAGAATAAAAAGACAGAGATAGAAACTAGGAGAGAAAAGATAAGAACTTGTCCCAACATCTGAATAGTGTGAGTTTTAGAAACAAAACAAAGGAAATAAAATAATTCAAGAGAACTCTCCAGAATCAAAGGACATGAGCTTTCAAACAAAAAGGGTCACCAAGTGGCCAGCACAAAGAATAAAAATGTGAACACATCAAGGCATACCACTGTGAGATTTCCTAAAGCTGGGACAAAAGCATGGGCCTTCTGAAGGGCAGCACTGGGAGCCAGCAGACGATGGAGCCAGGCTATCAAAGTGCTGAGGCAAAGCTACTTCTTATCTGGAACTCCACACTTAATCAATTGCTGGGACATGTCAGACATGCAAGATTTCAAAACCTTTACCTCTACCACACCCTCAGGAAGCTCCTGGAGGACATATGTCATCAAAAAGAAGAAAGGAGGCAAGAAATCAGAAGACATAGGAACCAGGAAGCGGGAAATCCAGCACAGGAAAGAGGCAAGGGATCCCCAGTTGATGGCAAAGGGAGGTGCCACGTCCGCCAGAGTAGGGGAGAAGGCTCCAGAGAGACTTTTCCAAGAACACATTGAGAGGAGATCTGACAACTGAACAGTTTAGGATTCATTAGTGATCAGACCTTAGAATCCTAAGTGTACCAAAAAAAAAAAAAAAAGATACATTGGAAAGGAAAAGTAATCATAGTTAACTACATGGTTTTGCTGTGAGTGACGTTTACACTCTCATAATAATAAACACACTAACTAGTAATCTAATGAAAGTTCCAAAATAATATATTGGGAGCAAGGTGGCCTGGGAAGTGTATATGTATGGGAAGCAGGGCAAGGGGGGAAAAGGGATCCAAATCCTCATCTTCCATAGCGGGAAGTCCACTGATAACGCCTACACTGAAAGATCAGGAAGTAGCAATACAAACATGTTATTTAGAGATAAGTGAATTCCAGAAGAATTAGCTAAACAAGTTGAAGGTGGTCACTCTGGGGAAGGGGAAGTGGGGGCGGGTGGGGTGGGGGGAGGCTGAGGACCAAGGCTCTTTGTCTTAACAAACCTTGCAGAACTGGCTGACTTCTTAATCTATGTGCCTGTATAACTTTGATAAAATTTAAAATAAAAAAAGGGAGGGGGAAGTGGTGAAGGGATGGTGAAATTAACACTTACTGAATGCTTACAAAGGAGCCTTGGTGGTACAGTGGTTAAAGCCATCGACTGCTAACCTAAAGTCAGTGGCTCTGAGGAAGAAAGATGTGGCAGTAACCTTATGGGATCACTATGAGTCGGAATCGACTCGATGGCAACAGGTTTGGGGAGTGGTTTCAGTTACTGGCGAGTCATTGTGACTTATGGTGCCTCCATGGGTGTCAGAGTAGAACTGGCATCCATAGGGTTTTCAGTGGTTCATTTTTGGAAGTAGATTGCCAGGTGCCTCTCAGTGGGTTTGAACCGCTAACCTTTAGGTTAGTAGCCAAATACTTAACCCTTTGTGCCACCCAGGCCTGGCAATCTCCTTCCGTAAAGATTACAGCCAAGAAAACGTTATGGAGCTAAGTTCTACTCTAACACTTGGAGTTGCCGTGAGTTGGAATCCACTCGATGAAAATTGGGTTTGTTTTTGAGTGCTTACAGTGCAAATACCTGTCAATACAGGTAGGTGTTCTACATATAGGTGCCAACCTGCTGGTGCCCAGGTTTTATGAGCTGCTAAGGGTTACGCAAAACATGTAACCACATGTATGAAAGTGCTTCCATCTGGGAAATAGCATGGAGCTCATTCCACAGCTGCTGCTTACTCCTGCCTCAGTAGATTGACTATTAGCCTGTCTCAGCTGTCTCACCTTGAGAATACAGATACACAAGGAGTGGTGGCCATTTCACAGCAAATGTCTGTGGAACATCCAGGGTGCCAGGTCCTCGTTAGGAGACTGCAGGGGAGAAGTGTAGAGTGGGGCAGGAAGGCACTGCCTGAGAGTGATAAGCAGCCCTGGTAGCACGAAGGAAATGAGCCAGGGGCCAGCTGCTTATCAGACCCTGATTCTTGTCCTCCTATCTTAAATTTCAATGGAAACTGGAGAGTTTCTGCTTTCAGGTATTGAAATGGTGACTCCGTAAGGATAGGTTCTGCGATGGCTACCACCAGCAGTCATAGCAAAGTGCGGATCACACTCGTCAGAGAACCCAAAACCAACAACCAAACCCACTGCTGTCGAGTCTATTCCGACTCATAGCAACCCTATAGGACAGAGCAGAACCGCCCCATAGGGTTTCCAAGGAGCGACTGGTGGATTTGAACTGCCGACTTTTTGATTTGCAGCCAAGCTCTTAACCACTGTGCCACCAGGGCTCCCCCTGTCAACGAGGCTACAGTCTAATTTGAGAGCTGAAGTGATCCATGAGCCAGGAACACTCCCAGCACAAAGCCCAGTGCATGAAAGAAACAGCTCAAACAGGAATGAAAGTAGCATTTCCCAGGGTCCCCTTGCCGCCTCCTCCCGCTTCGTGGCCCTGGGTAAATCTCTCACCCTCGAAGCTCACCTGGAAGAAGTAGACTCCACATGGGCAGAAGCCTGGTCTATCCTGCTCCCTGCTCTGTTCTTAGTACCTAGCACAGTGCCTGGCCCACAGCAGTGACTCAACAAATATTTGTTGAATGAATGAAATGGACCATTTTCTATACTCTTAAAACTGGGAAATGACCCCATTCAGTGCCTTACCTCACAGACAAAGAAAAAAAGCTCAGTGAGGAGAAGAAAAATGTGTTGGAAGTCACCACAGCTAAGCAGGAATGGAGCTGAGAGTCTAGCCCCAAACCTGAGAGAGCTCAGAAGAGGGGGGAAAGGGAAGATGAGGATTGGGAGGGAGCCACCTCTGTGACTAGTCAGAGGAGAATCTCAGGGAGCCGAATACTATTCTGAGCTGATGAGTAAACTCTGGCTATGGAGCAAGCTGCAGTAGAAAGAGCACACTGTATTTGGGTTCAAATCCCAACTCTGTACTTACCTGTGTGATCCTGAGCTAGCTATCTAATCTCTGAGTCCATTTCTTTTTCTGAAAAACAGGGATCATAATAGGATCTGCTTTACAGAATTTTTGCTAGAATTAAAACATATGGTACGTGAAGAACATATTTTACAAGTGGTTAGCCGGGATTTCTCCTAAGTAATCTCTCACTCACTAACAAATCAGCGTGGATTATTAGTAATTGTCCAGCAGCTCGCTGTCACTTTCAAACGATCTTGGTGTGGGGGGGTCAGCTCTGATGCAGTAGGGCAGGAGGCAGAAGTGGGCAGTTAGAACCTAGGGGACACGGCAGGGCTGGTTGTGAGTGGCCAAAGCCGAACATAGAGAGGGCTGGCCAGGAGTCAGAAACCAAGGTCCTGGACTCTGCGACTGAGGGGGTGGGGGGGCCGTTCACCCTCCTGGTCTGTTTCCTCATATACAGAGCAGAGATAACAATGCCAGCTCTGCTAACTGGGAGGCTGTTGTAGCGTCACCAAGATTGTGGTGTGAAGAATTTGTAAGAATGATCTATCACCATCTCTGAAAATGGGAGATCATCACCCCTTCATAAAAGCATGGAGGATGCACACTGATAACAAATCTAGCCGCCTTAAAATTCTGCTACCCTTATTCCCTTCCCCAGAATAGATTCTCCCTTGTTGCTGAGGAGTACCACCCAAAAACAGCTCCTGGAAAGAAGGAGACCCAGGAATCAGAGAAGGAACTGAGCTACAGGTCTAACCACCTCCGTGAATTACTGCCTCCTTTGCAGGGCTTCGAACCTGTTTGGAACGGTTCCGTAATTGCTGACATAAACAAGGGCAGCATACATGTTGCATACCAAGCAAATATGCTGCCCATCAGGTTTTGACCTGTGAAGGAAACACACAATGGTGCCCCACTCAAAGATGGCAGCCAACCGCGCTGCTTTGAATGTGTGTCACTCTCCACAAACCAAAACCAAACCAAACCCACCGCCATCGAGTTGATTCAGACTCTTTGCAACCCTATAGTCCTGCCAATAATCCAGTCTCCCACATGGATCGCAAAAGTTTCAGGAGCCTGATGCAAGAGACTAGATTATTGGCAGGACTGTGGAGAGCAACACGCATTCAAAGTGGCATGGTTGGCTGCCATCTTTGAGCTAGGCACTTTCCTACTCGAGTCAAAATCTGATAGGCCACAGACATGGCTGCTATGCAATGCATACGCTGCCTTCGTTTACATCGGCAATTACTGAACTGTTCCTGAACTATTCCAAACTGGTTTGAAGCCCTGTTCCTTTGTCATGAGACCAGAAGAACTTGATGGCACCCAGCTACCATTACTAAATGCTGTGATCAGGGTCTCAATAGATGGATCCTGATCAAAGAGGGGGAAAATGTGGAACAGAATTTAAAATTCTTATGGAACCCAGACTTTGACCCACTGAGACTGGAAGAACCCCCAAATCTAATGCCCTAAGATAATCTTTAACCCTTGAACCAAAACTATCCCCTGAAGTCATCATTAAACCAAACAATAGTTTGGCTCAATTAGTAAAAAACTTTTACCTTAAGCGTGACCCTCTTAAAGAATAATCTATATGAGATCAAAATGACAGCAGTAACTCTAAAGTATAGATCAGAAATTTAGGGGGCAGTGAATCTAACTCAAAAGTGTGAAATAATTTGGGTAGAGATAACACAAACGACGACACAATGGGAAGAATGTAACCTATGTCAATGTAGAAAGTGTTGAATGAGTTTTGTTTTGCTGTGTATTAGTTTCACCAAAAATAAAATAAATATTTAAAAAATGCTTCCTGGAGACAGTATGGCCAGCAGGAAAGATGGGGAGGCGGTGGCTCATGGTCAGGCCCAGGCATGAGGACCTTGACCAGTTGAGCTGAGAGTTATGCACCTGAACTGCTGGGTGGGAGGAAACCAGCTTTGTCTGCTCTTGGACACTAAGTTTGTCTATTTTAGGAAGAGGAAAGGATGGAGGCCCAAGAGTAAAGCTCAGTTTTTCCACTTTGTTATGTGAAGAGTAATTAGAAAAATGCTACCTTAGAACTAGATGACTACGGAAGAAGAAGAACAAAGTGGGAGGCCTCACACTACCCAATTTTAGAACCTATTTTACCACCACAGTAGTCAAAACAGCCTGGTACTGGTACAACAACAGACACATAGACCAATGGAACAGAATTGAGAACCCAGATGTAAATCCATCCACCTATAAGCAGCTGATATTTGACAAGGGCCCAAAGTCCATCAAATGGGGAAAAGACAGTCTCTTTAACAAATGGTGCTGGCATAACTGGATATCCATCTGTAAAAAAATGAAACAGGACCCATACCTCATACCGTACACAAAAACTAACTCAAAATGGATCAAAGACCTAAATATTTATGGATTGAATTGTGTCCCCCAAAAATATCTGTCAACTTGGCTGAGTCATGATTCCCAGTATTGTATGATTGTGTACCATCTTGTAATCTGATGTGATTTCGTCATGTGTTGTAAACTCTATCACTATGATGTAATAAAATAGATTAGCAGCAGTTATCCTGATGAAGTATACAAGATTTGATAGCGTCTTAAACCAATCTCTTTTGAGATATAAAAGAAAGAAGCGAGCAGAGACACATGGGAATCCCATACCACCAAGAAAGCAGTGCCGGGAACAGAGCACATCTTTTGGACCTGAGGTTCCTGCGCAGAGAAGCTCCCAGACCAAGGGAAGATTGATGACACGGACCTTCCTCCAGAGCCAACAGAAAAAGCATTCCCCTGGAGCTGACGCCCTGAATATGGACTTGTAGCCAACTGGACTGTGAGAGAATAAACTTCTCTTTGTTAAAGCCATCCACTTGTGGTATTTCTGTTATAGCAGCACTAGATGACTAAGACAATATAAAATCTAAAATGATAAAGATCATGGAAGAAAAAATAGAAGCAACACTAGGGGCCCTAATACATGGCATAAATAGTATATAAATCATAACTCACAGTGCACAAACACCAGAAGAGAAACTAGATAACTGGGAGCTCCTAAAAATCAAACACTTATGCTCATCAAAAGACTTCACCAAAAGAGTAAAAACAGAACCTACAGAATGGGAAAAAATATTTGGCTACGACATATCCAATAAGGGTCTAATCTCTAAAATCTATAAGATACTGCAACACCTCAACAACAAAGAGACAAATAAGCCAACAAAAAATGGGCAAAGGATTTGAACAGACATTTCACCAAAGAAGACATTCAGGCAGCTAACAGACACATGAAGAAATGCTCACAATCCTCAGCCATTAAAAAACCAAAAAACCAAACCTGTTGCCGTCCAGTCGATTCCAACTCATAGAGACCCTATAGCTATTAGAGAAATGCAGATCAAAACTACAATGAGATACCGTCTCACCCCAACAAGGCTGGTACTAATCCAAAGAACAGAAAATAACAAATGTTGGAGAGGTTGTGGAGAGACTGGAACTCTTATGCACTGCTGGTGGGAATGTAAAATCGTACAGCCACTTTGGCAAATGATATGGTGCTTCCTTAAAAAGCTAGAAAATACCATATGATCCAGCAATCCCACTCCTTGGAATATATCTTAGAGAAATAAGAGCTGTCACATGAATAGACATATGCATACCCATGTTCACTGCAGCACTATTCACAATAGCAAAAAGATGGAAACAACCTAAATGCTCATCAGCAGATATAAGGATAAACAAACTATGGTACATACACACAATGGAATACTATGCAATAATAAAGAACAATGATGAATCTGCGAAGCATCTCACAACATGGATGAAACAATAACAGTACCTAGGCCATAAGATTATGTCTGGCACATAGTGAACATTTCATAAATGGCAGCTATTGTTATTATAAACAAAAGGTCCCTGGGTAGTGCAAACGGTTTGCATTCAACTACTAACCTAAAAAGATTGGTGGTTGGAACCTACCCAGTGGCAGCGTGGAAGAAAGGCCTGGCGATCTGCTTCCATAAAGATTACAGTCAAGAGGCTGAGACAACATGGCAGTATAGACAAACCCACAATGTCCCTCCACAGCAAAAACCTGAAAAACTAAGTAAAACAGATACAAATGTCAATCCTGGAACCCTAAGCATCAAGTGAAAGGATAAAGAACTCAATCATGCACCTAATGGAATAGGAAACTGACAGAGAACAGAGAATGAGGAGACCTATGGAGTGGAGATCCCCTATCCGCTAACAAGGCGTGGATTTGCCATCTTGGACACCTCAGCCACCAAGAACGGTGGACAGGGAGTACGGGAAGGCAACCTCATGGAGCTCCCAGCAGGAGACAGAGCACCCAGTAACCAGGGATACATGCTTTCCCATCCCCTTCCCTCTGTGCAGCCCCTGCCATTTTCTGGCAGGCCGTTGTCCCTCAGCCTGGGAGATACTGGTTCCCTGTCACTTGGATTCACCTGCCCCCACCAGCCAGCTCCTTCAGTGCCATTTTTTTTGTTGCTGTGTTGCTTTTTCGGCTTCTTTTGGTTTCTTCTCTCTCTCTCACCTCCTTACTTTCCTTTCTCCTGAACACCTGGTGCCACGTGCCATCATCTCCGCTCCTTCTCGATAGGTTGAGTAGCACTGCTCAGCTGGGGAACCCCTTCCCCGATCCTCACTGCCAAGCCAGTGGGTTCCCTCGGGGCTTTTTTTTTCCTCCTCTTTTCTTGATTTCTTGTCTCTCTCTACCTTCCTTCCTTTCCTTTCTCCCAAACACCTAGCCGCATGTGCCTTTCTTTTTTATTTTTTCCAGTTTCTTATCTCTCTTTCCCGCCCACCTAGCTGCATGTGCCACCTCTGCCCTTCTTGATGGGCTGTGCCACACCGCCCAGCTAGAAAGCCATTGGCACATGGTTTCCCGGGGTCTGCACCATTCCAACAGCAGGCTCTGTCAGCACCTTTTTTTGGGGGGGAGGGGGCTTCTGTTTCTCTATCTTCTTTCTCTTCTTTCTGACACCCGCTTAGCTCCACACATCACATCCTCCCCCTTCCCTCCTGCCTTTAGGCACCACACGCTGAGCACCACACCCCAAGCACCACACCCCCGAGTGGCACAAGCATGGACCACTGGACCCTGCCCTGAACTGCCCTTGGCCCTGCCCTGTCAGCCCCAGTATGTGCCACAAATGATGCATCCCTGCCCCTTCTCCTCTGCTGGACCTACTCTGCTGCACCGTAGCTGAGTGACTTCTTCTGCCCACCTGGACAAGGTGGTGAGAAGTATCATGCCCACAGACGAGCAAACAACAAAGAACACCCAGCCCACCTACCCAGAAATAACCAAATAAAACAAAAAAGGATGAAACAAACAAATCTATAATCAATAAATGAAGAAAATACTGACTATCCAAAAGACAGCAGACAATATCAAAACATATTAAAAAACAGGACAGGATAGTTCCAGTAAGCACCCAGCATAAAACACCAGATGACCTTCCAGTAGAAGAAAAGTCACTGGAACTACCTGATATGGAATTCAAAACTCTAATATTCAGGACTCTACAAGAGATGAAGGAAAATACAGACAAAAATAAGGAAAAAATAGATAAAATCATGGAAAACAGACAAAATCATAGAAAAGACAGACAAAACAATGAAAGAATTCAGGAAAATAATACAGAACAAAATGTCAAAATAAACACATAACTAGAAATCATACAAAAACTGCAATTAGAAATCCAAAATATAAACAACAAGATTTCAGAAATGGACAGTGTCATAGAAGGTTTGAGGAGCAAGTTTGAAACAATGGAAGACGGGATCAGCAAAATTGAAGACAAACACTTGGATACAACTCCGTTTGAGGAAAAATCAGAGAAAAGAACGAAGACAAATGAAGAAACCCTGAGAATTATGTGGGATACAATCAAAAGTAAAAATTTGTGAGTGACTGGAGTTCCAGAACAGGGGGAGGAAATGGAAAACACAGGGAGGATCATTAAAGAATTGCTGACAGAAAACTTCCCTAATATCATGAAAGATGAAAAGCTGACCACCCAAGAAGCTCAACGAACCCCATATAGGATAGACCCCAAAAGAAAATCACCAAGGCATATCATAATCATACTCACTAAAACCAAAGATAAAGAGAATTTTAAGAGTGACTAGGGATAAACAAAAAGTCACATACACAGGAGAGTCAATAAGACTAAGCTCGGACTACTCGGCAGAAACCATAGAGGCAAGAAGGCAGTGAGACAACATATATAAAATCTTAAAAGAAAAAGTTGCCAACCAAGAATAATATATCCTGCAAAACTCTCACCTAAATACAATGGCAAAATTAGGACATTTCCAGAAAAACAGAAATTAAGGGAATATGAAAAAATCAAACCAAACTTATAAGAATTATTAAAGGGAGTCCTTCAGTTAGAGAACCAAACAACATCAGACAACAGCCTGAATCTAGGATGCAAGACTGCATCAGCCAACCTAGGTAGTGAATTCTTAAGGATAAAACAAAACTAAAAGGCTTACAATAGGGAACCAGAGAGAATAATCTGTAAATGACAACAACGTCAGAACAATAAAAGAGGGAATAAATGGTGTAGGTATAGAACTTTCAAATGGAGAGGAAATCAAGGCGATATCAAGTAATAAAAGACTGGTTTAAACTGGGGAAGATAGGGGTAAATTTCAAGGTAACCACAAAGAAAGTTAACAAACCTACTCATCAAAATAAAGAAGAAAAAACAAAGTCTCAGTAAACACAAACGCTACAAAAACAAAAGAAATCCACAAAAAAAAAAAAAAAAAAAAGGAATTCAGCATAGGGGAATAAGAGAACAAAGAAAACGTTAGCACCACAAAAAAAGCACTACAAAACAACAGCAATAAACTCACACCTATCAATAATTGCACTGAATGTAAATGGCCTAAAACTAAAACCCATTGCCGTTGAGTTGAGTCCAACTCAAGCAACCCTATAGGACAGAGTGGAACTGCCCCATAGGGTTTCCAAGGAGCACTTGCTGGTCCTTGGAACCAGCACTTGCTGGTTAGCAGCCAAACTCTTAACCACTACGCCACCAGGGCTTCCAAATGGCATAAATGCACCCATAAAGAGACACAGAGTAAGAGAATGGATTAAAAAATGGACCCATCAATATGCTGTCTGCAAGAGCCACACTTTAGAAACAAAGACATAAATTTATTAAAAATCAAAGGATGGGGAAAAAAATCAAGCAAACATCTACCAAAAAAGAGCAGGAGTGGCAACACTAATCGCAGATAAAATAGACTTTAAAACAAAATCCACCATAAAGGACAAAAATGGGCATTACATAATGATTAAAGGGACAATCCATCATGAAGACTGTCTTAGTCATCTAGTGCTGCTATAACAGAAACACCACAAGTGGATGGTTTTAATGAACAGAAGTTTATTTCCTCACAGTTAAAGTAGGCTAAAAGTCCAAATTCAGGGTGTCAGCTCCAGGGGAAGGCTTTCTCTCTCTCAGCCTTCTCATCAGTGTTCCCCCAGACTAGGAGCTTCTCCGCGCAGGAAACCTGGTCCAGAGGACGTGCTCTGCTCCTGGCACTGCTTTCTTGATGGTATGAGGTTCCCCTGTCTCACTGCTCACTTCTGTCTTTTATATATCAAGAGATTGCCTCAGGACACAATCCAGTCTTGTAGATCCACCCATCCTCCCTCATTAACATCATAGAGGCAGGATTTACAACATATAGAAAAATCACACAGTACCAGGAATCATGTCCCAGCCAAACTGATATACACATTTTTGGGGGGACATAATTCAAACCATGACAAAGACATAACATAATAAATATCTACCCATGAATGACAGGGCTCCAAAATACATAAAACAAACTGTAACAGCACTGAAAAGAGAAATTGACAGTTTGACAGTAATAGTAGGAGATTTCAACACACTACTCTCAGTAAAGGACAGAACATCTAGAAAGAAACTCAACAAAATACAGAAGATCTAAAGGCCACAATCAACCAACTTGACCTCATAGACATATATAGAACACTCCACCCAACAGCAGCAAAGTACACGTTCTTTTGCAATACATATGGAAAGTTCTCCAGAATAGACCACATCTTAGGCCACAAAGCAACCCTCAACAAAATTCAAAACATTGAGATAATATAAACTATCTTCTCTGATCACAATGCCATCAAAGTAGAAACTAATAACAGTAAGAGCAAGGAAAAAAATCAAATACATGGAAACTGAATAACACCCTGTTTAAAAACCACCGAGTAAAAGAAGAAATCAAAGATGGAATAAAAAAATTCCTGAGAATGAAAACACATCACACCAAAACCTTTGGGACACAGCAAAGGTAGTGCTCAGAGGTCAATTTATAGCAATAGATGCACACATCAAAAAAAGAAGAAAGAGACAAAATCAAAACATTAGCTATACAACTTGAACAAAGAGGGAACAGCAAAAGAAGCCCACAGCCACCAGAAGAAAGGAAATAATAAGGATCAGAGCAGAAATAAATGAATTAGAGAATGGAAAAACAATAGAAAGAATCAACAAAACCAAAAGTTGGTTCTTTGAAAGGACCAGTAAAAGTGACAAACCATTGACCAAACTGACAAAAGAAAAACAAGGGAGGACGCAAATAACACAAATAAGAAATGAAATGCGGTACATTACAACAGACCTAACTGAAATAAAAGGGATCATAACAGAGTGTTATGAAGAACTGTACTCCAACAAATTTGAAAATCTAGAGGAAATGGACAAATTTCTATAATTACCTACCCAAACTAACACAAACTGAAGTTCAAAATCTGAATAGACCCATAACAAGAGACGAGATTGAAAAGGTAATTAAAAAAAAAAAAAAAAACTCCCAACAAAAAAAAGCCCTGGCCCAGATGTCTTCACTGGAGATTTCTACCAAACATTCAGAGAAGAACTTACACCAGTACTACTCAAATTATTTCAGAATATAGAAAAGGAAGGGATACTTCTGAATTCATTCTATGAAGCCAGCATAACCCTGATACCAAAACCAGGTATCACAAAAAGAAAAATTACAGACTAATATCTCTCATGAATATAGATGCAAAAATTGTCAACAAAATTCTAGCCAATAGAATTCAGCATCATAGCAAAAAAAATAATACACCACAACCAAGTAGAATTCATACCAGGTCTGCAAGGATGACTCAGCATTAGAAAATCAATCAACAAAATCCACCACATAAACAAAAGAAAAGAATCACATGATCATCTCAATAGACACAGAAAAGGCATTTGACAAAGTCCAACACCCATTCCTGATAAAAACTCTCAATAAAATAGGTATAGAAGGGAAATTCCTAAACACAATAAAGGGCATCTATACAAAGCCAACAGCCAACATCATTCTTAATTGAGAGAGGCTGAAAACATTCCCCTTGCAAACAGGAGCAAGACAAGGATGCCCTTTATCACCATTCCTATTTAACATTGTTCTAGAAGTCCTAGCCAGAGCAATAAGGCAAGAAAAAGAAATAAATGGCATCCAAATTGGTAAGGAAGAAGTAAAACTGTCCCTATTTGCAGATGATATGATACTATACATAGAAAACCCAAAAGACTCCACAAGAAAAATCAGCAGAGTAGCAGGATACAAGGTAAACATACAAAAATCAGTTGGATTCCCACACACCAATAAAGAGAACTACAAAAAGGAAATCAGGAAAACAATACCATTTATAATAGCTCCCTAAAAAAATAAAATACTTAGGAATAAATCTAACCAGGATGTAAAAGACCTATACAAAGAAAACTACAAAATACTACTACAAGAAACCAAAAGAGACCTACATAAATGGAAAAACATACCATGCTCATGGATAGGCAGACTTAACATTGTGAAAATGTCAATTCTACCCAAAGCAGTCTACAAATACAATGCAAGCCCAATCCAAATACCAACAACATTCTTTAAAGATCTAGCAAAAATAATCGTTAACTTTATATAGAAACGGAAGAGGCCCAGGATAAATAAAGCATTACTGAAGAAGAATAAAGTAGGAGCAGATGCACTACCTGACCTCAGAATCTATTATGCAGCTATGGTAGTCAAAACAGGCAGGTACCTGTACAACAACAGACACATTCACCAGTGGAACAGAACTGAGAACCCAGATGCAAACCCATCCACCTATGGTCACCTGGGAAACCCTGGTGGCGTGGTGGTTAAGAGCTACGGCTACTAAACAAAAGGTTAAGAGTTCAAATCCACCAGGCGCTCCTTGGAAACCCTATGGGGCAGTTCTACTCTGCCCTATAGGTTCGCTATGAGTGGGAACTGACTCAACGGCAATGGGGTTTTTTTTGGTTTATAGTCACCTGATCTTCCACAAAGGCCCGAAGTCCATCAAATGGGAAAAACAGTCTTTTTAACAAATGGTGCTGGCAAAACTAGATGTCCATCTGCAAAAAAAATGAAAGAGGACCCATACGTCACACCACACACCAAAACTAATTCAAAATAGATCGAAGACTTAAATATAAAACCAAAAACTATATGGATCATAGAAGAAAAATAGGGTCAACATTAGAGGCCATAATACACACCATTAACAGAATACGAACCATAACTAACAATACACAAACTCCAGAAGATAAGCTAGATAACTGGGATGTTCTAAAATTAAACACGCTCTTCAGAAGACTTCACCAAAAGAGTAGAAAGAGAACCTACGTCCTAGAAAAAATTTTTGGCTATGACAAATCCAACAAAGTTCTAATCTCTAAAATCTACAGGAAAATCCAACACTTCTACCACAAAAAGACAAATAATCCAATTAAAAAATGGGGAAAGGATATGAATAGACACTTCACCAAAGAAGACATTCAAGCAGCCAACAGACACATGACGAAATGCTCTCGATCACTAGCCATTAGAGAAATGCAAATCGAAACCACAAAGAGATACCTTCTCACCCCGACAATGCTGGCACTAATCCAAAAAACAGAAAATAACAAATGTTGGAGTGACTTCGGGAAAAACGGAGCTCTTACGCATTGATGGTGGGAATGCAAAATGGCTCAGCCATTTTGGAAAACAATATGGTGCTTCCTTAAAAAGCTAGAAATAGAAATACCATATTATCCAGTCCTACTCTTAGGAATATATCCTAGAGAAATAAGAGCCATCACACAAATAGACATATGCACACCCATGTTCATTGCAGCATTGTTCACAGTAGCAGAAATATGGAAACAATCTAGGTGCCCATCAACAGATGAGTGGATAAACAAATTATGGTACATACACACAATGGAATACTACTCAACAATAAAGAACAAGGAAGAATCTGCGAAGCAGCTCACAACATGGATGAACTTGGAGGGCATCATGCTGAGTGAAGTAAGTCAATCACAAAAAGAAAATATTGTATGAGACCACTACTATAAAAACTCATGAAAATGTTTACATACAAAAAGAAACAATCTTTGATAGTTACGAGGGAGGGTGGGGATGGAAAAACACTAAACAGACAATAGATAAGTGGTAACTTTGGTGAAGGGTAAGACAGTATACAATACTAGAGAAGCCAGCACAACTTGTCCAAGGCAAGGTCATGGAAGTTCCATAGATGTATCCAAACTTCCCGAGGGACCAAATTGCTGGGCTGAGGGCTGTGGGGACTATGGTCTTGGGGAACATCTAGCTCAACTGGCATAACATAGTTTATAAAGAAAACGTTCTACATTCTACTTTGGTGAGTAGCGTCTGGGTTCTTAAAAGCTTGTGAGCGGCCGTCTATAATACTCCACTGGTCTCACCCTGTCTGGAGCAAGAGAGAATGAAGAAAACCAAAGACACAAGGGAAAGATCAGTCCAAAGGACTAATGGACCACAACTCTGACAGCCTCCACCAGACTGAGTCCAGCAGGTCTAGATGGTGCCTGGCTACCACCACCGACAGCTCTGACAGGGATCACAACAGAGGGTACTGGACAGAGCCAGAGAAAAATGTAGAACAAAATTCTAACTCACAAAAAAAAAAAAAAAAAAAAAGACACTTTTAATGAAATCACTCCTGAGGTTCACCCGTCATCCAAAGATTAGACAAGCCCATAAAACAAAACAAGACTAAATGGGCACACCAGCCCAGGGGCAAGGACAAGAAGGCAAGAGGGGACAAGAAAGCTGGTAATGTGGAACCCAAGGTTGAGAAGTGGAGAGTGTTGACATGTTGTGGGGCTGGCAACCAATGTCACAAAACAATATGTGTAGTAATTGTTTAATGAGAAACTAGTGTGCTCTGTAAACCTTCATCTAAAATACGATTTAAAAAAAAAAAAAAAAAAGATTACAGTCAAGAAAACCCATGGAGTAGTTCTACTCTTTCACAATGGGGTCACCATGAGTTGAAATCAACTCAGTGGCAATGGGCTTGGGTTTTTTTTTTGTTGTTGTTATATTATACAGAATTTTACAGCTGAGGAATCTGTGGCCCAGAGAGGGACACTTCGTCTAAGGTCCCAAGGAAAATTAGTGGCTGAGTAAGAACCAGAAACCAGGCTCCTGACACTTATGCAGGTATCAAGGGACGGAAGCAACAGGAAGCCATCCTCCCAAGGCCGATAATGAGCAGCATGGTTTTCAGGCGGAGGACGCTCTGATAATGTGCCTTTCCACATCAGCAAGAGGGAAGGGGAGGTGTGGGAGCCTCTTCTCTGAGGAAAAACAGGTCAGCTGCCAGAGGCTGAGCCTACCGGGTGTGTGCACAAGATGCCCAGAACCAGGCCAGCACACTCAGCCAAAGGCAACAAGCTTTCTGGCTGCTGCTGGCTATCTGCTCCTATGAGACTCTCCCAAGCCCTGGACTCCCATTGGTTTCATTCCAAGGAATCTCCTGGAGGGAAGATAAGCAGCAGTGACATCACAGCTGTAGAACTAATACGATCTGGAGGGGGCTTGCGCTTTCTTGGCCAGGTAAGATTTTCAAGCAGGCTGCACAGGTGGTGGTGGTCTCTCAACGCTCTTTGTGCCCCTTCCTCACCCTGTGGCACCTCTTCTCCCCACCTACAACCAGGGACCCATTGCTTTCCCGGGCCTCTGGCTACTTAGGGCCCTCTCCCTGCCTGGGTTCCAATCTTCCCTTTAGCCTTCTCCCTTCTTTGCTGGAAATCTCCCTCCCTCCACTCATCCTTACCCCTTCTTTTGGAATATCTGTTTTGAAAGAAGATACTAGCTGAACAGAGTTGACAAGGACAGGATTCAGGGAGGCCAGCACTCTGGGCTTGACTTCTTTGATAAGTGCTTACATGCAGTGGCGTCACTAGGAGAGTGCAGGGGTGTGGACTGCACTGGGTGACACTGTCAGAAGGGTTGACACCAAAATGACCATCTATACAATTTTTGTGCAGTGTTTCAGCAGAAACTTATTATTTTTTATGAAAATATCCCTGTGGTTAGTTATAACAACAAAAACATTTTTGTAAGCCCAGTTTACATGTATCAATATACCTACAAGGCTAAAACTCTATGCTAATTTACTTTTTGAACTTTCTAATGCGCTCCCATCAGAGCTGTCATTATTACCCAATTACAATGATGCTTCAAATCACGTGGTTTTGTCTGTACATGCTACCAGCACACGCTGTTGTTTTTGTTGCTGCTGGTGTTTTTATAGTTGCTAATTTTGTCAAATTTTCTAGCATTTTAGCTACAATATTGTGCTAATTAGTATTTGCAAACCTATACCAATAACATTTTTGAGAATGAAGTAGTAATCAAAGGAAAAGAAGGAGAAAAATCAAAAAAGGCTTCCACTTAGTTACTAACAACGTTGTAATTCAATGTAGAAAGATTTTACAAAACAATTTTCTTGTTAGTATTCATATAATCTAAGAAATATTACATTTAAGCAATTTACAACTATATCATGTATTTAGTCGATATGTTCACTAAGTGCTGAAATGCTTGTGTATTTATTCCGGTTTACTTTATGGTATTATTTCATTTATGAATATACTTCCATATGCATTTGTCTACAACTTCTACATTATTTGGACAGTTACTGATCATGCAAACCTAATCCATTAATATATCTTGTGTAATGATAAAGTTTAACGTTAAAATGAACATAATTTTGATGTAGTTCTTAAAAGTTTTTACTTCAAATTCTATTGCTTTCTTACCGAATTTTTACTTTAACCACATGAAACTGTAAATGTAAATACATTTAGGCTGTGCATATGATATTGTCATTTAAAGCTGTTTTAATTTTAATTTTGTTAGTTGTTTATTTCACTACTATTGCCATTACATTTAGTGATATACAGGAACTAACGATTTACAAGTAACATGAGTACAAAAAACATTATTAAGGATTCTGTATGGTCTGGTACAGGAGGAGGTCTATGGGGGGGCGTGACACCATGAGTTACTATACTGGGTAACACCAACCCTAGTGATAAAACTGCTTACAGGAAGTTGAGCAAGTCCATTACCTTCTCTGGGCCTCAATTTCTTTATCTAAAAAATGCTATGTATCATATGATGTTTCAGGTACTGTGAAGTAGATTTTTCTGCAGAAGCCAGACCCAATGATCTACCTAAAGACAAAAAGTACACAGAGAAATGGTGAGGCAAGGGTAGAATTTTTCAGCATTGAGGTGCAGGACACTAGTATGTTACTAAGAGGCGTGGCATGATGACCAATAGATGGTAAATGGCACCTAGTACCTAGTCCTGGGTAAGTTAGAAGGGTATTCACACTTGGGCAGGAAGGAGGCCTAGGCTTCAAAGTGTACTCCTGTATTGAGTAGACCTCAACACGGACGACAATCCAGACCGGCTCTGGACCAGACCATATCTACTCTTGACAGGTGAAAGGTAAGTAAAAGAAGACTTAGCCCAGGTCACCAACCCTTCAGCAACTTGAGCATCATAGTGGAGGGGCTAGCTACAAGGTTCCTCTGTAAGGTCAGAGTAGAAAGAGGAGAGAGAAATATTCAAGCAGACTGACAAAAGTGATCTTGAACTCATATTTGGGAAAGTTACCTAAGAAGACTTCAAAAGATGTTAGGACTATAAGCAAACATGTGGCCAGTGACATTAACAGAAGAGGCTTCTGCTGGAGTAATTAGAAAAAACTTGGATATTTTAGTTACTATCACTAATGAATGACGTCTTTCAAGGTGGGGAACACAATCTCAACTTTACCCACAGAGAAAGGTAGGCAGCACCATAGACGATGAAGACTTGGAGTTCTGAATTCTAAAATCATCAGTAGAGTCGCCACCTCATTTCTCCTGCCTGGAACAACAATCCAGACCCAGACTTTTTTTCAGTGACTCCCAGTTGGGCTAACCAAAGCTCTCACAAGCTGGAGCCCTGGAGCATCATGGGACCTGCAGAAGTCACTGCAGACACTGGTGCTTGGGTTTTAAATCTGCCACGTCTGCCTCATGTGGGACATTGGTGTGCTCAGACCTCCAGCTCAGCATGTATCCTCTCAGGGAAACGCTGAAGGAGGAGGTGGCCTTGTCTTCACGGAGCCCTCAGTGACTTTCCACTGAGCTCTGGGAAAATTTGACAGCTGACTGTGGCTGAATCATAACCTGGGGGTCTTGACCACGCAGATCTCTGAAGATTCCTTTCTTTCCTTTCCCAAATGGGGGACCTGGGCAGATTCCAGCTGGTTAATTCCGTTTGTCTTCTGTTCCTTGCAAATATATGTAAGGACAGTGCTGTGGGCCCTCATGGTGGCAAAGGGGGTGTCAGAATAACAGCATCTACAATCTGTAGTCATAATAGGTAGTGTTTGTCTAGTTCTCAATGTGTGTCAAGCACTTCGGTAGACTTCTTTTTTTCATTGAGTCTTCACAGCCACCCTGTGAGGAATTTAGGAATTTACTGTGATTATCATCCCCGTTTACAAATGAAGAAACAGACCCAGAAAGGCTGATAACTTGCCCAGGGTCACACAGCCTGTATGGGAGTGCAGGGATTTAACCTAAACATTCTAACTCCAGAGTCGGTGCTCCTAAACATTATGTTATGCTGTAGCCAAACACCTGCACAGAAATTCCAAGCTCAGAGGCACTTCAGATATCACAGACCAACCCCCAGATTTTGCAGCTGAGAAAACAGTCCCAGTGAGAAGCTGAGAGCCGCCCAGCGGCAGAGCCAGGATTTGAGACTCTTCCTACTGTGTCAGAATGCCTCGTCCTCTGACCCACCCTCAGAACCTAGAGTTCTTTGGTACCTTATCCCTTTTTCTTTAGAGAATGGAACTTAAATTTATATAAACATAAAAATACTTTCATATAGTTTTCCTACAATATACTGATCCCCTAATTCCTCCAATCTCTTTTTAGGGCATTCTTTTTTTTTTTTAATTTGGCTTCTTCTTGCTGCCTTCTTCCTTTTTTAAAGCCAAAGCAAGCTAAAGCAGTTTCAGGTAGGATAAAAGAATCTTTAAATTCTTTTAACCAACTTTCCCTTCTCTTACAAAAGCATTCAGAACACTAGGACACTATATTCAATATTCAGCTACGATTTCTAATTGTCAATCGTCCAATCAGTGTTTCCTAAAGGAGCCCTGGCAGCACAATGGTTAAGCAGTTGGCTTCTAACTGAAATGTCAGTGGTTCAAACCTAGCAGCAGCTTTGTGGGAGAAAAAACCTGGTGATCTCTCTGTAAATATTACAGCCAAGAAAACCCTATAGGGCAGTTCTACTCTGTCACATGGGGTAACTGTAAGTCAGAATTGACTCCACGGCACACAGCAACAAATACAAATCTCCTCAGAGTTTTGCCTGGGTGGCACAAATGATTAAGTGCTTGACTACTTACCAAAAGGTTGGTGGTTTGAGCCCACCCAGAAATGCCTCAGAAGAAAGCCCTGGCCATCTGCTTCCAAAAGGTCACAGCCTCGAATATCATATGGAACACAGTTCTACTCTGCAACACATGGGTTGCCACAAGTCAGAATTGACTTTATGGCAACTGATTTGGCTTTTTGGGTTTTAAACTCCTCGTGATACCCTCATATGCCCTGCACTCTTAGGAGATGACAGACAGAGCTTCATTGCCCCTCCCTCTCAACTCCAGGGTTTCCATCTCAGGTCTAACGTGGGCAAGTTCTTCCTCACATCCCAGTCTCCCGTCACAGGGACAAGTGTCTCTATGCCTCCCCAGGTAGCCTCTCCGCAGGGAACTTGGCACCACCCCTACCAGTTGTTGTTGTTGTAGTTAGGTGCTGTGAAGTCAGTTCCAACTCATAGCGACCCTATATACAACAGAACCAAACACTGCCCAGTCCTGCACCATCCTCACATTCATTGCTATGGTTCAGCCCATTGCTGAAGCTACTGTGTCAATCCATCTTGTTGAGGGTCTTCCTCTATTTTGTTGACCCTCTACCAAGCATGATGTCCTTCTCCAAGGACTGATAGCCTCCTGATAACATGTACAAAGTATGTGAGACACAGTCTCACCATCCTTGCTTCCAAGGAGCATTCTGGCTGTACTTCTTCTAAGATAGATTTGTTCGTTCTTTTGGCAGTCCATGGTATATGCGATATTCTTTGCCAACACCACAATTCAAACCTGTCAATTCTTCTTCGGTCATATCTGGACCAATAAATTGTCCCCTTTCTTTTGTGATGGATTAGAGGTGGGTAAGAGCCTGAAAACAGCAGGGTGTAGTGGAAAAAGCTTGGACTTTGTAGTCAAACAAACCTTGGGTCCTCTGGGCAAGTTAGTTAGTTAACCATATGTTGACTGGATGGATATGAGACCCCTGCTTACCAGGTAGTGATGAGAATTAAATGATTTTAAAATACATTATACAGCTACAGTAATTAAAACAGCTTGATACTGGTATAACAATAGACACATAGACCAATGGAATAGAATTGCGAGTCCAGGAATAAACCCACACATCTGTGGTCAAATGATTTTTGACAAGGGTGATAAGTCCATTGGATGGGGAAAGAAGAGTTTCTTCAATAAATGGTGTTGGGAAAATTGGATTTCCACAAGCAGAAAAATGAAACAGGATCCATGCCTCACACCATACACAAAAACAAATTCAAAATGGATTAAGGACCTAAATGTGAAAACTACAACTATAAGATTCTTAGAAGAAAATATAAGGACAAGGCTCTCAGGCCTAGCTTTTAACAATGAATTATCTAATATAATAACAAAAGTACAAACAGCAAAAGACAAAATAAATAAATGGGACCACATAAAAAATAAAAACTTTTGTTCATCAAAAGACTTTACCAAAAAAGTGAAGACAAGCTACCAACTGGGGGAATATCTTTGGAAACTATATATCCAATGGAAATCTAATAATAAAATAAACAGAAAACTTCAACAACTTAACAATAAAAAGACAAATAACCCAATCATAAAATGGACAAAGGACTTGAATAAACATTTCACCAAAGAGAGCATACAAATGGTTGCCAAACATATGAAAAGATGCTCATCACCATTAGCTATCAGAGAGACGCAAATCAAAACCATAATGAGATACCATTTCACTCCCACTAGAATGGCTAAGATTTAAAAAAAAAAAAAATCAGAAAATAACAAATCTTGGTAAGGATGTGGGAAAATTAGAACCTTATCCATTACTGGTGGAAATGCAAAATGGCACAGCTGTTGTGGAAAGCAGTGTGGAGGTTCCTCAAAAAACTAAAAATAGAACTACCATATGACCCAGCAAGTCTACTCCTAGGTATATACCCAAAAGACTTGAAAGCAGAGACTCAAACAGATACTTGTACACCAGTGTTCATTGCAGCACTATTCACAATAGCCAAAGGTGAAAACAACCTAAATACCCATCAAATGGATGAATGAATAAACAAAATGTGGTATACACATACAATGGAATACTACACAGCCTGTAAAAGAAATGAAGTCTTGATACATGCTACGATATGGCTGGAGCTGAGGAGATATGCTAAGTGAAGTAATTCAATCATAAAAGGACAAATATTGTATGACCTCACTTATATGAAAAGATAACAGGCAAATGTATAAAGACCAAAGTTTCTTAGTGGTTACCGGGGCAGGAGGGAGGGGGGAAGAGGGGGCTATTGCTTATGGAGTCCTGAGTTTTGGTTTACTGTGATGGAAAAATCACATTGATTAAGGGTAGGGTTGCCCAGCTGATTAATATAATTGCTGTCAATAAGTTGTATACTTGTAAAAGTTGAATTGGCAAAAGTTGTGTGATAGATATATTTACAACAATGACAAAAAAAAGAGAATAACTGCTGAGGCTGCTTAGGTGCAATGAAATACCTCATAGGATTTGATTACTTGGTTTGGAAGTGTTATGGATTGAATTGTGTTCCCCAAAAATATGTGTTGTAAATCCTACCCTCTATGCCTGTGGCTATAATTTCACTTGGGAATGGTTGTCTTTGTTATGTTAATGAGGCAGGATTAGTGTAGGGTATGTCTTGGGTCAATCTCTTACAAGATACAAAAGGAGCAGATTAAGCAAGCAGAGATGAGGAAGGATAGATGCCAAGCCACATGGAGGTCTCCAAGGAACCAGGAAACAGAAGCTGAAGAGACAAGCACCTTTCTCCGGAAACAACAAAGAGAAAAAGCCTTCCCCTAGAGCCGGTGCCCTGACTTCGGACTTCTAAACTGTGAGAAAATAAATTTGTTTGTTAAAGCCGTCCACTTGTGGTACAGTAGTCCCCTCTTATCCACAGGGGTATGTTCCAAGACCCTCAGTGGATTCCTGAAACTGCGGATAGTACCGAACCCTATATATACTATATTCTCTCCTATACATGCATACCTATGATAAAGTTGAGAACTTTCACCTTTTCACGTAAAGGAAGCACTTTACAGTTTCTTTTTTTTTTTTTAAGTTTTTTGTGTTGTTGTTGTTTACTGTTATAGTTTAAGTGAAAGTTTACATTTCAAGTTAGTCTCTTATACAAAAATTTATCCATGGTTATGTGACCCTAATTGCTCTCCCTGTTCTGTGACAGCACACTCCTCCTTTCCACCCCTGATTCCCCATGTCCATTCAACTAACTCCTAACCCTCTCTGCCTTCTCATCTCACCACTGGACAGAAGCTGCCTGTTTAGTCTCATGTATCTACTTGAGCTAACAGGCACACTCCTCATGAGTTTCATTTTATGTCCCATAGTCCAGACCAATCTTTGTCTGAAGAGTTGGCTTTGGAAATTGTTTTAGTTCCTGGCTGATAGAGAATCTGGGGCCATGATTTCCAGGGTTCCTCCAGTCTCGGTCAGACCATTAAGTCTGATCTTCTTACTAGAATTTGAGTTCTGCCCCCATCTTTCTGCTGCTCCATCAGGGACTCTCTGTTGTGTTCTCTGTCATTGGTGGTAGCCAGGCACCATCTAGTTCTTCTGTGTATACCAGTACCAGTACCTGGCAGTATAATAGGTTCTCAAATCAGGTAGTGTGAGGACTCCCACTTTGTTCTTCTTCTTGAGTAATGCTTTACTTATCCCGGGCCTCTTCCCTTTCCATATGAAGTTGGTGATTTGTTTCTCCATCTCATTAAAAATTGTATGGCTTCTTTTTAGCATATCAGAATTGCCAGCATCACTATTCTTGCGCTTTGTGGCCATTATTAAGTAAAACAAGGGTTACTTGAACACAAGCACTGTGATACTGAGACAGTTGATCTCATAACCAAGACGGCTACTAAGTGACTAATGGGCAGGTAGCATATACAGCGTGGATAGACTGGACAAAGGGATGACTCATGTCCCGGGCAGGACGAAGTGGGATGGCCCAAGATTTCATCATGCTACACAGAATGGCCCCAAATTTAAAGCTTGTGAATTGTTTATTTCTGGAATTTTCCTTTTAATATTTTCGGACCAAGGTTGACTGAGGGTAACTGAAACTGCACAAAGTGAAACTGGGAAAAAGGGGAACTACTGTATTTCTTTTTTTTTTTTTTTTTAAATAGTTGTAGTTTAAATGAAGTTTACATTTCAAGTTAGTCTCCCATACAAAATTTTATACATACATTGTTATGTGACCCTAATTGCTCACCCATTCTGCAACAGCACACTCCTCCTTTCCACCCCTGATTCCCAATGTTCAGTGAACCATCTCCTGACCCTGTCTGCCTTCCCATCTCACCTCCAGACAGAAGCTGCCCCTTTGGTCTCTTGTATCTACTTGAGCTAAGAGGCACACTCCTCACAAGTATCACTTTATGTCCTACAATCCAGTCCAATCCCTGTCTGAAGAGTTGGCCTTGGAAATTGTTTTAGTTCTGGG
>NW_004444093.1:2571761-2594223 GCF_000243295.1 Trichechus manatus latirostris | reverse complement strand
TCTTATTTCTCTAGGATATATTCCAAGGAGCGGGATGGCTGGATCGTATGGTACTTCTATTTCCAGCTTTTAAAGGAAGCGCCAAATCCATTTCCAAAGTGTTTGTACCATTTTACATTCCCACCAATAGTGTATAAGTGTTTCAGTCTCTCCACATCCTCTCCAGCATTTATTATTTTGTGTTTTTTGGATTAATGCTAGCCTTACTGGAGTGAGAGGATATCTCATTGTAGTTTTGATCTGCATTTCTCCAATGGCTAATGATTGTAAGCATTTCTTCATGTGTCTGTTAGCTGCCTGAATATCTTCTTTCGCGAAGTACCTGTTCATATCCTTTGCCCATTTTTTAATTGGGTTATTTGTCTTTTTGTTGTTGAAGTTTTGCAGTATCTTATAGATTTTAGAGGTTAGACGCTAATTGGATTTGTCATGGCCAAAATTTTTTTCCCAGTCTGTGGGTTGTCTTTTGACTCTTTTGGTGAAATCTTTTGATGAGCCTAAGTGTTTGATTTTTAGGAGCTCCCACTTATCTAGTCTCTCTTCTGGTGCTTGTGCATTATTACTTATGGTTCGCATTGTGTTTATACCATGTGTTAGGGCTCCTAGCGTTGTCCCTATTTTTTCTTCCATGATCTTTATCGTTTTTGATTTTATATTTAAGTCTTTGATCCATTTTGAGTTAGTTTTTGTGCATGGTGTGAGGTATGTTCTTGTTTTAGTTTTTTGCAGATGGATATCTAGTTATGCCAGCACCATTTGTTAAAGACACTGTCTTTTCCCCAATTAACCGACTTTGGGCCTTTGTCAAATATCACCTGCTCATAGGTGGATGAACTTATGTCTGGATTCTCAACTCAGTTCCATTGGTCTGTGTATCTGTTGTTGGACCACTACCTCGCTGTTTTGACTACAGTGGCAGTATAATAGGTTCTCAAATCAGGTAGTGTGAGGTCTCCCACTTTGTTCTTCTTCTTGAGTAATGCTTTATTTATTCGGGGCCTCTTCCATTTCCATATGAAGTTGGTGATTTGTTTCTCCCTGTCATTAAAAAATGCCGTTGGCATTTGGATCAGGATTGCATTGTATCTGTAGATCATTTTCTGTAGAATTGACATTTTCACTGTGGTGAGTCTACCTATCCATGAGCAAGTATGTTTTTCCACTTAAGCAGGTCTCTTTTAGTTTCTTGCAGTAGTGTCTTGTAGTTTTCTCTGTATAGATCTTTAACGTCTCTGGTTAGATTTATTCCAAAGTATTTTATCTTCTTGGGGGCTATTGTAAATGGTATTGATTTGGTGATTTCCTCTTCCAAGTTCTCTTTGTTGGTGTAGAGGAAGCCAACTGATTTTTGTATGCTTGTCTTGTATCCTGATACTTTGCTGAAATCTTCTATTAGTTCCAGTAGTTTTCTTGTGGATTCTTTGGGGTTTTCTGTGTATAAATATCATCTTCAAACAGAGATATTTCTTCCCTACCAATCTGGATGCCCTTTATCTCTTTTTCTAGCCTAATTGCTCTGGCTAGGACCTCCAGCACAATGTTGAGTAAGAGTGGTGATAGAGGGTATCCTTGTCTGGTTCCCATTCTCAAGGGGAATGCTTTCAAAGTCTCTCCATTTAGGATGATGTTGGATGTTGGCTTTGTATAAATGCCATTAATTATATTGAGGAATTTCCCCTCTATTCTTATTTTGTTGAGAGTTTTTATCATGAATGGGTTTTGGACTTTGTTGAACACCCCTTCTGCATTGATTGATAAGATCATGTGGTTCTTGTCTTCTGTTTTATTTATGTGATGGATTATGTTGATTGTTTTTCTAATGTTGAACCATCCCTGCATACAAGTGGTATAAATCCCACTTGTTCATAGTGAATTATTTTTTTGATATATTGCTGAATTCTACTGGCTAGAATCATTGAGGATTTTTGTGTCAATGTTCATGAGGGATATCCGTCTGTAATTTTCTTTTTTTGTGGTGTCTTTACCTGGTTTTCGTATCAGGGTTATGCTGACTTCATAGAATGAGTTTGGGAGTATTCCATCCTTTTCTGTACTCTGAAATACCTTTAGTAGAAGTGCTGTTATCTCTTCTCTGAAAGTTTTGTAGTATTCTCCAGTGAAGCCATCTGGGCCAGGGCTTTTTTTTTTTTGTTAGGTGTTTTTAAATAACCATTTCAATCTCTTCTTTTGTTATGGGTTTTAGTTGTTCTACCTCTGTTTGTGTTAGTTTAGGTAGGTAGTGAGTTTCTAGAAATGTGTCCATTTCCTCTGAGTTTTCAAATTTGTTAGAGTACAATTTTTCATAGTATTCTGTTATGATTCTTTTCATTTCAGTTGGGTCTGTTGTGATATCATCCATCTCATTTCTTATACGGTTTATCTGCTTCCTCTCCTGTTTTTCTTTTGTCGGTTTGGCCAATGGTTTATCAATTTTGTTGATCTTTTCAAAGAACCAGATTTTGGACTTGTTAACTCTTTCAATTGTTTTTCTGTTCTCTTATTTCATTTAATTCTGCTCTAATTCTTATTATTTCCTTTCTTCTGGTGCCTGAGGGATTGTTTTGCTGCTCTCTTTGTACTTGTTCCAGTTGTAGGTTTAATGTTTTGATTATGGCCCTTTCTTCTTTTTGGATGTGTGCATTTATTGCTATAAGCTGACCTCTAAGAACTGCTTTTGCTGTGTCCCAAAGGTTCTGGAAGGATGTGTTTTCATTCTCGTTTAAGTCTATGTCTGCATTTCTTAAGTCCCTCTTTTTTTTAATGTTGCCCTTTTTTACATATTGATATCTCTGTTTCCCTATTTTCAATGTTTTAGCCTTGATGTATTTTCGACTTCCCTATCTGAGTCGATATCTGGTTGCTCTGTCCTGTGTTCTAGTCTCGTGCTGTTATCTGATGTTATTGATTTTCTAACTGAAGGACTCCCTTTAGTATTTCTTGTAATTTGGTTTCGTTTTTGCAAATTCCCTAAACTTCTATTTATCTGAAAGTGCCCTAATTTCTTCATCATATTTGAGAGACAGTTTTGCTGGATACATCATTCTTGGCTGGCAGTTGTTTTCCTTCAAGGCTTTATATAAGTCATCCCATTGCTTTCTTGCCTGCAGGGTTTCTGCTGAGTAGTCCGAGCTTATTCTAATTGACTCTCCTTTGTAGATGACTTTTCTCTTATCCCCAGCTGCTCTTAAAATTTTCTCTTTATCTTTGGTTGTGGCAACTTTGATTATAATATGTCTTGGTGACTTTCTTTTGGGATCTACCTTATGTGGGGTTTGATGAGCATCTTGGATAGATATCTTCTCATCTTTTATGATATCAGGGAAGTTTTCTGTCAACAAATCTTCAACAATTTTCTCTGTATTTTCTGTTATCCCCCCCTCCCCGTTCTGGTCAATTTCTCGTAGGTTATTTCTCTTGATAGAGTCCCACATGACTCTTAGAGTTTCTTCATTCTTTTTAATTCTTTTATCTGATTTTTCCTCAAATAAGTTGGCATCAAGTGCTTTATCTTCAGTGTCACTAATTCTAACTTCTGCTGCCTCAATTCTGCTCCTATGACTTTCTACTGAGTTGTCTAATTCTGAAAATTTATTGTTAATCTTCTGGATTTCTGATTGCTGTCTCTCTCTGGATTCTTGCAGCCCATTAAATTTGTCATTATGTTCTTGAATAACTTTTTTTAAGTTCCGCTACTACTTTGTCTGTATGTTCTTTGGCTGTCTCTACATTTTGAAAAATTTCCTTTCTAATTTCTAGAAGAGTTCTGTATATTAATATTTTGTATTCTGCCTCTGGTAATTCCAAGAAATTCTCTTCCCCCAGAGAATTTACTGATTATTTTGGGAGCTTGCTGAAGCCATCATGGACTGCCTCTTTATGTAATTTGATATTGACTGTTGTCTCCGAGCCATCAATAAGTTATTATAATTTTATTTTATATTTGTTTAGTGTGTCCTAGCTTCTTGTTTTGTTTTGTTTTGATATGCCCAAACAGGCTGCTCATGTGCACTAGTTTGATTATTGGCACCTTTGAAGCTCTAACGTCCTGTCACCAGGGAGTTACTTCTGTAACTAAGTCTGTGCACACAGGAGTCCATTAAATTTTCCTGTATGGATTCATCTCAGGTGTCCAGGCAGTCGGTCACCAAGTGTGTGATGCAGGCTCTCACCTACAGTCCTAGATGGGCAGGAGTGATTGGAGTAGGCACAGGTATCTGGCTGCAGTAGGGGGTCACACGCTAAGCAAGGCGGGGGCTGACGGCTACCCGAGTGTCTGAAAGGACAGTGTGTCCCTATTCCCTAAAGTGAGTAGGTAGGTGAGTTTTGCAGCCAGACTATGAGCACCCTACTCTGTTGGCTGTAAAGACTCGAGGCACCACTTATTCTTGGACCCCTGTAGCAGGTGAGTAGGTGGCATAGGTGGAGCCACCAGTCCTCAAGCCCCTGATGTGGACCGGTAAATGTGCCTGCTTAAAGGGCAGGGCTGTGTCAAGAATCACAAATCTGCCACTTCACAGCTGAAACAGTTGAAGTTAGACTTCAGGTGTTTACCCTGTTGTACTGTGGTAGGGAGGGCTTATGCTGTTGAGATGGGTCCACACGAGTCTATACAGGAGTGGAAGGCACTCAAAGTCTGTGGACCCCTTATGCCTGTGCCTAGCAAAGGAGCTGTGCCAACCCTGAGTTCCTGGCTTAGGGGAGCCAGTAGCTTATTTTTTCCCGTTTTTTAATTCATTCCCTCTCCAAGGCCAGGAGAATGGGTCAGGGTGCCTTATGGGATCTACTTCCGGCCCAGGGGACTCAGACAGTTTGGAAAGCTTTTCACTGGTTCGGAGTGTCCAAGCAGAATCTCTGCTGCCGGACCTCTCTCGATGTGGAAACTGCCTCCCAAGCACGTATGCAGAGCTGTATGCCTGCTTCACTGTGTACCCCTAGCTGGTCCGGGCTGAAGACCTGCGGGTCCTGCGAAGTCAGGTCTGGCACTCCTCGCTTCTTCTGAACTGTCTCCCTCTCCCTCTGCCACTCAGTCCAATTCCTCAACTTTGCTTTGTTCAGGGCTCCTAGATATTCATATACAATCAAATCACTTGTTCTTCCAGGTCTTTGTTGTAAGAGGGATATAGGAGCCATCTGACTACTCTGCCATCTTGGCCTACTGTATTTCTGTTAAAGCAGCGCTCGATAACTAAGACAGGAGGTTCAGGGCCATGGTTTCATGGGACATCTTAGTTAATTGGCCTAATAACATGTTTAGTGGTTCTGTTCTACCTCCTAGTTTGTTGTGTAGTGCCTGGTGTCTTAAAAGCTTGCAAGTGGCCATTCAAGGTACAATTGGTCTCTATTTGCCTGAAGCAACAGAGGAAGAAGGAGAGTCAGGAACAGGAGCAGGAAATGGAAGGTGTGTTTAATTGCCTCCATGAACAACTGCCTCCTTTGCCATGAGACCAGAAGAACTAGATGGTGCCTGGATACCATTACTGAACATTTTGATCAAAGATTCTATAGAAGAATCCTAATCAAAAGTGGGAAAATGCAGAGCAGAATTTCAAATTATAATGGACTCCAGACTTTCTGGAGCCATGGAGGCTGGATGAACCCCTGGAACTATTGCCCTAAAATAATCTTTAAACCTTAAACCTAAAATATCCCCTGAAGTCTTCTTAAAATCAAATAGTAGTTTGGCTTAACTAGCAAAGAATGTCTGCCTTGAGCGTTATACTCTTTTAAGATGTACCTATATGTGTTCAAACTGACAACAGCAACTCAAAAAATTAAATAGAAACCTTAGTAGGCAGTGAGTTTATGTTAATGGGAGAGGAACAACTCAGAAAAAGAGGGAGAGAATGGTTGTACAACTCAAAAAATGTAATCGGGGTCACTGAAATGTATGTGTAGAGACTTGAATTGGTGTATTGTTGAGCATATGCTCAACACCAAAAATAAATTATTAAAAAATTAAAATAAAAAGCCCTATCTCATTCTCAGACAATGAACTGTTCTTTCTCCTTCCTGTCATGGCTGGTTTATTGAAAGTTTATCCTCACTATTGGCCCTTCCTTCCCCCCATTCAAGTCATCTTGGCCACTATTTTTGGAGCTCCTACTCTGGGTGAGAGGGGACTACTGTGCACTGCAGTGCCCAGACCTGCTTCACTGACTCCGCCCAGCCCTCTGCTGGTGGGCGATCATCCGCATCCCCTCTGTCGTCACTGCACGCGTCTGTCTCAGTCACTTTCTACCTGTTGTCTTCCACCTTCTGCCTTTGGGTGGCCTCTTCCTCTCCCACAGCTTCAACAATCACTATTTGCAACAGATCTCCAGCTCTCTCTAGTCCGTTTGCACTCCTGAGGCCCCAAACCTGAATCTCCAGTTGTTTGTGGGGGAGTCTCTGGTGGTTGCATGGGCATCTAAATCTCCAAATTTGCTTTTTTTTTCCATGGCTCCACTTCCTAAAGTCCTCACCATTAAGCCAATGGTGAAACAAGGAGCCTGAGTCTTCTTGAATGCCCGTCTTCTACAGTCCATACTCTGTACTTCAGTGGTCACACGTCCCTTTGATTTTTATTTCCTTGGTGTCTCTTGAACCCACCTCTATTTCCTGGGTCTTAGCGCAGGCCTCTGCCATGCCTTGACTCAGCTATTCCTGCAGACTGGAAGCCTTCCTCCCAGGCTTGCCCTGCTCATCCATTGCTCAGATTCTCAATTTATCTATTAACAGAGCAGAGCATATCAATCTTCCACAACAGTGACCATCTGAAATCCTGAATATTTCTGACTTTATTTCCCCTTTGGAGCCCTGGTGGGGCTCCAAACCAAAAGGTTGGCAGTTTGAATCCACCAGCCACTCCTTGGAAACCTATGGGGCGTTCCACTCTGTCCTATAGGGTCACTAGAATCAGAATCGACTCGATGGCAATGGGTTTGGTTTGGTTACCTCCCCTTTGGATCCCTGGTGGCACAGTGGATAAGAGTTCAGCTGCTAACCAAAAGGTCAGCAGTTCAAATCCACCAGCTGCTCCTTGGAAACCCTATGGGGCAGTTCTACTCTGTCCTATAGGATTACTATGAGTTGGAATTGACTCGCAGGCAACGGGTTTGGTATCTTCCCATTAGAATGGAAGCACTCAAAGCTGGGAATCTTGTCGTCTTCTTTTTTTTTTTAAATAACATTTTATTGTGTTTTCAGTGAAGGTTTACACAGCAGTTTTAGGTTCCCATTCAACAATTTCTACACAAGTTCTTCAGTGACATTGGTTAAATTCTTCACAATACATGAACATTCTCCATATTTACGTTCTGGTTGTTCCATTTCCGTTAATCTAGTTTCCCTGCCCCCTTACATTCTCATCTTTTTGTTTTTTTTAAAGTAATTGTTGACCGTTTGGTCTCATATAGGTGATTTTTTTTTTTAAAGGACCACCGTAATCATGGGTGATATTATTTTGTGTGTCAATCTGTTATTTAGCTAAAAGGTGATCTCATGGGTTAATGTTGGTTCAGGGTTTGAAGAGTATCTCAGGGAAATAGTCTCGGGAATCCTACAGTCTCAACCAGTCCAATAAGTCTTTTTTTATTTTTTTAGGAATTTGAGGTTCTGTTCCACATTCTTCTCCCATTCTATAAGGGCCCATCTATTGTGGCCCTGGTTAGAATGGGGGATCTTGCCTTCTTCATTATTAGATCCTACTGCCTACCATGGAAATGCTAGTGGTGTAGTGGTTATGAGCTACAGCTGCTAACCAAAAGGGTGGCAGTTCAAATCCACCAGGCACTCCTTGGAAACCCTATGGGGTAGTTCTAGTCTGTCCTATAGGGTTGCTACGAGTCGGAATCAGCTTGACAGCAACGGGTTTGGGTTTTTTTACTGCCGACCATAGAGTATTAAATATGCATTAAGAAATGCTTATTGAATGCCTATTAAATGAATCAATAAGTGCCCTGAAGTATGGCATGTACAACAGGGAATATGAAAGAAATACAGTATGGTCCCTGTGCTCTTGGAGCTTATACTCTTGCTGGAGAGGTAAGCTGAACACAAGAAATGATGGACAGTTCTTAAGCTGAGATACAGACTCTGAGTGCCAGAGGAGCTCAGAAAAGGACACCCAGAAGAGAGTGCTGGGTGGAACTGCTGGGGATGCCTCCCAGAGGAAAAGAGACTCAGTTGAATTCTTAAAGGGTGGGTCTTAAAGGGTGGGTGGGCTTTGTCAAAGCAGAGAGGAAATGGCACAGTAAAAACACAAAGCATTTGTGGGATAGAAAGGAGTCTGGGGAACAACAAGAACTACCCTGGAGCGATAAGGTGGGGCCAGATAACAGAGGCTCTTAAAGGTCAGGAAAAAAGGAGTTCGGTAGAATAAGACAGCATTAACTCTTTTGAGTGTTATAATAATTAAAAAGCTGTCACAAGCTTTTTGATACACTCACATGCGTACTCTTTCAATACAGCAATCCTTTGAGATAGCTAGTATTATCCCCATGTTACAGGTTACAAAGTTGGGACACAGAGCCAGTAAATAACTTGCCTGAGTTTATACAGCTATGTGCAAGGCCTTGTACCAAGCATGACAGGCACAGATGGATAAGAGAATTCCTGCTTTCAAAGATCTCATAAAACAACCAGACAGATACACAAATGATTACCTCGTAAACAATTACCTGTAAGCCATGTGTTAGGTACTATAATAAACATATACACAAGGTGGGAGGGGTATTTTAGGAAAATTAATCTGAAAGTATTCATCTAGAAAGATTCTTTATTAACAGGATACAAGGAAAAGATTAGTCCAAAGGACTAATGGACCACAGCTACGAAGGCCTCCACCAGACTGAGTCCAGTACAGCTAGATGGTGCCTGGCTACCACCACTGACTGCTCTGACCGGGATCACAACAGTGGGTTCTGGACAGAGCTGGAGAAGGATGTAGAACAAAATTCTAACTCACACAAAAAAGACCAGATTTACTGGCCTAAATGAGACTGGAGAAACCCTGAGAGTATGGCCCCCAGACACCCTTTTAGCTCAGTGGTGAAGTCACTCCCGAGGTTCACCGTTCAGCTGGGGATTGGACAGCCCCATAAAACAAAACAGGACTAATGAGGCACAGCAGTCCAGGGACAAAGGCTAGAAGGCAGAAAGGGACAGGAAAGCTGGTGATAGGGAACCCAAGGTTGAGTAAGGACAGTGTTGATATGTAGTGAGGTTGTTAACCATTGTCATAGGGCAATATGTGTACTAACAGTTTAATGAGAAATTATTTTGTTGTGTAAACCTTCATCTAAAGTGAGAATAGCAGCATAATTGGAAGAGAGTAGTCAATGTCACTGAATTATGCATGTAGAAATTTTTGAAATGGTGTATGTTTGGCTATGCATATTTTCACCAAAAAAAAAAAAAAAGGTCGAGAAGGGAGAGGGTTGACGTGTCATGGGGTTGTTAACCAATGTCATAAAACAATATGTGTACTACTGTTTAATGAGAAACTATTTGTTCTGTAAACCTTCACCTGAAGTACAATAAAAAATAAAAATAAAAAAAATAAAAAGACTCTTTATTGTAAGATGAAAACACTGAAATCAGAGAAATTAACTTCCTAGCTCATCCAGCTTCCTAGCTTATACACCAGGCCGAAGGTGATGTTGGTGGACACAGTAAGGTTGGAGAAAGGGCAGGATGCAAAACATCAGTTCTAAAGCAGGAATGACAGTAACAGGTTTAATGTAAGGAAAATGAATCAAAAGACAAGCCATAGACTAGGTGAAAATATTTGCAAAACACATATCTGAAAAAGGGCTTGTACCCAAAACATACAAAGAACTCTTCAAACTCAACAATAAGAAAACAACCCAGTTACAAAATAGGCAAAAGATATGAACAAACACCTCACCAAAGAAGATATTCCCATTGACATCAAGTCAATTCCACCTCATGGTGACCCCATGTGGTACAGGGTAGAACTGCTCCATAGGGTTTTCTTGGCTGTAATCTTTATGGGAGATCACCAGGTCTTTCTTTTGCAGCGCCACTGGGTGGATTCGAACTGCCAGCCTTTATGTTTGTACCAAACCCATTGCCGTCAAGTCTATTCTGACTCATGGTGAACCTATAAGACAGAGTAGAACTGCCCTATAGGGTTTCCAAGGCTGTAATCTTTATGGAAGCAGACTGCCACATCTTTCTCCCATGGAGCAGCTGGTGGGTTTGAATTTCCGACCTTTTGGTTAGTAGTCGAGTACTTAGCCACTGTGCCACAGGGCTCCTTATGTTAGTAGTGGAGCACAAAAGAAGATACAGAAATGGCAAATAAGTATATGAAAAGATGCTCAGTAGCATTTTGTCATTATGGAATTGCAAATTAAAACAACAATGATATAGCACTACACACCTGTTAGAAGGGCTAAAATCCAAAACACTGATAACACCAAATACTGGTGATGATATGGAGCAACAGGAACTCTCATTCAATGTAGGTGGGAATGCAAAATGGTATAGCAACTCTGGAAGACAGTTTAGCGATTTCTTTTTTTTTTAATAATTTATTTTTTTGTTGTTGCTGTGAGAATATGCACAGCAAAAATATACACCAATTCAAGTGTCTACATGTACAATTCAGTGACATTGATTACATTATTCAAGTTGTGCAATCATTCATACCCTCCTTTTCTGAGTTGTTCCTCCCTCATTAACACAAACTCACTGCTCCCTGCTGAGCAGTGAATTGCTTTAACATGGCCCTTCTAGCCATGGTCTTGTAACTCCCACAAAATGATTGGGTGGAACTATGCAAATAAGGTACTTGGGCAGCAAGGGAATTGGACAATTTTGCTAACGCAAATAAGGTGTATGGAACACTTGTAGGGGTAGTACCATGAAAATAAAGTGCGGGGAACTCTGGTAGGGGATGGGTCAGTTTTGCCATCTTGCTGGAAGCAGAGTCAACTTCTTTAAGACTAACCAGACTTGAGAACCAATTTAGAAAACTCATCCTTACAATTTTGTTTCTCTAGAACCACTCTTGGTACCAAATGTCTTAGGCTGAGTTCTCTAAGAGAATCAAAACTGGAGAGGAGAGAGATTTATATCAGGGAAATGACTCATGTGGTTGTAGAGGCTGGAAAGTCCCAAGTCCGTGGGTCAGGTATCAGGCTCGAGGATTCTCTTGAATCACATAGCTGCAGGGGCTGATGAACCGAAGATCAGCAGGTCAGACAGCAGGCTGCAGGCTCATGGGCTGCAGAGAGTGACGAATCCAGGATCAGCAGGTGTTTAGTTATCTAGTGCTGCTATAATAGAAATACCATAAGCAGATGGCTTTAACAAAGAGAAATTTATTCTCTCACAGGCTAGGAGGCTAGAAGTCCAAATTCAGGGCATCAGCTCCAGGGGAAGGCTTTCTCTCTCTGTCGGTTCTGGGGGAGGGTGCTTGTCATCAATTTTCCCCTGGTCTAGGAGCTTCTCAGTGTAGGAACCCTGGGTCCAAAGGATGCAGTCTCCTTCTGGCTCTTCTTGCTTGGTGGTAATGAGATCCCCCTCCTCTCTTTTACATCTCAAAAGAGATTGACTGAAGATACAACTTAATCCTGTAGATTGAGTCCTGCCTCATTAACATAATGGCCTCTAATCCTGCCTCATTAACATCATAGAGGTTAGAATTTATAACACATAGGATAACTGCGTCAGATCACAAAATGGTAGACAACCACACAATACTGAGAATCACGGCCTACCCAAGCTGACACATATTTTTGGGGTCACAATTCAATTCATAACAGCAGGCTGCTGGCTCAAGTCCCAAGAACCAGGGTTCAGATGATGACAAACCAAATGCAGGATCCAGAGTTGGCCAAAAGCCAGCGAGCTTTGCCAGAAAGTCCACATATATTGGATGCAGGCCATACTCCCAAGGAAACTCCCTTTCAACTGATTGGCTGCTCATAGCAGATCTCATCATGGAGGAGATTCCATTATATCAGATCTTATCATGGAGGTGATTATATCATTACATAACTAACAAACATCATAATTGTCAAACCACTGAGAATCATGGTCCAGCCAAGTTGACACACAACCTTAACGATCACAAGCACCAACACTAAGTGTTATTCCAAAGGTTGTTCCATAGACTATAGGCAACTTCAAGAGTTGTTGTGTGCCGTCGAGTTAATTCCGACTCATAGTGACCCCATATAACAGATTAAAACTATCCCATAGGGTTTTCTTGGCTGTAATCTTTACAGAAGTAAATTTCCAGGTCTTTCTCCCCCTGAGCTACTATGTGGGTTCAAATTGCCACCCTTTGGTTAGCAGCTCAGTGCTTAACTGTTGCACCATCAGTGACTTTAAAACTTCAAAAGAAGCTTTCCAAATACATTCTGAGAAACGGTAACATCAGTGTGGGGAAGGGATGGAAGAGAATGTTACTGAGCCCCTACTAAGGGCTAGGCATTGTATTGCTAATTATCACACAGACCTGATTTTCTTTTAATCCTTGAGCAACTTCATAAGCAAATACTACCATCTTATGCACATAGGATAACTGCATCAGATCACAAAATGGTAAACAACCACACAATATCATTAATATCACACACAAGTAAAATTTTGCTGAAGATCATTCAAAAGTGGCTGCAGCAGTATATTAACAAGGAACTGCCAGAAATTCAGGCCAGATTCATAAGAGGATGTGGAACGAGGGTTATCATTGCTGATGTCAGATGGATCCTGGCTGAAAGCAGAGAATACCAGCAAGATATTTACCTGTGTTTTATTGACTATGCAAAGGCATTTGACTGCGTGGATCATAACAAATTACGGACAACATTTGCAAAGAATGGGAATTCCAGAACACTTAACTGCGCTCATGAGGAAACTGTACATGGATCACGAGGCAGTTGTATTGACAGAACAAGGGGATACTGTGTGGTTTAAAGTCAGGAAGGGTGTGCGTCAGTGTTGCATCATTTCACCATACCTATTCAATCTGTAGGCTGAGCAAATAATCCGAGAAACTGGACTATATGAAGAAGAACGGGGTATCAGGACTGGAGGAAGACTCATTAACAACCTGCGTTATACAGATGACACAGCCTTGCTTGCTGGAAGTGAAGAGGACTTGAAGCACTTACTGATGTAGATCAAAGACCACAGTCTTCAGTATGGATTACACCGCAACATAAAGAAAACAAAAATCCTCACAACTGGACCAATAAGCAACAACATGATAAACGGAGAAAAGTTTGAAATTGTCAAGGATTTCATTTCACTTGAATCCACAGTCAACACCTATGAAGCAGCAGTCAAGAAATCAAAAGATGCATTGCACTGGGCAAATCTGCTGCAAAAGACCTCTTTAAAGTGTTGAAAAGCAAAGATGTCACTTTGAGGACTAAGGTGTGCCTGACCCAAGCCATAGTATTTTCAATCACATCATATGCATGTGAAAGCTGGACAATGAATAAGGAAGACCGGAGAAGAATTGATGCCTTTGAATTGTGGTGTTGGCAAAGTATATTGAATATACCATGGACTGCCAAAAGAATGAACAAGTCTGTCTTGGAAGAAGTACAACCAGAATGTCCTTAAAAGCAAGAATGGCAAGACTACATCTTATATACTCTGGACATGTTGTCAGGAGGCATCAGTCCCTGGAGAAGGACATCATGCTTGCTAAAGTAGAGGGTCAGAGAAAAAGAAGAAGACCCTCAACAGATGGATTGACAAGTGGCTGCAACAATGGGCTCAAGCAGAATAACAATTGTGAGTATGGCGCAGAACCGGGCAGTGTTTCATTCTGTAGTACATAGGGTCACTATGAGTTGGAACTGACTCAATGGCACCCAACAACAATAACAACATCATCTTATGCTGTAGAAGAGTAAAATAAGGTCCTGAAAAGTTAGGTAACTTGCTTAGGGTTATAAAACTAATCATAGCAGAGCTTGGACTCAAAAAAAAACCTATGATTTTGCTTTTTACCTTGCTGCTTCTGATAAGATTATTTCTTCTCAATGGATGGAAAAGTTATTCGATAGTATTGTCACTTTATAATCCTATCTCACATGGCCATAAGTTTAATACTCTTACAATTTAATTTGTTTTGCTACCACCTTCTGTATTAATTAATCAGGAAAACATTTGTTGAATGCCTAATAGAGCATCCAACCATAAAAATTTTGAAGTAACCAATGTCACTGAACAATTTGTATAGAAATTGTTGAATGGGAACCTAAATGGCTATGTAAACCTCCACCGAAAACACAATAAAATATTATTTAAAAGATTTTTTTTTTTTAACTAAGCCCACCTTAAAGAAAAAACTACAACAAAAAACCAAGCCCGCTGTGGTCAAGTCGATTCTGACTTATAGCAACCCTGTAGGACAGAGTAGAACTGCCCCATAGGGTTTCCAAGGCTGTAATCTTTACGGAAGCAGACTACCACACCTTTTCCCATGGAGCAGCTGGTGTGTTTGAACTGGCGACCTTTTGGTTAACACTTGCGTGCTTACCCACTGTGCCACCAGGGCTCCTTTATAGAAATACCAAAAAACAAAACAAAATAAAATCCATTGCCGTCAAGTCGATTCCGACTCGTAATGACCCTATAGGACAGAGCAGAACTGGCCCATAGGGTTTCCAAGGAGCACCTGGTGGATTCAAACTGACAACCTTTTGGCTAGCAGCCATAGCTCTTAACCACTATGCCACCAAGGTTTCCTATAGAAATATAGAACCTTAGAAAAGGAGTCCCTAGGTGGCACAACTGGTTAGGCGCTTGACTACTAGCCAAAAAGTTGGTGATTTGAACCCACCTAGAGGCGCCTCACAAGACAGGCCTGATGATCTGCTTCTGAAAGGTCGCAGCCTTAAAACCCTATGGAGCAGTTCTGTCCTACACACGTGGAATCACCAGGAGTCTGAACCGACTCAATAGCAAACTAACAGCAACAACAGAAACAGAAATGTCTTTAAATCACCAGGTTTGACAACCTCTGATTATACAAGCATAATATGATTTCAGTATGTTACAATCCAGGGCCCTGATGGCGCAGTGATTAAGAGTTCAGGCTGCTAATCAGAAAGTTTTGGCTGTTCGAATTCACCAGCCGCACCTTGGAAACCCTATGGGGCAGTTGCACTCTGTCCTATAGGGTTGCCACAAGTCAGAATCGACTCGTCGGCAACGAGTTTGGTTTGGGATACAATGTGTGAGCTGAGGCTGTCCTGTGTTCCTTCATCAGGGGCTTTATTCCTGCAATTGAAGTTGAACTCGGACAGCAAGTTTCACTTATTCCTCCTTTAAATTCTCTACACACTACACACTTTTATATGTAGTAGACTCTTATACTATCTTAAACCGGGTCAGAAGCCTGCAGGCTTGAATTATTTACAAGAAAAACATTTCCACTTGTCCTGCCAAACGAGTTGATCAATGCTCACTTAAGTGCTGCAATCATCTCTCGTTTTGTAAGGTCTACTCTCTCTGCAGGTGACGAAGCCGCCTGCAATCTTCCTTCCTCTAATTGAATAATTTTCAGGCTTGTGCCTTATCCTTCCGGTTTTTATGAATTCATGCAATCATTTTCCCCCGTAAGTACTGTCAAGGGCATCAAGGCGAGTCTTTCCTCAGCACCATGCCTCTGGAGCTCTCCAGATCAGTCTCTAGGCATAGCATCAGCACAGCCCTGTATCTACCATGTATCCCAGAGACTGGCTCCTCTGCATGGCCATCTCATTCTGTTGTCAGCCTGCTTTTCCTTCTTGGACGGACCTTCCTGTGTTCTCCACTCATCCTTCTGGCTCAGATGCTTGTTCTGCTTCTGAACCTGTGCAGCACATTTAATAATATTCTCGCTTAACATCATAAACACAGCTACTGTTTATTAAGCACTAGCCATGTACTGTGTCTGGAGCCTTATGCATTAATAAAAACTGCCCAGCTTTCTCCTGCCCCCCACAATGCTTCTCCAGTTTCCTAGGGGCCTAGCACAGTGCCTGATACACCAAAGGTGCTCAATAAACAGAGGCCACGATGATGATGATAAGAATAAGCACCATATGACTTATTCATGTTTGACTCCAACGCCTGTCACAGTGTCTAGCTCACTCAACACACGTTTGTAAAACTAATGATTAGAACAAATGGTGGCTGGCTACAAGATCCCTGTGAGACTTGAGGTATAGCTCGAAGTGGATGGCTGACAGTAACTCTGCAGGGTCTGGACTGGAAACTCACGTGAAGTCAGAGGCCCAATAAGTGACCACAGATGGGCCAAGAAGCCCAGAAGTATGGCCTGGAGGCCCAGCAGGGTGTTGTTTTTGGCTAGTAATGCAGAGGCTGAGGATGGAAGAGGGCCTTCAGTGGACTGCTCAGATGACACGGTCAGCCAACTCCCTTGCTTCAGTGAGAAACCTGGGACTGTCAGAAATGCCTCTGATGGTGAAGAGGTTATGATTTGTGGAGAGAATGGAGGCCTACACCTGCAGCTCTCACAGATACCCACTGGTAAGGCTCTGGGGCCCTGGGATTTAGCAGTTCAGTCCAGAAGTAGTCTGTGTTAGGGAGTCTGGCAAGAAGTAGCCAAGCACAGTGTCCAAGGGGAGACTTAAAATCCAGATCCAAGTCTTCAGCAGTGCTAAGTTTAAAAGAAGGCCATGCACTAGGATGTCAGGGAGTTGGGTTTAAGGAAACCAAACAGAACAAAACATTACTGAACTGAGGCATAAGCAGGCTTTATGCCCCAACCGTGGCAGACTCGTTATTTGATGTGGGGCGTGGATTTAGGGCAGGGCTAGCAGCAAGGCTAAGATCTGGACTGGAGCTCAGATTCTGAGTCTGAGGGCAGGACTGGTCTAGTGCTTAGGGTTGTGAGTAGGGCAGAGAACCTGTAAGTTATCACCACACTACAAGACTCCGCACAGATCATTAGCTCACAGCACAGCTTCTCAGAGTACAAAATCTCGTTTCCTTCAGTGTGAAGGAATTCGGGATGCAGCTATCTGCAGATGGGAAGGTTCAGAACACACATCTGTTTGGCCTGGCTTAGAAAATATCTAATTCTTTCTACACACGTGTTTTGCCTTGAGGCTGTGTGCAGCTCTCTTACCTACCTGGCCTCTTAATCTCCATACAGTTTTTCCCCCTAACCTAGCTTCAGATACAACCTCTTCCATGTTGAGACTGCTTATTACAACCACAAGGTAGTTATTTCACCCCCTGATTCGGGAACCAGAACACCTGTCACCACTACATCCCAGGTTCTGGGGTCCATACACTCCTACAATAAAAGTGGTCCATTTCCTTTAAAGCCAGCCAAACCAAACCAAACTAATAATAATAATAATATCTTCCCATCACCTGACTCTTCAGTAAGATCACACTCTTGACTTTCACTTCCTCAGATACCAACTGTGTGTCTTGTATTGTTCTATGGCCCGTTTACAGTTCTCTGGATTTAACATCCCTCAGGTTTTTGTTTCTTTTTTAGTTCATACACACAAACCATGCACCACCTAGTTCAACCTCCCATCTGATGACTGACTTTCTTCTACAACACTTGCATCAAATAGTCGGCTGGCCTGCACTTGGATACCTTGGGTGACTGAGAACTCATCACCTGTAGAGCTGGCCTGCTTCACCTTTTGACACCACCTGTGGGTAATAACTGTCTTGGGCTGAAATACACCTCCTGGAGGTGGTATCCATGGACTCCAACTCCTCTCCATAGGGCCATATGGACAAACATAAACCTCAGAAGCATGGCCCCTTCAGGAATCTGAACCAAGTGACAATATCTTTCCTGAATTTGTTTGCTTTGTTTTGTTGGAAGAATATTCCCAGTGCATTCAACTATTTGTTGTTGTTGCTAGATGTTCTGTTTTGGATGTATTCAAGATGACTCCATGTCTCATAATGTGTTGGTGCCCAGAGGTGGATTAATTTCAGGTGTGCTCTGGCCAGCTTAGACTAGAGTGGGACAATCACCTTCCTTGTGTTCTGGACTCAGTGGCTCTCATGATGCAACCTGTGACTTTATTAGATTTTCTGGCAGCCACAACACACTGTTGACTCATGTTGATCTTAGCGATACACAGTTGAACACTTCTAAACGCCACATGTATTGCTGCTAAGCCCATTGTTTACTTAGGCAATTGTCTTAGAGGGAGAAGGAGGTAGAGAGGAAGGTTTATTTATCATATTGATACTTCATGAAAGCAGGGAGAAATTCAATCTGGGACTTTACATTTGTGATGGTCCACAAGCCAAGCTTAGTTTGTCAGCCCAAATGACTAGATAAAACTACTGATGAGTCAGCTTCAGCTTTGCTTTTTTTATGGCCTCAGACTACAGCCTTCCTCAAAATTTAGCCATCTTTCAAATGTACGCTTTTTATCACCAGAATAACTGATTCAAAGAGTATAAATGATTCAATGCAAAGCCATTATCACCACTGGAAAAATAACTCAAAGATCAGTATCCAGTACATTAAGGATGGTGAATTTATGATTTCCTGTGGCAGAATTATATCCAAGCACCTTTTCCTCTGTTAAAAATAATATCTTACAGAGATAACATTGTGTAGATTTTCAGAGATATTTTCAATTTAGGTAATTTGATTGTTTCAAATCAAAGAAAGTAGGGCGGGTATTACTATCTTCAATTATAAATTAAGAAACTGAGACCCAGAAAGGCTGTGACTCATCTATGGTTACATGGCTAAAAGGGTTAGAACCACGTCCAAACCCTAAGTCCGTGGATTTCCAGTCCAGTGCAGTCCCCACCGTACCCATGGCATTCCAACACAAGCGAGACCTGCCCCTAGCCTCAAGGATCTAGTATCTGAGGGGTTCTCCTCCAGGTGTGAGGCAGCATGCACTCTACTTGTCCATGCCATCCAGAGGAAAAGAAGATGTCACTGAGTGCAGTTGCTACAACACTTAAGTGGCACTGAATTCCAGCAATCATAAAATCATAGACTTTAAGAGAATTAGTTCAAGGCCTTCATCTTTAGAGATCAGGACAAGTTACCAAATAATTTACCTAAAGCTGCACAGTGTACCTAAAGTTCCAAATCCAGGATTAGAACCTATTTTTATATACCCAGTCCAATGTTCTTTCTGTTACACTGTACTGTTTCTCAAAATGCAACAAGTAGGCAGCTGAAAATAGGGTCTGATATGTATTCTCCATAACTTAGGAATGTTCTGGCTAAAGATCCCACCAAACTCCTACCCAAGGGAATATGGACCAGGAGGCTAACCAGAGAGGGACGAACCAAGACATACTGAACCCACACTTCCTAGTACACAGAGGTGTACTATATAAAGCAGCCTCCAGGGCTGGACTACACTACCCCCCCTGCCCCCGCCCTGCGCCATATCTACTGCTGTTTGACCCTCTCCAGAACTTGGACTAGTGTTCTAGATGACTAGGGTGCAGAAACAGCCAAGAGTCTTGTTGAAAGGTGAGGATTATAAACCTGCCACAGCCAAGGGTGGTCTCAAAAGCAGGCTACACAAGCAATGAGTGAATTAATACATATAAAGAAAATCCGGTAAATGACTATAAAAACATTTATAAATGCTGATACGGTGTTCAATTTGGCTGAACACTTACTGAGCACGAGGTATATACAGTTATATGCAAGGCCCTGTCATACTTCTTTCTGTTAGAAACTTAACAGACTCAGTATTCCTGCACAGAGTGCTACAGAAACGCAGAAGTGGGAACTTAGGCAGGTCTGAAGGACCAGGAAGGGCTTTACTGGAGCAGAGTCACTTAATTGAACCTCAAGGACTGAGTAGGAGTCACCCAGGTGAAGAGAAGCTGTGCCTGAGCAAAGGCAGAGGCATGAAGTGGTGTGGAGTGTTAGTGTGATGAGGAGTTCAACAATGCTGGAGCCCAGAGTGTGGGGCAAGGAAGAGGCACGACAGGAATACAGCCAGATCAGAGGCCTTGTGCCACGCCTTTCAGACTTCAGCCTAAACTGATGGGGTGCCGGTGAAGAACAGATCACCATGGGAACCAAGGCAGAGGGGGTACATGAAGTTGGGAGGCAGAGGAACTGATTATGAGTTTGTTGACATATCCAGGGAATGATGAGAGCCTGAACAGCAATAGATGTATAAGATGCATAAGACAGGCCATATTCCAGAAAAAATAGGACAGTGAATGATGCTATCTGAAGGGGGGGTCTGCTGATCTAAATATTTCCCTCAGTACCTCTCCACATGCCTGACATTTCTACCATCAGAGGCTCTTTCTGTAGCATCTTTGAGTGCCCTACTAAAATCGAGTTGATCAGTGCATTTCTGTGTTGATCAACTAACATGAAGATGGACTGAAAGTTTACTGGGAGTAAAGAAGGTCTTGCAGGGATGGGCATGGTTGGTCATGAAGGGAAACGCCAGGGGCCCAAAGCAGAATCAAGGAACAAAAAGTTTAGGCTGCTAAAAGGGAGATAAAGAACTTTCTATGTCAAAACTTAGGCTAGGCTGGCCCTTCTCTGCTTCAAAATCCATGTTCAGTCAGCTTGGCTGCTCTATTCCAAAACTCTTTCATGTCAGACACTTACATTTACTTAAGGATAATAATAATTACAATAAAATAAGTCCTAGCATAGAAAGAACAACTGTGACTTGTGAGCAGAGAAACACTGTGTAGTGACAAGTTAACCCCAAAATTAGACTTTTAGAAGGTTGCTTAGAAATCGGGTTACCTCAGATCTTCCCCCACTTAACTTTGAGTGAAATATTGGCTCCTTTCTTTCCCAGTAAATGCTGTGTTTAACTTGAATGTCAGACAAATACCAAGAACCCCTGCCCCATATCTCACAGTATTACTGGGAAGATCAAATGGGACAAAAAGAAAAACAGCTTTTGAATGCTGGGAAGTGCAGGACAAGGGCATGAGCAGCACCTCTGGTTCACAGGAGAAAGGGGGCTGAGTCCCCACATTAAGGCTCTGGCAAGGATTGCTCATCAGTGATGATCACAGATGTTTGGTCCTTCAACTGTTGATGAGCAGAACCCATGGTATCTTAAGTACCTTCCCCAAGGATGAAAATTAATGCACACTGTGAATTTAAAAGTAACCCCTAAACACAGACACTAATACATTTTTAACAAATAAGCTCTTTCTATAAAACCACCTTCTATAATGAAACTCTTTTGTCACAAATAAGCATTAAATAGAGAAATTTACAGATGACTAGATTATTAGAATCTATGTTCTTAGAATTAGGAAAAGACTTATATCGTCTATACAACACCGTCTTCCCAGCACTCTCCTCCCCCTTTTTACAACAGGAAAGCTGAGGTAACAGTAGCATCCAGACTAAAATGCAGATTCCTGATTCCTGGTCTAAGGCTCTGTTTTAGTTATCTAGTGCTGCTGTAACAGAAATACCATAAGTGTATGGCTTTAAGAAACAGAACTTTATTTTGTCACAGTTTAAAAGGCTAGAAGTTCGAATTCAGAGCGCCAGCTCTAGGGGAAGGCTTTCTCTCTGTTGGCTCTGGAGGAAGGTCCTTGTCTCTTTATCTTCTGCTTCCTGGTTCCTTGGGGATCTCCATGTGTCTTGGCATCAGTCTTCCCCCATCTCTGCTTCTCTAGCTTGTTTAATCTCTTTTATATCTCAAAAGAGATTGATTCAAAATACACTACACTAATCCTGCCTCATTAACAAAACAAAGACAACTCATTCCCAAATGGGATTACAATCACAGGCATAGAGGTTATGATTTACAACACATATTTTTGGGGGACAAAATTCAATCTATAACAGGCCCTTTTTTAAATAAAATATTTTTTAAAAAAATATTTCAAATATAAAGAAAAGCATGTTGTTGTTGTTAGGTGCTGTCGAGTTGGTTCTGACTCATAGTGACCCTATGTATAACAGAACGAAACACTATCTGGTCCTGCACCATCTTCACAATCGTTGCTATGTTTAAGTCCATTGTTGCAGCCACTGTGTCAATCCATCTCCTTGAGGGTCTTCCTCTTTTTGCTAACATTCTACTTTACCAAGTATGAAGTCCTTCTCCAGGGACTGGTCCCTTCTGATAATATGTCTAAAATATGTGAGATGAAATCTCACCATCCTTGCTTCTAAGGAACATTCTGGCTGTACTTCCTCCAAGACAGATTTGTTCATTCTCTTGGCAGTCCATGGTATATTCAATATTCTTTACCAACATCATAATTCAAAGGCATCAATTCTTTTTCGGTCTTCCTTATTCACTGTCCATCTTTAGCATGCATATGAAGAAATTAAAAATACCATGGCTACCTACAGACTGGGAAAAAAATTTTTTGGACAGTACAAGTCAGAAAAAGGTCTAAACTCCATAATCTACAAGAAAATCCAACACCTCTACAACAAAAAGACAAATAATCCTATTAAAAAATGAGCAAAGGAAATGAACAGACACTTCACCAAAGAAGACATTCAAATGGCCAA
>NW_004444093.1:2569476-2571018 GCF_000243295.1 Trichechus manatus latirostris | reverse complement strand
GTTGTTAACCAATGTCATAAAACAATATGTGTACTACTGTTTCATGAGAAACTATTTTTTCTGTAAGCCTTCACCCGAAGTACAATTTAAAAAAATATATATTATTAGCCCATGATTGCATCAAAAAAAAAAAAAAAATACCATGGCTTGGGTCAGATGCACCTTCGTCCTCAAAGTGACATCTTTGCTTTTCAACACTTTAAAGAGGTCTTTTGCAGCAGATTTACCCAATGCAATGTATCTTTCGATTTCTTGACTGCTGCTTCATAGGTGTTGATTGTGGATCCAAGTGAAACGAAATCCTTGACAACTTCAGTCTTTTCTCTGTTTACCATGATGTTGCTTATTGGTCCAGTTGCGAGGATTTTTGTTTTCTTTATGTTGAGACGTAATCCATACTGAAGGCTGTGGTCTTTGATCTACATCAGTAAGTGCTTCAAGTCCACTTTTAGCAAGCAAGGTTGTGTCATCTGCATAATGCAGGTTGTTAATGAGTCTTCCTCTAATCCTGATGCCACATTTGTCTTCATATAGCCCAGTTTCTCGGATTATTTGCTCAGCATACAGATTGAATAGGTATGGTGAAAGGATACAACCCTGACTTAAACCTTTCCTGATTTTAAACCATGCAGTATTCCCTTGTTCTATTTGAATGACTGCCTCTTGGTCTATGTACAGGTTCCTCATGAGCACAATTAAGTGTTCTGGAATTTCCATTCTTCGCAATGTGATCCATAATCTGTTATGATCAACACAGTGGAATGCCTTTGCATGGTCAATAAAACACAGGTAAACATCTTTCTGGTATTCTCTGCTTTTAGCCATGATCCATCTGACATCAGCAATGATATCCCTCACTCCACATCCTCTTCTGAATCCAGCTTGAATTTCTGCAGTTCCCTGTTGATGTACTGCTGCCACCACTTTTGAATTATCTTCAGCAAAATTTTATTTGCATGTGATGTTAATGATATTAAGAAAAGCATATGCAACAACAAATGCCCAGATTTTTTAAATATTAATATTCTCTTATGTTTCGGATCTTTTATATATATGTACGTATATTTATTTTTTCCCATACAAAACTTCATGCATACACTGTTATGTGACTCTAATTGCTCTCCCCATACTGTGAGAGCACACTCCTCCTTTCCACCTCTGGTTCCCCATATCCATTCAACCAGCTCCCAACCCTCTCTGCCTTCCCATCTCACCTCCAGACAGAAGCTGCCCATTTAGTCTTTTGTATCTACTTGAGCTAAGAGGCACACTCCTCATGAGAATCACTTTACATCCCACAGTCCAGTCCAACCTGTCTGAACAGCTGGCCTTGGAAATTGTTTTAGTTCTGGGCGGATAGAGAATCCGGGGGCCATGCTTTCCGGGGTACCTCCAGTCTCAGTCAGACCATTAAGTCTGGTCTTCTTACTAGAATTTGAGTTTTGCACCCCACCTTTCTCCTGCTCCATCAGGGACTCTCTGTTGTGTTCCCTGTCAGGGCGGTCATTGGTGGTAGCTGGGCACCATCTAGTTCTTCTGGTC
>NW_004444093.1:2542380-2569376 GCF_000243295.1 Trichechus manatus latirostris | reverse complement strand
ACTCCAGGTGGTTGGGACCAATTGACGCATCTTAGATGGCAGCTTGCAAGCCTTTAAGACCCTAGATGCCAGTCACCAGCGTAGGATGCAGAACATTTTCTTAATAAGCTTTGTTATGCCAATTGACTCAGATCTTTTTAAAAAGAATTAAGACATCATATATCAGCAGATGATCCCCATTCCTCTACCCTAGTCCCCTACCCTCCCTCTCCAGAGGTAACTACCACACTGAGGTTGTTGTGTATGCTATCCCTCCTGTCCAGGTTTTTGTACACTCAGTCTTAGTTATCTAGCACTGCTATGACAGAAATACCACAAATGGATAGTTTTAACAAAGAGAAATTTATTCTCTCACAGTCTAGGAGGACTGTCCAAATTCAGAGCATCAGCTCCAGGGAAAGGCTTTCTCTCTCTGTTGGCTCTGGAGGAAGGTCAAGGAGCTTCTCAGCACAGGGACTCCAGGTCCAAAGGATGCGCTAGTCTCCTGGCTCTTGTTTCTTGGTGGTATGACGGCCCCCGTCTCTGCTCACTTCTCTCTTGTATCTCAAAAGAGACTGACTTCAGACACAACCTAATCTTGTAGATTGAGTCCTGCCTCATTAACATAACTGCCTCTGATCCTGCCTCATTAACATCATAGTGGTAGGATTTACAACACATAGGAAAATCACATCAAATGACAAAATGGCAGACAATCACACAATACTGGGAAACATAGCCTAGCCAAGTTGACACATATTTTTGGAAGACACAATTCAATCCATAACACTCACTCAATGATTCTATATCCATAAACCATTCCATGTTGCCACAGAAAGAGCTGATCTTCAAAACAAGGAAGAGTCCCTCGTTCTAGTTATAACTCTCAGGATTTGGCTGGATATTCCACAAAGAAACTAGGGCAGAGCTTAGTCTTTTCGAACAATTACCACAGAAAGCTCTAGTGAAGTGTACTATTCTTCAGAATGCAAAACTAATCAAATATAAAAAATCTAATACAACTTTCAACTAGCCTTCTCAAGTCAGCGTTTCATATTTGTGAAACACTAGTTTATAATGACCTCGTGTGAATGGCCTGTCATGGAACAATAAGGAAAGATGGATTAAACAATTTAACTAGTAACAATAGTTTCTATTCCTGCTTCAAGGTCCAACTCAAATGTCACCACCTTAATGAATCTATCTTTGATCCCCATCAGAATTAATTCTTTCAATAATCCTTTAAATGCCAAAACCCTAGTAGATACCAAAGTAAAAAAGACCCACTTCCAACCCAAACCCATTGCCTTCGAGTCGATTCTGAAATGCTCTAATAGAGGTATTAGTAAAGGGCTGGGGAGCCTAACTTTTCCTGAGGCAACTGGAGAAGACTTTACAGAGAAGGTGCTGTTTCAGCCGCATCTTGGAGGATAAGCAGGGTTCACAAAACAGATGATGGAAGGTCATTCTAGGTAGGAAGACATTGAATGAGAGGGTACACAGAATGGTAAGATCTTAGTTGTAGAAAGACAACTAAGGAGAAACATTGGAGGTGGAGAGACAAGTTAGAAGATTGGCAACAATTCAAGCAAAAGATGACACGATTACAGAGCATGAAGTGGGAGAGGGGAGGATTTGAGCAAAATTCTGGAGATAAATTTAGCAAAACTTGATGATTGATTGTCTGGGAGTGGGGGGAGAAAGAACATGGAGGTGTTGGGGATGACTCCCAAAGCCTTGGCAAATGAGGAGGTAATGAGGCTGTTAACTGAAATAAGGAATATAGTATCAAAGAGCATGCCTAAGAGGGAGTCAAGTTACATTTGAGACATTCTGCCTTTGCCATGAGGTCTCTTCCATTCCTTTGTAGGTCAGAAATCACCCCTTCCTCTGAACTCCCATAGCACATTGCCTATACTTTTTTTTTTTTTTTACCTACATCTGAATTGGCCCTCAAATTCAAGGCCACCCCAAACACAACAGGATCAGACCATTGTGATCCATAGGGTTTTCACTGGCTGACTTTTGGAAGTAGACTGCCAGGAATTTCTTCCTAGTCCATCTTAGTCTGGAAGCTCCACTGAAACCTGTTGAGCATCATAGAAACATACAAGGCTCCCATGGACAGATAGACAGGTGATGGCTGTGCATGAGGTGCATTAGCCAGGAAATGAACACGGGTGTAAAAAAATGATGGGGCAGCAGCGGCAGACCTCTGCATCTAACTTCACAAGGAGGAGAGAGAATCATCATCAGCATCAGCCCAAAGCTGATTCCTATGAGGTGGAGGTCAGACATACCTCCACCCTCCAACCTTTTTACCAATTCTGATACCAGCTGTCCCTCCACGGCACTCTCTACTTCTCTGGTGGGTTTGATAAATCGTTGCAATGGCCATACACAACACAGACTATACTTACGGTTATGGGATTTATTAGGAAAGTAGCTGAAACAGGTTCAACCTGGATCAGGATCAACAGGCTACAACTCGGGATGAGGAAGCATGTAGGCAAAGTCTGGAAGGCTCCCCTGAAGTCGAGAGCACATCCTTCCCTTCTTCAGTGTAGGACAGCTCTCTCAGCTCCTCTCAGCTGTGCAAGCAAGCAGGTCCTTCTCTCTGCTGTGTATGCCCCCTCAGGACAGGCCTCCTCTCAGCCCTGAGGACAGGCTCCTCTCAGCCCTGGCCTCTGCCCTACTCTGGCAAGTGTTACAGTCTTTTCGCTCCGCCAACAAGTACCTGGAGGCACCCTGCTCCACCAACAAGCCTCCTGGCTGGAGGTGCTCAGCTCTCTCCCGCTGTGGGTCAGCACATCCACTGTAGCCGCCTCCCTCCATGGGCTGGGAATCCCACCGTGCCATCTCATGCTGGTCACCTGGTTCTGCTGCTGCCATCCCTCTGCTACCACTTCTCAGCCGTCTCTGGTTTACAGTTCTGTCTCCTGGGTCTAAGGAGTTCTCAGTGCAGGGTTCCTGGGTCCAAAGGGTGCACTCCGCTCCCAGCTCTTTTTTTCCCCCATGATTATGGGGTTTATTAGGGAAGTAACAGGTTATAATTCAGGTTCAGGAATGCTCAGGATATAGTTCTTAGATCAGGATAGCCTCTTCTCAGCCGTGCTCACAGGCACCCCTCCCTTTGGCACCTCAGCCTCTGCCCTGCTCGGGTCCCAGTTCTTCTCAGTGGTAGTGAGGTCCTCTTTGTACCTCTAGGATTGGCTCCCTTTAAGCCTAGCAGGATGGGAAAACTTAACAAATCTCGTCAGGGTTCCACACACCTTATTTGCATGGTCCCACCCCTGCAAGGGTTCCATGTGCCTTATTTGCATTATTAGCAGGCTGTCCGATCTCCTTGATGGGCCACAAACACCTTATTTGCATAACCCCACTCAATCATTTTGTGGAAGTCACAAGATTATGCATGGCTAAACCAAAACCCATTGCTATTGATTCAACTCCTACTCAGAGCGACCCTATAGGACACAGTAGAACTGCCACATGGTTTCCAAGGAGCAGCTGGTAGATTCAAACTGCTGGCCTTTTGGTTTGCAGCCCAGCTCTTAACCACCATGCCACCAGGGCTCCATGCATGGCTAGAAGTACCATATTAAGTAATTCACTGCACCACACTGTTTCTCTCACATGGAAGGCAAGAATTCTACCACTGAACTACCACTGCCTTCTTCGTTTATACTTTTTCATGTCAAATTATGTAAATCTGCAGTATTGTTTGGTATTTACAAGTTTATCTCTATCTTAAATCATGGAGGACAGGTACTAGGTTTTATTCATTTTTGTATTTCCCTAATATATAAAAAGTCCTCAATTAAAGCTTGCATACTTGAAAAACCAGCTCCATCAGATACTAGAAACTGTCAGTTAATAATTATCAAAACTTGAGAATTACTGGCCTATATAAAATATCTTAAAAAATTGGTCCTACTGCACCTACTTTTAACTATTAGCTCTTTGTGCTTGTCTTTTCTTACTTTTAAACAGTCCTGCAGGTATCGTTGTATTCCTATTTTACAGATAAAGCAACTAAAGCCCAAAACCAAATCAAATCCGTTGCAGTCAATTCTGACTTATAGCGACACTGTAGGACAGAGTAGAACTGCCCCATGGGATTTTCAAGGCTGTAATCTTTACAGAAGCAGACTGCCACATCTTTCCCCCACAGAGCAGCTGGTGGGTTAGAACTGCTGACCTTTCGGTTAGCAGCCAGTGCTTAACCACCGCACCACCAGGGCTCCTCTTTATAGAAGCCCAGAGTTACCAAATAGCTTCCCTGGGGTCACAAGGTTTACAAATGGCTAAACCAGGATTTGGACAGACTTGGTCTTTCACCAGGAGTCCCCGGGTGGTGCAAACAGTTAATGCACTTGGCAGCTAACGGAAAGGCTGAAGGTTCAAGTCCACCCAGAGACACAGACTTGATTACAACTGGAGTGTGCTGTGTTCTTTCACCATGCTGCCCATTAGAGAGCTAAGCTGATCTTACTGTTCTAACTCCCAAACTCATTGCTGTCGAGTCAATTCTGACTCGTAGCGACCCTATAAGATAGAGTAGAACTGCCCCATACGGTTTCCAAGGAGCAGCTGGTGGATTTCAACTGCTGATCTTTTGGTTAGCAGCCAAATGCTTAATCACTGTGCCACTCCCAGTAAGGCTTAAAAAAAGGCCCCTTCTTTGGCTCCTGAGAGTGCCATCCTCTAGATCAGCAGGAACAGCCTCTATCACCTCTGCAATGAGTAAAGTGCTGCCTGCCCAAGAACGTGGAGTCCCGGTTCACATCCTTGGCTGCTAACCAAAATGTTGGAAGTTCAAATCCACCCAGAGGCACCCTGGAAGAAAGGCCTGGTGATCTACTTTTGAAACACCAGCCATTGAAAACCCTGTGGAGTGAAGCTCTACTCTGATTCTGATACATGTGAGGTCTCCATGAGTCGAATCAACTGGCCCAAGAAGGTGCCCATAACGGACACCCCCGCTGCTGCCCGGGGGAAGGGGCACCCGGAAGTGGCTGAGGGTGCCGAGGTGGCCGAGTAGGCCGACATGTCGGTGTTGACTCCAGAAGGCAGGCTGACTCTCTGTTGCCCCCACTGCTAACCTCGCCCGGAGACCAGAGACTTTCTTCCAGGTAGGCGGCAGGCAGGACCAGCTCCGGGGCGATAATTCTCAGACACGACGGGCTCTGGAGACCGGCCGCCTCCTGCCTCCGGTCCCAGGACCTTGGCGTGGGGGGCCTTGCGAGCTTGCTACTCCTCTGCTGGGGAGTCCTAGGTCGGGCGAGAACGGGCGACAGGAGCCGAGCTGCGACGGCAGCGTTCCCCTCAAACACTCCCAGTCTCCTGGAGGCCCGCCCGGCCCCCGCCACCTCTCCCGGCGCCCGGCCCGCCTGGCATTTCCAGGCGGCTGACGGGAGGGGGCTGAGGCGAAGGTGAGCGACTGGGAGGCCTAAGGCAGCTACGTCCCCGGGGCCTGAGACGGCCCGTGGGTTGGGGTGAGGACGCTGCCTCCATAAAACTATCGACCAAAGCCCTGAAGCCGTGGCGGACAGTCCGCGGAAGGGGCGGTCTTGTCTGTGGAGGGGGGCGTGTCCAGGCGCGTGCGGCAGAGGCGCGAGGGCAGGGGGCGGTCCCGTCCGCGAGACTCTGGAGCGCTGACTGGCTGCGCGCCAGGAGGCACGAGGACGGGGCGTGTCCGCACATCAGTCCCTGCGCCGCCACCTCCCCCACCCTCCGTCGATGGCGCGTGCGCAGCCTGGCGGTATGCTTCCCCCGAGGGCAAAGGGCTGGCCGTTCTGGTCTGGACGTCGGTCTTGTGGACTCCGGGCAGCATGTCGGGGCCTGAGTGGGGGTCGCTGGAGCAGTGCTTGGAGCAGCACCTGCCGCCCGCAGACCTGCGGGAGGTGAAACGCATACTCTATGGCAAGGAGACCAGGTCTGGGGTCCAGAGGCTGAGTTGGGGGGTCCTGGGCCCACCAGTGTGGATCTGGGGGAGCAAGGGGAGGGCTTCAAGGTCTGGGGGATTCTGAGGCAGGGCGATAAGCTCCTGAGCTGGGGGACCGAGACCTTACAGACTGGACGAGCTCCAGGGCGCTCAGGGGCTGCAGGACCAGTATGACCTTTACAAGCTACTTCCCCCTCACCGTTCCCCGGAACCGGCAAGGACAGGACAGAGTTTACTCACCTGGGCGTTCTTCTTGGCCTCCCAGCCCTCCTCCCAGTGGAATGACCAGCGTCCTCCCTAGAGCCAGTGCTTGGAGGACCCGGGCAAGGCCCAGGCTCAGTGGGGTCAGTACCTCCAGCCAGATCCCCCACAGGTATGCGGAGTGTCCATACCCAGCACCCCTTCCAGCAGTGGCCCGACCTCTGGCGGACCCTTGGGGGTAGAGGCCGGCTAAACCTGGTTGGAGAAGGAAAAAGATTTCCTTCCTACTGGCCGGCTCCGTTCATGAATTAACCAGCTTTGAGTGCAAACGTCTTTCTACTCCAGCGAATCTCACTACGGTGTTTCCTTGTTGGTTGCGGTGGAGTTAACCCTGATTCATGGCGACCACGTGTGTGCAGAGTAGAAGAGCTCCATAGGGTTTTCAAGTCTGTGACCTTTCAGAAGCAGATTGCCAGGCCTATCTTCTGAGCGCCTCTCGGTGGGTTTCAACTGTCAGCCTTTAAGCTAGTAGTTGAGCACTTAGCCGTTTGTGCCAATACAAAGCTGGAAAAGACTCTCCCCCTCCACTCTTGTTTTTCTTCAAGCCATTCTCCATGCAGCAAGCAGAAGGGTCGGTGAACCTATAAATCATATCATGTGGCTCCTTTGCTTAATTAAAACCCTACCATGGCTCCTAGAATGAAATCCTAACACTTGGCCCCACCTGCAGGGCCATGCAGTTGGCTCCTGAGTTATCTCTTACCACTTCCAGGAGTGATGGCTGGCCCCTGCCTCCCACGATCCAGCCAGAGTGTGCCCCCCATGATCTTGAGGCAGTGACCTTGAGGCTTAAGCGGGTGTTGATTGGGGTTACTGCAGGGAGGCCAGACCTCAGACCCACAGGTGTTTTCACAGCTAGTGAGTGGTAGAGGTGGAAGAACTGTCTTTGGAATGATGGTCGAAAGGGCTCTTCACACCCAAAGAGGGTACCAGAGCTGGATGACCTTCAAGACCCCTCCCAAAACTTCCTGTTGGACTTCTTTTAGAGTTGGGGCACCCAAAGAAGGTGTCTTAAAACAAGAAGTGTCTCAGCTTGCAGGGATGGGAATGGGCTTGTTTTAAGGGTAAGAGGGGCATGTTTTCCTGGGTAAGAGAAGTATTTGGGAGAGCTGTTGGGGGTCAGGGAGAGGTAAAAGAGAAATCAGTTTCCCACCCAGGAGACCAGCCAGGCACATTCTGGAGTAGGGCCAAGATCAGGCCAAGGACTGTCTTGCTAAAGGGATTTTGTCTGAGCAGCTAGATTGCTCCAGGGGAGTAGGTATCATCATGGGTAGTGTGTTGGCTGGCAGCTCAGTGACCAGTGACAGGCTAGGCCTACAAATAACCCAGTGAGTGGCTCCCTTTCCTGTCTTTTTCCTACTCTCCTCTCTTGGCTCTGCTCCACTCAGCACTTATCCCTTCCAGGTTTTACCTTTAGGATATAAAGCTTTGAACTTGCACAGTCCTTGTAATTAGGTGAGATTTGTCTATGAACTGGGTTGTGAACTAAAGATAGAAAGTTATTAAAAAAAAAACAGTTGCTGTGGACTCATGGCAACCCTGTGTTTGTCAGTGTAGCACTGTGCTCCGCAGGGTTTTCAGTGGCTGATTTTTCAGAAGTAGATCCCCAGGCCTTTCTTCCACGTGCCTCTGGGTGGACTCGAACCTCCAACCTTCAGTTAGTAGCCTAGCACTTAACCATTTGTGCCACCTAGGAAATAGAAGGTTATTAATCTTTTAAAAATTCCTTCTGCCACTGAGTAGTTCAAGTGGTTAATGCACTCAGCTGCTAACTGAAAGGTTGGAGGTTCCAGTCCACCCAGAGGCACTTGGAAGAAAGGCTTGGGGATCTGTTTCTGTAAAATCAGCCAGTGAAAACCCTGTGGAGCACAGTTCTACCCTGACACACACGGGGTCGCCATGAGTTGGAGTTGACATGATGACAACTGGTAACTGGTCTCCCACTGAACTCCTGTGGATTCCTCAAAGCCAGACTTGGACATGTCACCTCTGGGAAATCGTAGTGGCTCTGGAGTCCAGCCCCTCTCTAGATTCCTGCTGTGCTCTGCAGCCTCTCCTGATTACTTGCTGTGCCGAACACAAAGGAGACACTAGCGAGCGTTTGCTGAGTGAATGAGTTAAATCGGCCTTTTCTTATCCTCAGAATATCATTCTCAGTTTTAAGACAGTCAGAACCAGGAAGCATTCATTCACTCAACAAACATGGCCTGAGCACTTTTGTCTTACTCATCTCTGTACCTCAAGCACTTGTCTTGGGCTTGAGGTACAGAGATGGGTAGGCATGATTCCCACTCTCAAGGGCCTTCTGTCTTCTGGAGGAGACTAGCTGGTGACTGTCCTAGGTGTGAGAGGAGGATGCAGGGAGGCCAGAGGGAGCTTACCCCTGTGGGTTGGGGGTAAGAGGGGTGGGCGAGGAAGGGCATAGGGGCTTGAGGGATCTTAACTCCTGTGGGGTGGCAGGCCAGGAAGGTCTCCCAGTGGCTTCAGTGCTTGAACTGCATCCTGAAGACAACAGAGGAGTTAGTTTGGGGGACAGGAAGGGCTTCAGTACTCCTGGTCAAGCCCCTGATACCAGGGGACCTGCCCATTCAGGACTGCGGGTGTGAGAGGTGGGTCATGGAGCACTGTCCCAAGAGAGGAGGCAGAGGGAGCCAGGCTGGATCCTGGGGCTCTGTGTCATGTTGGGGTCACGAAACTGTGCCCTAAACGTGAGGAGCCTTTGAAGATTTGCACTGCTGGGAATGGACTGGAAAAAAGCAAGTGAAAGATGGTGAGGCCTAAAGTAGACAGAGTCCTGCAGGTGGAGAGGAGCAAGGTTCTGGAGGCCCCAGGAGGTGGACGGACGGACAGTGTGGACCCACCTAGGGTGGCAGAGGAGGCCAAGATCATCCCGGCTTCTGCTCAGACATCGGGCTGGCGGGCTCATTTAAGGAGGGGCACTTTCAGGAAAAGATGACAAGTTCAGCTCTGTATGCATTGAGTTTGGGGTGCCTTTTGCATCCCCAAGTGGAGGGTCCAGTGGCCGTTGACTGTGTGGAGGTGGCCTTATGGAGAGGTCAGGCTTGGAAGTTGTTAGCCAGAGGTTTCATTCCAGGTGGCGGAGGGGGTAGAGAGTAGGAGAGGAAAGAAGTATCAAGTGGCGCAGAGATGTCTAGGACGAGGACAGCAGGGAGGCCACTGGCTTTAACAGCCAGAAGGCTGGTGACTGGGCCCAGAGCAGTTGACCAGTTTGGAAGTGGGAGCTAGTGCACATGGGACTGAGGGGAAGTTTGTCCAGAGAGCGAGTACCTGAGGTAACGACAGGGACGTGTGGAGAAGGGACTTTCTCTCCCCCCACCCGTCTTTCTCTCCCTCTCCCCTCTACCCCCCATTTCCCTCTTTTTCTCTTTCTCTTTCCCTACTTTCTTTCTCTCTCTGTCTTTCTGTCCCTTTTTCCTTCTTTCTCTCTCTGTCCTCCTTTCTCTTTCTTTTCCTTCTTTCTCTTTCTCCATCCCTCTCTCTCCTTTTTCCTGTCTGCTTCCTTCCTTTCTGTTTATTAGTGGAACAGACTCACACAGCCTTAAGAGTGGCTGTAGTAGGTCTGTGCACACTGACAGGGAGTGATGTCTGAGCTATATGTATGGGGAAGTGGCAAGGGCCCGTTGAAGAGAAGAATATACAGAACAGTGCCACTGTAGTCTAATATACACACATAGAAAAATACTGGGAAGACACACAACAAATCCTTAAGAGGGATTGGTCTCTGGGGTTCGTGACTGGGGCTTAGGGGTAGGGAAGGGAACTTTTTTTTTTTCGCTTTCTCCCCTTCTCCACTCTTTGATCCCCCCACCCCGACCATGAGCGTGTATCACTTTTCTAGCAAAGCTCTAGTTTTAATTATTTAAAACTCTGATGGTAAAGAGCTATTAAGGGGGGAGATGAGGCTTCAGAAGTGAAAGGTTGCTGAGGAGACAAGAGCTCAGCTCCTCTGGTGGGTGCGGTGGGTGCCAGAGAAGGACCGGAGGTGTGCAGAGCAGGGGAGGGTGGGGCTGGGCCAGGATGGGACAGGCCTCCCTCTGTGGTCAGAGTGAGCCCGTGAGGGATGAGGGGCTGAAAACTGATAAGGGACACAGGAAGGTTTGGTGCGCTTGTGGCTCATGTGCCGGTCCCTCTCCTGGGCTGTGGTGGGTTTGGTCCCCTTTGGTGGACACCCCACATATTTATCGAATGAGTCTGCACAGGGCATAGCTCAAGTTGGGTTCCCCAAAACTTAGTGGGCAGGATGCAGTGCTGGAACATCTGGATGATGGGACAGGCAGGCCTCGTTAGAAGGACCCAGATGGTAGATGGGTGCCGAGGAGAGGTACGTGTCCCAGGGATTCTGTGAGAGAAGGGCAACCCAAGTGAGCCAATCGGTGGGGAGCCAGGAGGCCTGGGTGGCGCAAATGGTGAATACTCACTTGGCTGCTAACTGAAAGGTTGGAGGTTCAAGTCTTCCCTGAGGTGCCTCAGAAGAAAGGCCTGGTGATTTACTTCTGAAAAACTAGCCATTGAAAACCCTGTGGAGCACAGTTCTGCTCTGACACACATGGGGTTGCCATTAGTCGGGGTCGACGTGATGGCAGCTGGTTTTTTGGTTTGGCAGGGAGCTGGAACTAGAGAGGTAGGCAGCCCCAGGGGTTGGAGATAGCACTTGTAGACTGCTGGCCACGGGATGGGGTTTGAGTATTTGGAATGATGGTGATGGAAGAAAGGTGGGGAGAGGACAGTGGATGGAGGGGACAGTTACAGCTCCTCCACTTGACATCTTCCTGGGGTGATACAAGGCCAAGGCAAGGCCAAGGGGGACAGAGCCCACCAGAACCATTTCCAAAGGGTGGTGCAGCCTGCCCGCAGGCGCAGGTGCACTCTCAGGCCCAGGAAAGAATAGCCACATGGAGCCTCTCTATTTCCTGGGGCTGACTGGGGGCGTACGATTACAGTTACTAGAAAACTATTGCATGTGTCCCCATCTGATGCTATCCTGGGGTGGGGGATGGCCTCTGAAGCAGTCACGGCTGGCCGAGGGGGGTGCCGTGTGGGCACCGCTGCTGTTTGTAACCTGCCGATGGAGTTGAAGGCAGGCTGGTTGTCAGGGGTGGAAGTGAACTGGAGCTGTCAGGGGGTGGTGCGGAGTGCGGGGCTGACAGGGCTATGATTTTGAAAGGAACATCTTTGAGAGAGTGATTTAAAGTGGGTGCGGAGTGTTATTATCAGATCACAGCTGTCAGGTTACTTTTGATGTATTCTCAGGGTATTTCATAACCACCTCTCCCTTAGATGGGAAGGCCTTCCTGGCCAGGGGCCATGTCCTGGGACTCTGCTGTTCACTTGTGGGCCGAGCAAACAATGGGCATCAGGAGGTATTTGCTGTTTGTGGGGAGGTTTTGTAAATAATCTGCTTGACTTTGCTAGCAAGCCATCAGCCAGGATGAGCACTGGGGCCTTTAGTCTGATGGCTGCAGCGGGGGCCACCCACACAGCACCAGGCCAGAGTGGGCCCCATCTCAGGAGTATCAGCCAGACAGTGAGGTCCCTGAGACTTATAATCCTAGCGGGGAATAGCCACAGGATGCTCCACCCAGTGTCTCCTAAGCTGCATATTCCTCATCCTCCACAGCCCGTCCTGTCCCCCACCCTGCCCTTCTCCTAGACTCAGCATAGCCCTCTGAGGCTGGTTCTTACATATTTTTTGGAATCAATTCCCCCTTCTGTGTTGACTGCTGGGACTTGAATTCCTGTCCTAATCTCAGCACCTCAAAACGCCAGCCTCTCTTCTGGCTGCCTTCCCTCCTGCTGCCCCTCTGCTGCTCTTCCCCATGCTACCTCCCTAGAGAGTCCAGGCTTGTCAGTGTGGTGTCTACCACATGCCCACCCCCGCCACATTGGCCCTTGCCCTGACCTGCTGCAGCTCCCACTTCCTCACCACCTGATGAGGGGCTACACGGGGAGGAAGGAGAGGGTGGTTTTTTAAACACGGCAGGCCTCATCAAAACCACCTCCCTTCTTCTCTCCTGCCCACTTTAGGAAACTTAGCCTGCCCAGCGTAGCACTGGACACTGCCTCTGCAGGGGACTTTGAACTGCAGGGGTACGCCTTTGAGGCAGCTGGAGAGCAGCTGAGACAGCCCCGCACGGTGCGCGTGGGGCTGGTGCAGAACAGGACCCCCCTCCCCACGGATGCTCCAGTGGCCGAGCAGGTATGCCTTAAATACGTGAGCATGGATATGGCCTTGCTCTTTGTCATGAACCCATCCATGATCCCTGGCTGGCTGCCCCCTACCACAGGCAGCAACACGGCACCCACGGTGATCGCAGGGATGGCTTCTGCCCTGGCTGGCCTGCCCTCTGGCCTGCGTCTCGCCTCCTCTTGTCGTCTGGTTCTTACACCTTTGCCTTCCCCTCATTCCTCACTGTCTTCCCCTCGGCTCCTGTCCCGATATTGATCTGAAGTTCCATTTACCAGCTGGGGGTGGGGTGCCCTTTTGGCAGCTGGTGCTCTGTCCACAGGACTCTGCCTCAGTCTCCTGCCAGCCTGCACCGGGTCATACGTGTCCTGGTTGAGCCTAAGGGCAGGGACACACTCTACCTAAAGCCGTCAGCTGACGGCACCTGCTGGGCTGTGGGGGTATGACAGGCATCCCCGTGACCTTACAGGTAGTGTACAAATGTAACAGACACTATCTTGTATTTCCCTAAGGAAACGTTGTCACAGATGCAGGTGGTTTGTTTTATACACTTTTCACAGTGCTCCTCCAGCTGCTTAAACCTTCAGGGCTTTCTCTTCAAAGGGCTTCTCAGATGCATTGTGCTAGAGAATTCTTAGGGATCCCGAGAAATGGAAGGTCTGTTGGTCCTCATTTGCTTTTATTGAATTAAAAGGTTTCTGGCTCCTGGGTGGTGCAAACAGTTTGCACTCAACTTGGCGGTTCAAACCCACCCAGTGGCGCCACGAAAGACAGGCCTGGCAATCTGCTTCTGTTAAAATGACAACCAAGAAAACCCTGTGGACTTCTTAAAACCAAACAGCTTAACTAGTGAAGAATGGCTACCTTGAGCATTGTGCTCTTTTAAGAACTATCTATATGGGATCAAACTGACAACAGCGATTCAAAAGATTAGATAGGAACCTTAGGGGGCAGTGAGTTTACGGTAATGGGGGAGGAACAACTTGGAAAAGGAGGGTGAGAATGGTTACACAACTTGAAGACTGCAATCAGTGTCACTGAATTGTACATGTAGGAATTGTTAAATTGGTGTATGTTCTGCTGTGTATATTCTCAGCAACAACAACAAAAATAAAGTAAATTATTTAAAAAACAAAAAACAACCCTATGGAACAATTCTACTGTGTAACACATGGGGTTGCCATGAGTCGGAATTGACTCAGTGCCGGTGGGTTTGGTTTGGGTTTTTTTGGCTCTCAGTCCACTTTTTGATTTTGGATCAGCTGTTCGTGAATACATCTGGAAAAGTAGAGGGTTAGCAAAAATGACGGAAACCCTGCATGAGATGGACTGACAACCGTGGATTCACACATACCAAGGATTGTGAAGATGGCGCAGGATCAGGCAGCGTTTTATTCTGTTGTACGTGAGGTCGCCATGGGTTAGAGCTGACTTGATGGCAGCTGACAACCACAAGCACCCCAGATTGTCAGGGGTTAGGGGCAGGATGTTGTTCTCGCCCCAACAGCACCTAGAAGCATGCTTTGCACCAGGAGCACTGAGCAGATGTGTGTGTACTTTTGTGGCTGGCTCAGTCCACAGAACCTGGGAGCCCTCACATGGACAGCCACACCGGGAGAGAGTCAGAGTATAGAAGAGTTTGTGCTCTGAATTCTCAGCCTGGTTCCTTTGGTTGTTCTTTGAACAAACATTTCTAAACGTCTCCTGGGAGCCAGGCAGTATGATGGGGACACAGAAAAGATCAGAACACTTTCTTCTGCCCCAGAGGAGCTTGTGGGATCATGGGAGTGGCAGGCAGGGGACAGACGGTGACAGCATCATGGGACAGTGCTGCTGTACAGACGCAAAGGACTGGGAGCACCAGTCATCCTGAGACTCAGCCTGCTGTGGGAGAGCTGGGAGGGTAGGTGGTGTGGTCGGTAAGGACTGGAGTCGAAGGCAGGGTGGGGGAAGAGGGGACACATTCCTGCAGAGGACACAGCACACACTAAGCACTTGGGAGAATAGAAGCAGCAGGACAAGGGTGCCTGAAGCCATACATGGAGAAGCAGGGCCGTGGAGAGGGCTGCATCTGGGGCAGAGGGAGGGCTAGCCAAGGTCATGAGCGTGGTGTGCGGTGGCCCCGCTATGTGTGGACCCTGCTTGCTGTAAGCGACACGTGTCCTCTCTTCCATACCTCTCAGCAACCCCGAGTGGCGTTCTCCCAGTTTTGCAGGTGAGGACACTGAGGCTCACAAAGACCGCTAGGCAGCATCCAAGTGCCTGCCTCTTTTTACAGATTTTTGTCCTGATGAGAGACTTAAGTATCAGAACCTCCCACCCTACTTACCATCATGCACCTGGTCAGGGGGTTGGACGTTCCAGGTGTGTTCTACGAGCAACTAAAAATGGTCATACTTACTGGGAAAGCCAGCACAACTTGTACAAGGAAAGGTTATGGAAGCTCTATAGACACATCCAAACTCCCTGTAGGACTGAATTGCTAGGCGGAGGGCTATGGGGACTATGGTCTTGGGGAGCATCTAACTCAATTGGCATAACACAGTTTATAAAGAAAATGTTCTACATTCTACTTTGGTGAGTAGCATCTGGGGTCTTAAAAGACCATGAGCAGCCATCTAAGATACTCCAATGGTCTCACCCCTTCAGCAGCGACAGAAATGAAGAAAACAAGATACAAGGAAAAGGTTAGTCCAAAGGACTAATGGACCACAACTACCATGACCTCCACCAGACTGAGGCCAGTACAACTAGATGGTGCCCGGCTACCACCACTGACTGCTCTGACCAGGATCACAACAGAGGATCCCAGACAGGGCTGGAGAAAAAATGTAAAATGAAATTCTAACTCACAGAAAAAGACCAGACTTACTGGCCTGACAGAGAGTGGAGAAACCCTGAGAGTATGGCCCCCAGACACTATTTTAGGTCAGTAATGAAGTCACTCCGGAGGTTCACCATTCAGCCAAAGATTATATAGCTCCATAGAACAAAATGAGACTAATGGGGCACAACCGTCCAGGGACAAGGACTAGAAGGTAGGAGGGGACAGGAAAGCTGGTAATAGGGAATCCAAGATTGAGAAGGGACAGTGTTGACATGTTGTGGGGTTGTTAACCATTATCATAAAACAGTATGTGTACTAACTGTTAAATGAGAAACTGTTTGTTCTGTAAACGTTCATCTCAAGTACAATAAAATAAATAAGTAAAAATAAAAATGGTCTTACCAGTAGAATTAAACTGGGTTTCATCCTCACTTTCCCTTGTCAGGTCTCCGCTGTTCACAGACGCGTCGAGGCCATCGCAGAGGTGGCAGCCATGTGTGGGGTCAACATCATCTGTTTCCAGGAAGCTTGGAGTAAGTCTTTTGTGATGCTGCTTTCTCTTCTATCTTCAAACAATAGTGTATTATCTCCACATTGTCAAGAGTGTCTGCTATTGATTTTTATAAACTTTTTTTTTTCTTTTCTCATCCCTAAAAATGTTCTTTGTCAATAACACCAGGAGCCTAGGCAGCCCTCAGATGCACCCTAGTCTGTGGTCTGGTCCTACCATTTCTGCCTGCTAAATGGTCTGAGTCCACTCATTCCTCCCCATCTCTCCAGCACTGCCCTGGACCAGACCACCATCAGCTTCCTCTCAGCTTTTGTGATTGCCTTGTCTTGTTGGGATTTTATTTTAAATAAGTATAGAAATGCTTAGGCTTGTCATAATAAACTCGTTTAGTTTTTTGCAAGGTTGTCATGGCATGGAACACAGGCAAGACTCCAGGACATTCATGTAGACCTAGAGAATGGGGGCAGGGTAAAGGTAGTCCAAGAATTAAATCCAAATATTCAGCCTTCAGGTGTTTACCTTTAACAAGTAGTCTTGGGAGGAAGGTTTGACCAGCAGCTTGTCCTCAGTGGCAGTCCTTTGTAGCTGAGGTCTGAGGTCATTGGCAGTGGGCAGAGTCTGGCAGTGTCTTAGTCTTCAGAGAGGGTCAGAGTCTCAATGGACAGAGTCGTTCTACCTCTGCCTTTTGTTGGAAGAGCAAATCCCGGGTTTTTTCTGGGGTTCAGTCCCTCTGGTCTGGTATAGGGGAAGTCCAGCTCACACTGCATCTGGGTGACTCACATCACAGGTTCATGATCAGGGGTGCACATTGGGGTATGTAACATGATAAACTAAGGGCTATGCCACATCATACCACAGCCAAGCAGGTGTCTACAAGGTAGCTAAATATAATATTAAAAATTATGACAGAAAAGGTGTTTGTCAGTTTTAGATTGTTTATAGCTTAGCTTAAATGCTCAAGTCACACATTACCTGTTTCACACATATGTAATTTGGGATCATACTACATTATAAGCATACATTACTTGCCTCCAACTGGTCCCTGCTAATTTGCTCTCCACACCTTACAGGAATGATCGCTGCTGCCGTCTGTGCCTCCCCACCTCTGCAGCCTCATCTCTGCTGGGCTCCGCTACAGCACCTGCTGTCCCCTCTGCCTGCAATACTGTCCCCTCCCATAGCCTTGTTAAACTCTGCTCAACCCTCAGGTCTCCACTGAGAACCACTTCCCTAGCTAAAGTTGAGTCCCCTCTTATATACACTCCTGGCACCATCTACCTTTATTTTATTTTTAAAATTTTTATCAGTTATACATGCTCATGTTTAGAGTCAAATGAGTCTACAAAGTCTGTTACAAAAGAATATATGTATCCTCCTCCCCAGAGGCAACTGCTCCCAACTCTTAGCTGATTCTTTGGATTTCCCTTTGAAGTGCAGCTACTTCTTTTCCACTTTGCATCATCTATGGACGCCTTAGTATGGAAGAAGATAGTACTTGTCCTTCCCTCCTCCTACCCCTTCCACACATATGGACCCTTCCTGTTCCATCCCCCTTCTGTTCTCTGCCAAGCCGTTGTGTAAGCTTTGATTTCTTTTCCTGAATAACTCTTCTTTTTCGTCGAGTTGGCTTTGTTTTCTGCATACTTGCCACAAAGTCAATTCCAAACTTTCTGCCGGTTTCCTAAGTTCCGTTAAACAGTCTGTCAGTTTCATCATCTTGAAGGAATCTGTCCTGAGCCCTCTGATTGCTCTGGTCTGAATGAGTTGCCCCTTCTGCTGGCTGCACAGCTGTCATCCTGGGATTTTCTTTAACCATCATCTTGGGGAGTCTGCCTGCCTCACTCTTGAGTTTCTTCTATCCCACATCTTCTTCTTTCTTGGTTTACTCCTTCATTTTGGTAGAGTAGTTCCTTAAGAAGGAATATGTGGGAGTAAATTTCTTGAGACTTTGCATGTCTGAAAATAAGTTCCTTCTCACAGTTGTTTGATAATTTGGTTGGGTATAGAATTCTAGATTAGAAATAATTTTCCTTCAGAAGTTTGACATTTTGCTCCATTGTCTTCTAGCTCTGGATATTGTTGAGCAGTCCTAAGCCATTTTGATATCTGATGCATTGTATATTACCTATTTTATGCTTTTCTGGAAGATTCTAGGGTCTTCTTTTTCTCTAATACTCTGAAATTTCATAATGATGTACTGTGTGTGTATCTATTTTAATTCATTCTGCTGGATATTCAGTGGGTTCTTTCAGTCTAGAAACTTGGGTCCTTTCTTGTATTGTTTCATTAGTGATTTTCTCCCCTAAATTTTCTCTCTTTTCTTCATGTTATTCCGATTATTAGAATGTTGGAACCCTGGACTAGTTCCCTAATTTTCTTAAGTATTCTGTCTTATTTTTTTCTCTGTTTTTACCCATTTTTATAGTAGATTTCATCTAATTTGTCATTTAGTCCTTCTATTAAATCTGTCATTTCTGCTATCATATTTTTATTTTACAAGAGTTCCTTTTGGTGTTCTGAACATTCCTGTTCTGTCACATCTTGTTCTAGTATCATGGTTGCAATATCTTCTCTTTTCTCTGAGGATAATTAATATTACATATTTTTTTTCTCCCTACATAGTCCTTACTTCGAATTGGTCTTTTTTTTTTTTTTTTTTTCCTAGTTGTCTGCTTATATTTTAATAACTGGAAATTAAAGAGATGATTGCAAGCTCTGAGTGTGTGAAGGGCCTCATCCCCTGAGATTTCTTACTGGATGGTCTGGTGCAGCTGTTTGTTAGGTAATCTGTGTTGCTGGTATCTTCAGGTCATTGTTTTCAGGCTGCTCAGGTTCCCAGTGAAGAGTCTTCTAATCTCCTGCCAAGAAGGAAGAGGACCGGGCCCCAGCATGCTGATGTTTACACAGTCCTTCTTTCTTGACACATTCCCTCTTCGTCTGTCCAGGCTTTTCCAAGGACAGAGACCCTCTGTTGAATCTCTCTGGAGAATGATCCGCTAGCCTTCCCTGGGGAGAAGAGCCAAGTCTCTATTCCTAGAGTGGGGGAAGGGTCTGGGCATCAAACTGCTTGATCAGACTCAACCAGTCCTTCTTGTTTAACACCCTCCTCCACTTCCCCACCTTCAGGCGTACACAGGGCTTCTGCTGCCTGAACTCTCGAGGGGTCTGTGGTGGCCTTCTCAGCTGCTGGGTGCTCAGTGCTCAGATTGGCTGAGATACATGCCTGCATAGCTCTGCTTTCCAACTTTCATATTTGTTGCTGGTCTCCTCTCTCAACACCCCATCCTTGTTTATACCTTTACATAAAAATCCCTTTACATTCAGCAATGTTATGTCCAATCTGCTGTCTGCCGTCTTACACAGACGTCCGTGTCATTTTTCATGTTTCTTGTTAGAATTGCATTTCCACTCTTGTTTGCCTGACTCTTGATTTGTTTACCTCCTCAGTGCCTGCATTTTTTTTTTTTTTTTTTTAATCTGTCTTTCCTATCTCTCTCCCCACCCATTTTATCATTAGTGACAACAATCTCTGATCTGTGGCAGGCACTACAAAATATTTACTAGATTGTTCAACCAACTTCTTCCCTTTCTTGGGCCTGGAAAACTCCTGCTCATCAGAACAGATGAGCATTTGCCCCTCCTTTGTGGGGCCCTAAGGACTCCCCCACATGCAGCCACACTGGGTTATAATTCATCCCCTTCCCTCTACGGCAGGGCCATTCTGAGTCTGGACACTTACTCCCCTCTTTCTTAAAAACGCCACTGTGGTTGGGACTCTGCAGCCAGTCTCACTGAGTCCCAGCCCACAGCCTTCTTTTGCAAGTTTGTTTACATTAGAGCACTTGTGTAAACAGGAAGAGAAGATGTTAAAAGGGAGATGGAGAAATTTGGATCGAAATGGAGAAATCAGAGGTTTTATTCCCTTGGGGCACTTGAGTCTCTGCTAACTTCTGAAAGCTGAGAATTGATGGTCATTAAGAGATATTTTTGTTATCAACAGCTTTTTTTTTTTGGCCTCCTTAAAATAGTTAATCCCTCTTCCCACAGGTGAGCCAGGGGCATCCTGAGCCAGGCCCCCAGGCTGTTGCTGGCAGCAACTGCTGTCCACTTACCTGTGTGTGTGTTGGGACAGGAGGGGCAGTGGAGGTGATGCAATTGGTGGCACCTTCTTCCTGGCACGATTTTAAGAGCAGGTGCCCTGAGGTTGGAAGAAAGTGGAGGCTGAGGCTTCTCTTCCTTCTTTGTGAAATGAGGCCAGTCATACCTGCTTCACTGGGTTGTCACGGGACATGCTGCTCATTACCAGGCTTGTCATGGTGCCTGGCATGAGGGGGGCATTAGGGAAATGGGGGCCACTTTTATTACCACCTGGAGTCCCTGGGTGGTGCAAATGGTGAACATGCTCAACTGCTAACCAAAAGGTTTGAGGTTCAAGTCCATCCAGAGGCACCTCCAAAGAAACGCCTGGCAATCTATTTCTGAAAAATCAGCCATTGAAAACCGCATGGTGATAGCGTTAATGGTTACACAACGTGAAGACTGTAATCAGTGTCACTGAATTATACATGGATAAATTGTTGAATTGGTAAATGTTTTGTTGTGTTTATTTTCACCACAATAAAAAAAAAAGTTAAAAGAAAACCCTGTGGAGCACAGTTCTACTCTGGTGCACATGGGGTCACCGTAAGTCAGAATCAACTTGATAGCAACTGGTTTTTTATTACCCCAAACAGGCCACACCTCATGCCACGGCCAGTTGAAGCAGCGCCCCATCCCATCATGGTGTTTCCTATGAGCCTTAGCGCAAGTTACTTGGTCAGAGCATGGAACATGGATGCTCTTGCTGGGCCGCCAGCAGGTGTACCCCTGAAAGAAATGGCTTTGGGTTATTGTGAGTGGGAGATCCAGAGTATCCTGCATTGGTCAAGACAAGGAATTGAGTAGTCCAAAGGAAGAGGAAAAGACAGGCAGCCCAGTAGTAAATGGCCAAGGATGTGACTGAGAATGCCTAGTTCTACTAGTCCTGTAGACAATCCAGAATGGCCAGTGGACAGGTGGCAAGGGGCTCACCTCACTAGTAATAAGGGAAGCGATGAGATGCCAGCTCACACCATCAGATATTACATTAAATATCTACAGAATTAAAGATATTCAAGAGTTGACATGTTGCAGATAATTCCAAGCGTGACTGAGACCCTGGAGCAACATTACTCACAGACCAGGGTCCCTGGTACCCTTCCCTCCCCCAATGCACCCCCTCCCCTCCCTGCCCCTGCGCTTTGAACCTGGCATGAGTGGGGGTGACAAACATGTCTGTATTGTCACTATGTATGTGTGTCTCCATTGTTTGATAAAAAGCAAACAAAAATCAGTTTAATGGTATGTATTTGTACTGTTTTTACATAGTACCTATTTCTACTATTTTACTGTTTCTCTACTGAGAAATGGCAGACATGCTCATATATATCATCTCATTTAATCGTTTTGACAACCACGTGGACTAGTTATTCCAGAAACGCAAGTGTCGGTGTTTATTCTCATAGCTAATAAGTAGTGGTAAATACGTACTGTGACTTCTGATTCCATGGGTTTCTTCTCACTATATCTCAATAGAGAGCATTTTTATTTGCAATACAGAGAATATTTTTGTTTTGTTGGCATAAATAGAGTCCTGAGCAGTTTTCTTTTTTTTTAATGATACTGTGTTTTCGGTGAAGGTTTCCACAGCAGTTTAGTTTCCCGTTCAACAATTTCTAGACAAATTGTTCGGTGACGTTGGTCACATTCTTTACAATGCGTGAACATTCTCATTTCCATTCTGGTTGTTCTGTTTTCATTAGTCTGGGTATTTAATCTGTTATTTAGCTAAAAAGTGACCTCGGGCTTGTTTTGGTTCAAAGTTTAAAGAGTATCTCAGGGCAGTAAAAGTCTTGAGGAGCCCTCCAGTTTCAAAGTATGGATTTTTTAAAGAATTTGAGGTTCTGTCCTACATGTTTCTCCCATTCTATGGGAATCCATCTGTGGCGGCCCTGATCAGAACGGTAGGTAGTGGTAGCTGGGCACCGTCTAGTTCTTCTGGTCTCAGGATAGGTGAGGCCGTGGTTCATATAGACTAGTCCTGTAGACTAGTTTTTTCTTCGAATATTTGGTTTCCTTCTTTCTCTTTTGTTCTGGACAAGAGAGACCAATAGTTGTATTTTAGATGGCCATTTGCAAGCGTTTAAGACCCCAGAGACTACTCACCAAATTAGGATATAGAACACAAACTATATTATGCCAGCTGACTGAGATGTCCCGTGAGACTATGGTCCTAAGCCTTCAAACTCAGAAAATCAATCTTGTGAGGTGTTTTGTTATGTCTAAGAAGTACCCGTAACTGTGCCCCCATGTGGTTTGTTATATACGTGAATATATATGCACGCACCCACATATATACATATACAAATGCATACGCTTATATAAACGTACATATATAGCCACATATGTATACATACCTGTAACATATATGTCTGCATACGTAGATATATACCCACACATATATTTTTTGGTTGTTGTTGCAAAGTTATATATGCTATAGCAATTACCAAAAGATCCCTTTTGCTTGTGTACATCTTAGTGACATCATTTACCTTTGTCAAGCTATGTACACTTCACCCTCATTCAATGTTACCTTTCCCATCAGCAAAAATAGTGTCTACTGTCTAGAGAGTGAATCCCCCTCCCCCTCACCCATCCATCCCTGGCAAGCACTAATGAACATAAGTTTCTGTATATTTACCTATTTATGTCATTTCATAAAAATGGGAATACACAATATTTGTTTTTTTGTGATTGGATTATTTCACTCAATATAATGTCTTCCAGGTTCATCCACGTTATAAGACCCTGAACAATTTTCTTAACATAATTAAAATTACTGTGGGTCAAAAAATAAAAAAATCAGTGTTTTTAATGATGTTTCTTACTGAATGAGCCCCTGGTGGTATCTAGTCAAGTGTTGTTAGCTGCCGTTGAGTCGGCCCCCCAGCTCATGGCAACCCCATGTGTTACAGAGTGGAACTGCTCTATAGGGTTTCTTTGGGTGAAATCTTTAGCAAAAGGAGTCCTGGTGGCGTAGTGGTTAAGCGCTCTCCTGCTAACTGAAAGGTCAGTAGTTTGAACCCACCAGCCACTCTGTGAGAGAAAGGTGTGGCAGTCTGCTTCTGTAAAAATTTACAGCCTTAGAAGCCCTATTGGGCAGTTCTGCTCTGTTCTGTAGGGTTGCTATGGGTCAGAATTGACTCGATGGCAATGGGTTTGGTTTGGTTTTAATCTTTAGGGAAACAGATTGCCAGGCTTTTCTTCCGCAGTGCCACTAAGTTAGAACCACCAGCCTTTGAGTTAGCAGCCAATCACAAACTGCTCATGCCACCCAGGCTCCTCGGAAGAATGCATTTATCCTTGGAGGTGCACGTCCTGTCTAGTGGTACCCAAACTTGGCGTAGGATCATTAGTGGGTGGCTTTCTCACTCCTGAAGAAGCCCCCCTGTCCCTGGGAGGAGGCAGCCCTGATGGTGAAGTGCCGAGGGGCCCACCACCATCCTCAGTGGCCACTGATACTTTTCCCAAGGCATCCTGGCTGGCTGAGCTCTTACCACCTTGCAGCTGGGGCTTTGCCGTCTGGGAACCACTTTTTGCTGTAGCATTTGCAGTTGCTTTTTTAAGATTGTAGGAAGGACATTTGTCCCAGTCCCTGGTTCTACCATGAAGCCCAGAAGAGTAGGGCCTGCCCAGTGCGCTTCGCCAGGTTCAGGTCTGGGAAGCCAGGCCCCAGCATTCCTGAGGTCTTGTCCTTCTGTGGTAATCCCTCCCCCCTACTGCCAGGCTGAGGAGCGCCCCCTCAGAGCCGTGAACACTGGGTGTTATTTATGATTCTGCCTTTTTTCTGATTCCAGCTATGCCCTTTGCTTTCTGTACAAGAGAGAAGCTTCCATGGACAGAATTTGCTGAGTCAGTGGAGGACGGGCTCACCACCAGATTCTGTCAGAAGGTAGAACATTAACTGAATGTCAACGTCTCCTCCAAAATCAGCTGCCAAATACGAGCAGGTCGCAGACCATGGCCACAGCTGTCAGGTGTGGCTGTCCACCAAGAACAACATACCAGCCTGGTGCTTGTTTCACACATAAGACTATTTGCCACCTTTTTTTTAGTGTCCTTTCACTTATATCATGGGGTTTCAGAGCCGGAAGGGTCCTTAGTGGCTTTTTCAGGTGAGGGACCTGAAGCCCAAATTGGGTAGCCGGGGATGACACCCATAGGTTCTGCAGCCAGTGAGTGGTAAAGCTGCCACCTGGGAACTGAAGACTTCTAATTCTGTGTCCAAAGCTTTGCTCGCCCCTTTTGCCATTTGCTTGAGCTATGTAAGCTTCACTGAGTGGCCTGTCTCATCAGGGCAGAAATTGGTTTTGATTTTTCTTTGTTAAAAGCTCCTAACATGTCACATGCTCCCATTTATGTTAAGTGTCCAGAATAGGCAAATCCAAAGAGAAAGTAGATTAGTGGTTGCCTAGGACATGGGGGAGTGACTGCTAGGATTTCTTTTTGGGGTGATAAAAATGTTCTAAAATTAAATGTTGATGGTTGTGCAACTCTGAATATTCTAAAAACCACTGAATTGTGCACTTTCAAAGAATAAATTTTATGGTATGTGAATTTGGTGGCATAGTAGTTAAGAGCTACAGCTAGGTCAGCAGTTCGAATCCACCAGCCACTCCTTGGAAACCCTATGGGACAGTTCTTCTCTGTCCTATAGGGTCACTATGAGTCAGAATCAATTTGACAGCAACAGGTTTTTTTTCCTAGGTGGTACAGATGGTTAAGTGCTCAACTACTAGCTGAAAGGTTGGCAGTTCGAACCCACCAAGGGGCACCTCGGAAGACAGGCCACCTGGCAATCTGCTTCCAAAAGGTCACAACCTTCAAAGCCCTATGGAGCACAGTTCTACTCTGCACACATGGGGTCTCCCATGAGTCAGAATCGACTCAATGACAACTAGCAACAATAACAGCAAAACTCTTATTAAGAAGCTCATAACAAAGAGATCATGAACGGTAATTTATCCTTATTCTCACCTCTGAGGAAAGAACCTTTTCATTCCTCTGTGTCCCCTTTTCAGATTTTATACATGTATTTAGGGTTTTTTAAGCAGAGCTGTACTGTACTTTTACGCAAATAACTCATGCGTTACACGTTTTTTTGCCAACCGTGCTATGCCAGAACTGTTTTAATTTCATCATTTCTGCATGTGATATGTGTGGGCATGTTATTTACGTGGGTGCATTATTTGTGAAAAGTATAGTGATTGTTGTGATTCTAATCGAGATGGAGTTGTGCTTCCAAACATCAGTGTTCTTGGGCTGTAGGAAAGCAAACTCTCCTTCACCAGGTTGTTAGTTCTGTGCTGCGGAAATAAAGGGGACTGGTTAGGCAAACATTGCAGATGATGAGCCTGAAGCAGGGTGGGAGAATGGAATAGGAAGGGTGGGAATGGGGACTAGTGCCAAAGGGACACCTGTCTGCACAGAGAGGGGCCTGGGGACTGGAGGTTGCATTCACACAGCTCCTAACATCGCCTTCTGCCCGGATGTGCCTTTTCCTACCATTAAGGCCAAAGTTGATGAAAAGCTAATTAGCGTGGAGGACGAATGACTAGCTGGGGCTCCTAATCCTGACGGCCACAACATCCTGATGTTATTATTTGAGATTAAAAAGGAATTCAGTGCCAAAGGGCTTTTTTTTTTGTTTGTTTGTTTTTTGAGGAGGGAGGTAATGGATAAGCAAAAATGTCCTTGGGTGGTGTAAGTGGTTTTCATTCAGCTCCTAAACTACAGGTTGGCATTTTGAACCCACCCAGTGCTATCATGGAAGAAGGGCCTGGCAGTCTGCTTATGTAAAGATTACAGCCAAGAAAACCCTGTGTAACAGTTCTACTCTGTCATATGGGGTCACCATGAGTCAGAATCAACTCGACAGTGACAGGTTATGGATTTGAGTTCGAGTCTTACTCAGCTAAGTGTGGGTATTAGGATGTCCCTGGCATTTCATCTTTCAAAAAACAAATTCAAACGACAGCTCTGCGCTGAGCTCAGTCAGGTAGCAGAACAATGGAATTCTTCCCTGAGAAAAACATGACAGTAGATTTGAACGGAGGGCTCTGCTGTCTCCACTGCCTTTCCAGCTGGCTGAGAAACACGACATGGTGGTGGTCTCGCCCATCCTGGAGCGAGACTTCATGCACGGGGACGTCTTGTGGAACACAGCCGTGGTGGTCTCCAACTCAGGCGCCGTCTTGGGGAAGACAAGGAAGAACCACATCCCCAGAGTGGGTGACTTCAACGAGGTGAGTGTCTAGCCATCTGATGGCCAGTCCACTCGGTTTGTGGGCCTCTCTGTGAAGGGAATCTGTGTGGAACCTGTTAGATTATACAACACTGAAACAGCAAGGCGGCCGCACTCGGTGTGTCCCTGTGCCACCCAGGCACTCTTGGAGTCTCACACCTCTAGCACACAGGGTTATTTTTATTGTTTTTAAAATATAATCTGATTTGGCTTTGTGAAAATCTTTGAAGTACCAGTTAACCAATTGCTGTCAAGTTGATTCTGATTCATGATGCCCTTGTGTGTGTCACAGTAGAACTGTGTTCCATAGGGTTTTCAGTGGCTGGTTTTTTGGATGTAGATCACCAGGCCTTTCTTCCAAGGCACCTCTGGGTGGACTCAAACCTACAACCTTTTGGTTAGCAGCTAAGCATGTTAACCGTTTACACCACCCAGGGACTCCTAGCCAGTTGCCATTGAGTCTGTTCCAACTCACGGCGACTCCATGTGTGTCTGGGTAGAATTGTACTTCATTGGGTTTTCTTTTTTTTTTTTTTTTTATTGTGCTTTAGATGAAGAACAAACAAGTTTCTCATTAAACAATTAATAAACATATTGTTTTGTGACGTTGGTTGCCAACCCCATGATGTGTCAACATTCTCCCCTTCTCAACCTTGGCTTCCCCATTACCAGCTTTCCTGTCCTCTCCTGCCTTCTCACCCTTGCCACTGGGCTCGTGTGCCCATTTAGTCTCATTTTGTTTTATGAGCCTATCTAACCTTTGGCTGACAGGTGAACCTCAGGGGTGACTTCATTAATGAGCAATAAGGGTGTCTGGGGGCCATACTCTCAGGGTTTCTCCAGTCTCTATCAGACCAGTAAGTCTGGTCTCTTTTTTTTTTTTTT
>NW_004444093.1:2525408-2542280 GCF_000243295.1 Trichechus manatus latirostris | reverse complement strand
TTTTGATGAGTTAGAATTTTGTTCTACGTTTTTCTCTGGCTCTGTCCAGGACCCTCTATTGTGATCCCTGTCAGAGCAGTCAGTGGTGGTAGTCAGGCACCATCTAGTTGTGCTGGACTCAGTCTGGTGGAGGCTGTAGTAGATGTGGTCCATTAGTCCTTAGGACTAATCTTCCCTTTCCCCTGTGTCTTTGGTTTTCTTCTTTCTCCCTTGCTCTAGACAGGATGAGACCAGTGGAGTATCTTATATATTAGATGGCTGCTCACAAGCTTTTAAGACCCCAGACGCTGCTCACCAAAGTAGAATGTAGAACATTTTCTTTATAAACTATGTTATACCAGTTGACCTAGATGTTCCCCAAGACCATGGTCCTCACAGCCCTCAGTCCAGTAATTTGGTCCCTCAGGGAGTTTAGATGTGTCTATGGAGCTTCTGTGACCTTGCCTTGGATCCACTGGTTTTCAAGGGTTGATTTTTCAGAAGTTGGTCACCAGGCCTTTCTTCCGAGGCACCTCTGGGTAGACTTGGACCTCTAACCTTTTGGTTAGCGGCACAGCATATCTGTTTGCACCACCAGGAGACTCTCTTTGAAGTGGTATATAAATTAAAACCAAAATAAATAGCGCACAGTGTGGCATGATTCCTGCAGCCCTCTTTCAAGCTCTTAGGTCCTCACCCGCCCTGGTCTAGCCCTTGCTTGGGGGGCTGTTCCTTGTCCCTGGCGTGCATGGGATCTAGTTGGCCTGTGTCCGAGGGTCGGGTGACAGTGGGTGACTGTGCATGACTCTGCGTGTGCATCCCATGCGGTGTCTCATGCCCTTGGTAAGGGCGTAAGTTGGGGTAGGGGGGCTATTTGATTGGTTAATGCAAATGAGTGGGTGGGTGGGAGGGAGGGGTTGGACGCTTGAAGGAGAGGATGAACTCTTACACCTAATATACAAAGTCTAAATTTGATTTGCAATAAATACAGCTGTTCAGGGTGTGATGTCCCCAGTCCTGTGCCTCCTCATGGTTGTCTGGGAGAAGGCAGAGCCCCGTGTTTCTCAGGAGCAGCAGGAGGTGGGGGTGAAAGATGTAGTCCCTCACTGTTTACCCTGGATTAATCTGTAGCCCTGCGGATAGAGCCAGGCTTGTCGCAGCTTGGCAGGGCCTGCAAGTCCTCCTCATGTGTACATCCTGCGCTGCCCAACTCCCATGGGTTTTGAAATTTATGAGGAGGTGGGTGAAATGCTCTGGAAGCAGACTTGTTTGGGCACCCCGGCTTGCCCTCTAGTCTACCTCAGTACTGTCTAGGAAAAAGTCCCCACCCTGCGGGGCAGGTGGAGAGGCAGGGATGGGAGGGCTGTGGCCCTACCTGGCTCCTCCTAGGCCACCTCTGCCCACCTTGTAGGGCGTCCTTCCCAGAACAGGATGCCCCGGAGCTGTGTGTAGAAGGACACTTTCAAGGCGTGAGTTTGAGTCTCAGATTTGGCCTTAGCAAGCCAGGCAGGTGTTGGTGGCCTCTCAGGATCTGTCTTCCTCTCTGAACAGGGAGATGCTTGCTCTAGGGGCCGCTGGGTCCCTTCAGCTCTGACACTTTCCAGAGGGACGCTGACCGGCTCATGTGAATGCTGACCAAACCCCAACCTCTAGCGGCCCAGTGATTGAAACTTAACCATCACTTATGCTTAAAATATTGTGGGAAGTTGCTTCGGGAGGGAATTTTTTGACAGCTCAGAAAGGAGATACAAGCCATGGTGTTTTTCCCTTGGAGTTGGTTTGTTGTTATTCTGTCTTGGTTTGGTTTGTTGTTATTTTTTAAACATATTGAAATTCTGGAACTTGAATTAGAGTCAAACCCAAGAGCAGCACTCTTGGAGCACTGGTGCAATTCATTTCTTTCTGTCAAGTCCAAGGAGAGGGCAGTTCCATACACAGAGCACCAAATACTCGGTCTTTATTTTGCAGTCCAGTTACTACATGGAGGGCAACCTGGGCCACCCAGTGTTCCAGACCCAGTTCGGGAGGATCGCTGTGAACATCTGCTACGGGCGGCACCACCCCCTCAACTGGCTCATGTACAGTGTCAATGGGGCAGAGATCATCTTCAACCCCTCGGCCACCATTGGAGCACTCAGGTCACTTGGCAGGCGGAGATGTGGGGGTACCCGGGCTGGAGGCTCGGGGGTGAGCCTGGGAAACCACAGTGGGTGGGCAGGACATCCGGGGTTTCTATGCTGTGTGTTTTACCAACTGTTCAGTGAAAAGAACACTCAAAATTACGATTACAAACCCCTGAAAGAGCAACTCCACCGTAAAACACCAACCTAGGCTACAATATTGAATGTTGATGAGAAGGCCCCTATCTCACCCCCAGCGTTGTCAGGATTGACAAAAAGCAGTGCCTTTAAAGTGCCAAGTGGAACATCCAAAAACAAAAAAGGGCCAAAATCAAAACATTAACCCTACAACTTGAACAAGTAGAAAGAACGCAGCAAAAGAAGCCCTTGGGTGCCAGAAGAAAGGAAATAATAAGAATTAGAGCAGAATTAAATGAAACAGAGAATAGAAAAACAATTGAGTTAACAAGACCAAAAGCTTGTTCTTTGAAAAGATCAACAAATCAATAACCCACTGGACAAACTGACAAAAGAGAAACAGGAGAGGAAGCAAGTAACCTGTATAGGAAATGAGATGGGTGATATCACAACAGACCCAACTGAAATTAAAATAATCATAACAGAATACTATGAACAATTATACTCTAACAAATTTGAAAATCTAGAGGAAATGGACAGATCTCTAAAGTGCCAAGTGGAGTAGCTGCTTGGCAATGATGGCCGTCCTCTCCTGTCACAGCACTGTTCCCCCTGGGCGCTCCTGGGGCGGGAGGGTGGGCATGGAGAGGGACCACTGGTGCGAATGAGGGAGTTGGAGTTGAGAGGCTCTGTATTAGTTTCCTAGGGCTGCTGTTGCAAAGGACTACAAACTTGGATGGCTTAAAACAACAGAAGTTTATTCTCTCACAGTTCTGGAGGGTAGAAGTCCTAAATCAAAGTGTTGGCAGGGCCATACTCTCTGAAGGCTCTATGGGAGAATGCGTTCCATGCCTTTCTCTTAGCTTCTGGTGTTGCTGGCTATCCTTGGCTTGTAGATGCATCACTCCAATCTTAGTTCCGTGGTCACAGGTCTTCTTTCCTGTGTGTGTCTGTATCTCTTCTCCTCCTCTTATAAGGAACAAGCCCTACCGGATTAAGGGCCAGTGTGAACTCATCTTGATTATATCCACAACAACCTTATTTCCGATTAAAATCACACAGATACCGGCAGCTTAGGACTTCAACATATCTTTCTTGAGGATACAATTCAACCCGCAGCTGAGTCCCTAAGAGATCAAAATCAACTGGCTTGGAAATTTTTTTTTAACTAGTGACATGTTTTCTTATTATAACACCTAATGACAAGTGTTTGAGGGCAGTATTGTTCAGTGGTAGAATCCTCGCCTTCTGTGCGGGAGACCAGGGTCTGATTCCCGGCCAGTGCACCTGATCCGTAGCCACTCCGTCTGTCCGTGGAGGCTTGTGTGTTGCTGCAATGCTGAGCAGGCTTCAGCAGAGCTTCCAGGCTAAGATGGACTAGGAGGAGAAGCCTGGTGATCTACTTCGAAAATCAGCCAGTGAAAACCCTATGGATCACAGCAGTCCAATCCATTGTGCACGGGATTGCCATGAGTTGGGGGCTGACTCCATGGCAACTAACAAAAATAATAAGTGTTTAGATGTTTGTCTAATCTCTAAACAGATAAAACTGCTCCGACAGGTGGGCAAGGGAGTGGCCCTGACAGCGGATGAGGGTCCTAGGAGGGGCTCCCAGCGCTGCAGGAAAGCCCATTTAACAAATGGCTCCCTTCCCTAACAGCGAGCATTTGGGTGGTTCATTGCAGGCAGTGGGGCTCTAGGAATTCACCACACAGTCTTTTCTCCCCAGCTCTCTTCCTCCTAAGCAGGATCCTGGGTGCGGGTGGGGGCTCACACTCACTCTCTGTCTTGAGTGGCAGGCGGACTGTTGCTCTAGGGGACCGGGCAGCTGGCGAGGTCTGCTGGGCAGCTTGGGGCTCTCCATCAGCCCATGCCTGTTTCTCCTGTCGTTGCTCTTGGCAAAATTTCTGTCAAATTTCTTCTGAATTTCAGAATGTGGGACAGTTCCACTCTACCTTTCTTGTAGGCACAGCACTCCCTCTCCCCAAGAGTTACCCCCCTCTGTGCTCCCCCTACAGGGCTGGGACACAAACCACAGTCTATTCTTTGAGCCCACAGCCCTGTCCACCCACCTGGGGGCTTGCCCTAGTCCAGGAGGGCTGCAGAGGAAATTCACATCTCTGATCTCCCATTGGAGCCCTGGTGGCACAGTGATTAAGAGCCCAGCTGCTAGCCAAAAGATGGGTGGTTCGAATCCACCAACCACTCCTTAGAAACCCTATGGGGCAGTTCTACTCTGTCCTGTAGGATCACCATGAGTCGAAATCGACTCAATGACAACGGGTTTGGTTTTTTTGGCTGGTCTCCCCTCAGGAGAGAATCCGTCTGGGACCTCCTGCAGCCTTGCCAGCGGGGATAGTGTCCCATGGCAATGTAGGGCAGCAGGGTGGTTACTTGCTGTCCAGCCACTAAGCCTGGGCAGATGCTTGGGCCACCCCAGAGCAGCCCCTTCTGCTGGCTGTGAGAACCATCTCCCTGCAGGGCCCCTGGAAGGGCCTGGAGCCCATGCCTGGACAGCTGAGCCTGACTGACTCTTGGGCTGCTGCAGAGGCCCTCCCTGACCCCTTTTGTTAGCCCCAATTAAGCAAACAGAAGCACCCTGATGTAATATATACATAACTTCTTATGTCTTCTGCAGCCTGTTAAGCTTATTAAAAATGATTGATCTTCCTTTGGCCAAGAATCACCCAACCCAGGCTCTTGGGCGTGGTGCACACGGAAACAGGGTGCTTCATGGACCCCTAAACGTTTATGCACTTTGGCCAGGTGATTGTACTCTTTGAACTTTAGCCCAAGGAAGTCATCTAAGAGAGGAGCAAAAGGCTGTGTGCATGAAGATGTTCATGGAAGCAAATTCTAGACCATCTCTCCCATGGTACAGCCACTGAAAAGAGGCATTAGGAAGATAACACAGCATTGTGGCAAAAGGCCTACAAGCAGTTAAGAGACATTCTCAGACTGTGGTCACACACTGTGAGACTTCCCTGTCTACAAGGATGGTCACAGAGTAAGGAGAAATTAGAACCCTGTTTTATTGGAACGGTGGGATTCTAGATGATTGCCTTAAAATGATCAATGATGGATTGTTGTGGAATCAGTGGTTTTTAAGTCCAATACCAGGCAAATTCCCACTAGCTGCACACACAAGTGTTGAGTCAGAGTCACAGTTTCCGGAACCATCCATCCCCTTCTCTGGCATCTCCTGTCCCCTGTATCAGACCCCCTGCCCCCACATAACATTGTGGGTTGGCAGGGCTGTCATCATTCGATTTTGGGTCCCACAGTTCTAGGCATAGGTTCCTAGGTGGCGCGAAGTTAAGCGCTTGCCAATAGCCAAAAGGTTGGTGGTTCTAACACACCAGGAGGCACCTTGGAAGACAGGCCTGGCGATCTGCTTCCAAAAGGTCACAGCCTTGAACACCCTATGGAGCAGTTCTGCTCTGCACACATGGGGTCACCATGAGTCAGAATCGACTTGACAGCAACTAACAACAACAGTTCTAGGCACACATGGAGTCTAAGTGCTTTTCGATGGATTGAGTGGTTCTAACAGACTGTGGTTCTGTCCTTCACGGCCTGTGTGGCAGAAGATCTGGCTGCATGTACTTGTTAATTAGGAAGTTGCTGTCCTGTTCCCGCCTCACATTTGCCTTCCCACTGTGTTTATTTGTAATGGCCTGGTTACACTGGGAAGATGGTGAATGTGACCCTCCCCACCAGGCTCTGCCCAGTCCCCGAACATGCCGGCTCTCACAACCTAGCTTCCTCACCCTTAATTGTTTAGAGAGCATACATTTTTCTTGCCAGCTGTGGGTTTGAGTCCCATGCAGAGCACCCTTCCTGGAGGATTGCCAGAAAGATGTTTGATGGCAATCACCCAGCTACTGTCTATTTAATTCCTGAAAATGTCACTTACAAGAGTGTTTTTGGTGCAAATCCTTTCTTAAAAGTTTTGTCAGCTTGGCTTAGCAGCTGGGGGGAAAAGCAGCAAAATGAGGCCCCTCAATCAAGCCTGTGATTTTTTTTCCCCCAGTCTCTTGTGAATCCTCCTAAAAATTAGGCTGGTGACAACCACCCACCCCTCCACCTACTCCCTGGTTTAAACCAGCTGTACGTTGATAGAAAGGAAGGTTCCAGGGCGTTTTGCTCCCAGTCACTCAGTGTTTCTAAGTGGGCATTACATTTGTCAATCTGGAATCTTAATGCCATTGTTCCTTGGACAAGAGATAATTAGTGACAAGAAGGCCGACTGGATTCTGGGGCATTTTCTAGTTGGAGGGCCGGAGAAAGACAAGGCCTCTGGTTGGGGCGAGGTCTCCCCTCTGCTAGTGTGAACTGCAGCTGTGCTGCAGGGGCCTCTTTCCTGGGCTGTCCCCTGGCCAGTAAAAGGACCACAGAGCCCCTGCCTAGAGTCTTGGGGTTCAGAAGAGAATGGGAAGGCACTGGGAAACAGGACTGGCTTGGGGGAGGTGACCCCTGGCTACAGAATCTACCCCCTATTAGATAGGCCCCTGGGTGGTACAAACAGTTTATCCTCAACTACTAATCTAAAAGTTGGTGGTTCAAATCCATCCAATGGTGCCATGAAAGAAAGGCCTGGCAATCTGCTTCCGTAAAGAGTACAGCCAAGAAAATCCCATAGAGCAATTCTACTCTAATACATCAGGTTGCCACGAGTTGAGGCTGACTCGGCAGTAGCGGGTTTGGGTTTTTTGAGTATTACCTTTTGATTTACTCTGTTTCTTTCCAACTGCCTGAGTCTCCCCCTGAGACTGTTTTATGTGGCAGCCCAGCAGGGTGGGAGAGGGTGGGGCAGGCAGTTAGAGCTGAGCCCTCAAGGCCCCCAGCCCCTCCCGGTGTTTACCAGGCAGATGAGGCTCTGCCTCCCCCACAGCTGTAGAAGGGGAAAGTGGCAGCTGTGATGCTCCCCTCCTTCCAGCCCTCAGCATGGAGCTTCATCTGCACGGTCATGCCCTCTTCACAGTCTCCCTTTGAGGAAGTTTCAGAAAGGGAAACTGAGGCTTGGGGCCAGAACTTGATCCAGGGCTGCCTGATTCTCTCTTTCAGCCCTCACCAGTCATGTGGCTTCTGCCTGCAGCAGGATGTCCCCAAAGGCCTCGTGGGCTTGAATGGGGGCCTGCTTGCAGGCTTGGGTGCAGTGAGTCTCCCTGGAGTCCCTGCCACAGGCCTGGGAGCTGGTGGCTGCAGCTCGGGGTTGAGTGGTGACATCAGCAACCTGATTGCTCTCATTCCTCTTCACAGCGAGTCCCTGTGGCCCATCGAGGCCAGAAACGCAGCCATCGCCAATCACTGCTTCACCTGTGCCATCAACCGCGTCGGCGAGGTGAGGCCCTGGGTGCTGAAAGGGCTCCTAGGTTTGAACCAGGTGTGCTGGAGGAGGGGACAGAGGGAGGCTGCTCCTGAGGTGGGCCTTCCTCTTTGGGCCAGCGTCGGACACGCAGAAAGGAGCTGCCATCTGGTGGCCCTGGTGGGGATGTGTCCACCTGTTGTTCCATGTTCTCTTCTCTGAGTGCAGGCCATAAATCCTATGGTCCCAGAAGGGGGAAACTGGCTTGGCCTGTGCGTTAAGTAAGGAGCAAATCCCACCTTTGTTGCCAGCCGTGCAGTAAGGAACGGCGTGAATCCAGTCCCCAAGATGTGGTGTGGATTGGATTGCTCCAGTTCTCCCGTTCCCACTTCTCCATCCTTGTCACCAGCCACCCCTGCAGCACTGTCTCTGACTCTAGCCACCTGGATCTGGGTCAGAGCTCACAAGTTAGAGGACACGGTCCTTCAGACTGCCAGGTAGGCAGATGCCAGCCACAAATTTGGGGGATCCAAATGACACCCTAGCCTTCTGCCCTGCTGGCCACAGATTTGGGGCCAGTTTTCCGCTACCCCTTCAGGATGCCAGCTGCAAGCTCAGGTCCACAGCACACCCTCACTTCCTAACCTGCTGGCTCCAACTGCCCCTTTGAGTTCAGTAATTGACTGGAACGACTTACAGAACTCACATACGGTATACTAACAACTACAGATTTATTATAATCAAAAAGGATACAAACAGAGTCGCGTAGGGTGAAGTCTGGGAGGGTTCCCAACTTGGAGCTTCCATGTTGCAAGGGAGGTGCTACCCTACTGAGAGCAGGTGTTCCCGCCAACCAGGAAGTTCTCTGTGCCTCCATGTTCAGGACTCTTATCAGCCAGTCCTGCATGGTAGGCTAACTCATTCCTCCTGAGCTTAGTTGATATCAGCCTCCCAGGTGAGTCTTTTCTGGTCTGGCCAGTCCCTACTTGCCAGCACCAGTTGTGGCCTGGAAGTCCCAGACCAAGGCACCCCAGTTACTTCAAGGGTTATTTCTCTGGAGTCACAGACAAAGGCCACCTTGCTTTGGGTAAAGCTAGATCCTTTACCGCACAGCCTGTCACTAATAAAGATGTCATTATGTTCTTTCTCTGTTTTTTTGTTTGTTTTTTGTTTTTGTTTTTTTTTTTCTGTTTTTGCTTTTGTTTTTATATGAAACCGTTTGGCAGTAATCATTAATGTGGTAGTTCTCACCCTTTTACCATCAAGTATCTAGTTCCTTATTTTTCCCTATGGACCACGTGCGTTGAATGACTTTGAACACCAAGCACAATGCACATGTTACATAATAGTCCTTTTGCTTGTTCTTATTAATCAGATGTGAGGCTCTAATCAGAGCATCTGATCAGGCCGAGATGACCAAGGTCTTCACGATGGGTCGGTTTGGTTTCTGGCGATACAGAGAAACCTGATGTCTTAGTAGCAGGTGCAACCCCAGCACAGCTGGCTGTGCAGCTTCCATTAGGCTCAGGAAAACATGCTGAAAGCAGTGTGAACCCTCCCCTCACTGCCTACTCAAGGCCCAGACGCCAGCCCGGGGCTATGGGACTAAGCCAGGCAAACCCTCGGATGCCTTCCACAGCTTGGAGAACAACAGCTTAGTTACCAAGGTCTTTCTTTTCTCACAGCAGATTATAACTCTCCAAAGGCAAAGTCCAGGTCTTTCCCTTGCTTGTCAAATTCCACAGACATTTATTTCCACAAGTACTTACTTGTTGATTGCCCAGTTAGTGCAGACAGTTCCATCCCATGTTAACGGTTCTTCACTAACTCCGATGCAGCCTGACCCGCTGTTCTCAACCAGTGGGGTTATTTGTGATGAAGTGTAGAGTTAATGCCACCTATAGGCTTACCTTCCAGTAAACCAGTTGCTGTCGAGTTGACTCTGACTCATGGCTCCCCCATGTGTGTCAGAATACGGTTTCTCATGGCTGATTTTTCAGAAGTAGAGTGCCAGGCCTTTCTTTCAAGGTGCCTCTGGGTGGATTTGAACCTTCAGCCTTTTGGTTAGCAGCTGAGCATTTTCACCACCCAAGGACTCCGTGGGTTTATCTTACTTTGATTTTATATCGCAGGAGCACTTCCCGAATGAGTTTACCTCTGGAGATGGGAAGAAAGGTATGTTCCATGGATTTCCATGGTAGCTGTGATTGGCTGAGAAGTGGGCCTTCTGGGGCCTTGTGTTACACTCCCCCATCTCTGTCTTCTGGGCAAGGTCTGCCCACCTGGCACATAGGAGGCGCCATTGGCCCCTCTCTGCCTGGTGACTTTATGCAGCCAGCCATCATTGACTGGCCTGCAGCAGGGGGCCTGGTGGTGGCAGTGAGGGTGGGCAGTCCTGACCACCTCATCCTGTATGGGCTCGAATGTCATCCTACCTCCAGGACTGAGTGATGATGGGCTCAGGTGATGTGGAGGGGGTCACTGGTGAGCCCCCTTGGAGGTGGGGCTCTCATCCAGCCTGCAGTTGTTCCCAGGGTCTCCCTCCCTCCTGCCCTACCCACCACCACCCCACCCAGCTGTGCATGTGCCAGAGCATCAGCAGGGATCGCCTGGGTTACTAGAGTCCAAGGCTTGCTCTGATCTGAGGACAGGTACTGCCTCACCTCTGCTAGCAATCCCCGCCCCCTTGTCTCTGACCTGGAATGCAGGGAACTGGAGGCCTGCCCCCATAACCAAGGCAGGTGTCTGAACTAGGTCAGGGTGGCCCCAGAAGCCTGAGAGGGGCTGAGCCCTTCCTGAAAGGGCACTGGGTTTCCCCATATGCAGCCCCAGACTGCACCCCAGGCATGCAGAGCCGCCAGCCCCAGTCAGCTTCCTACAGAAGCAGCGTGAAGTGGGAAGGAAACGCTGTGTCTGCCCTCACGGTGCAGCCTCCTGCTGCTCACCTGCGGGCTGGGCTGTGTGCCAGCTTAACTGGTAAGGAGCTGCAGGGGGTCACAGCTGGCAAGTGGGGCACAGCCTCAAGCTCCCCTCTGTGGGGCCCCATAGGAAGCCCTGCAAGGTCATGTGACCCCCAAGGGCTGGGGTGATGATGTCTGGAGTGAAGGGCCAGCACCTCTGTAGGGTGATCTTTGGAAGTCTTCTAGGGGTAAAGAGAGAGTGACCCGTGGGAGGGTGACTTTGGCAGCCTTGCTGGGCCTTTAGGCTTTGGACCTCAGCCATAGCAGCGCTGGGGAGTGTGGTGTGGCCACTCCCTCCCTGTGTCCAGTGAGCCTGCTGGGCCAAGCTCACTGGCGCTCCCCTTTGCTCCTTTATAGCACATCAGGACTTTGGCTACTTTTATGGCTCCAGCTACGTGGCAGCTCCAGACAGCAGCCGTACGCCCGGGCTCTCCCGGAACCGGGACGGGCTGCTGGTAGCCGAACTCGACCTCAACCTATGCCGGCAGATGAACGACATCTGGAACTTCAAGGTGGGTCTCCAAGTGAACCCCTGGCCCTGGCCTGCTCTCCGGCTTGGAGCCCCTGCTGCTGGGTTTCCCCTGAACCTAAGGGCCAGTGTAGATCCCGGGCTTGTCTTGGCCTCTTAATGGTTCTGACCTGCGCAGCCAGGGTTAGTGTACATGAGGCACTGTGGGGTCCAACAATGCCTCAGTAAATCCTCCTCTCGCCTGATTGAGATTCTGAGCACCTTCATACAGATCCATCTCAACTTCATTGTCGAGAGAGTGGGCTGGGTCAGCCACTGTAATCCCATCTACAGTCTAGCACTTATCATGAGATGAATGTACACACCTACTTCTGCCTGTGGCCATGCCCTGTGATCCAGGCCTATACAATATGGGACATGGGTCATGCAGAGAAGTGAAACCTCCGCCCAGCCCTGCCGCTGCCTTGCTCTGGGACCTCAAACAAGTCCCTCCTGCCCCCTGGGCCTTGGTACTCCTGTGTAGAGTGAGAGTCCCTAAGCTGCCTTTTATACCCAAGGCCCTATGATGCCAGGGGTCATGCGAAGAGTGCAGGTCCCTGCCCTTGTGGATGGGGCAGGTAGTCATGGCCTGGGACCTCTGGAGGGGCTTCATGGCTTCAGAGTTTCCTGTATTAGTATTTGGCAGTATTTCCACTGTGCACCACCCATCTGTCAGGGTTGGCTTGTGGGTTGCTATGATGCTGAACAGGTTTCAGCAAAGCTTCCAGACTAAGACAGACTGAGAAGAAAGGCCTGGAGACTGACCTCCTAAAACCAGCCAGTGATAAACCCTATGAATCACAACAGTCTGATGTGCAACTGATCATGGGGATGGCACAGGATCGGGCAGCATTTCATTCAGTTGTGCTTGGGGTCGCCACCAACTCAGCACCACTGATAAACAAATTATACATGTGGGTGAAGGGTCTTGTTGCCAGGACTGAATGAATAGTTTTTCCTGGCATGCCTGGGAGGAACCAGAGTTTCAGATCAGCCAGACATGGATTCCAGGCCTGGCTCACCGTCTACTGAGCTTGGGTCCTTGGACAGGTTCCTGAGTCTCAGATTCCTATCAAACAAGGTGCTGCTCAAGCAAAGACTCCTGGCCTGTTCCTTCTTTTCCTGGGCTGCTGAGATTGATTCAGGATTCCACACAAATTAGAAGTTGGAGCCAAGATTACACTGGCCAATTCTTTCAACAAGGCAGTATCACCATGATACCAGAGGCCCTGGATGGCACAAACGGTTAAGCGCTTGGCTGCTAAGCGAAAGGTTGGGGGTTTACATCCACCCAGAAGCATCTCAGAAGGAAGGTCTGGTGATCTACTTCTGAAAGGTCAGCCTTGAAAACCCTATGGAGCACAGTTCTACTCTGTGGAATTGACTTGACAGCAGCTAGTTTTTTTAATCACCAAGAGCAATAAACAAAATGTTTCTCACTGGAAAGTTTTTAAAAAGTAAAAGAATTCCCAAGCTGTGGTGATGGCCAAGCTTGTGTTGAGGGAATGCTGAGGGAACTTTCTGGGTGGGCTTTCCAGCCCTGCCCCCACCCACCCACAGCCTCCCTCTGTGTCCATGATGAGATGCCATATGGTATGCACAGACCTTTGGACCAGGTTCAGGAGACCTGGGTTCAACTCCCTCTCTCCTGGCTAGTGACCTGGAGCAGGTCACTGCCCTCTTTGCTGGGGGTCTGCTCGGGCAGAGACCGTGCCCTCCAGATGGACTGTTTGCAGAGGTTTCCTGGCAGCGTAGTCATCACCAGTCACAGCGGGAGTGGTGGGGTGAGTGAGTCATCTTGGCCACAGTACTGAAACCAGCTCCGAGAGGTGACACGGGTTGTTCCTCTGTGTTAGTCTCTGAAAGTATGTATCCTGTCAACCAGTCTCCTGACAAATTTCTGTCCCATGGCTGCCCTCCAGTGGCAAGAGGTAGTTGCAGGTCAGTGAGAGCATGTTTATAAACTAAACCAAACCAATGGCCATGCAGTCACCGCCAACTCACGGCGATCCCATATGTGTCAGAGTAGAACTGGGCTCCAAAGGGTTTTTGGTGGCTGATTTTTAGGAAGTAGATTGCTAGGCCTTTCTTCTGAGGCATCTCTGGGTGGACTTGAACCTCTAACCTTTCAGTTAGTAGCAGAGTGCTTAACTGTTTGGTCACTGAGCAGCTCCTGCTTGTAAAAGCAGGAATCTCTAAAGTGTGTCTGTGTTTTGCTTTCAGATGACGGGCAGGTATGAGATGTATGCGCGGGAGCTTGCCGAGGCTGTCAAGCCCAGCTACAGCCCCAATATTGTGCACGAGTTGCTGACCTTCAGCCCCAGACTGCCCAGAAAAGGCACCTCTGCCCTCAGCAGATTAGCAAGTCAGACGAGCTTAATGGATCCAAGTTCTCCCTGAAAATGGCAATGTCCAGCTGGGTTCAAAATGCCCAGATTGGGGGAGGGGGTATAGGGAGCAACTGCTTAATGGGCACGGGGTTTCCTTTTGGGATGATAGAAATGTTTTTGAAATAGATAGAAGTGATGATTGCACAACATTGTGAATGTACTAAATGCCACTAAATTGTATACTTAAAAATGGTTAATTTTATGTTATATGAATTTCACCACAATTGAAAAGAAATTTCCAGGCACTGCTTTTGCAGGGTGACTTGGTCAGACAACTGGCACAGTCCTGGCCCAAAGTAACTCACTGTTGGCTTCTCGAGGGTCAACCAAGGGTCCGTGCCTAAGTGGAAAAAGAGGGAGGCTGGTCCAGTCACTGAGCTACTGGATGGTATGGGCAGGTGGGACAGTCTTCTCATGTGTCAGCTTGGCTTTGCTATAGCCCCCAGTCATTCAAACACTAACCTAGATGCTGCTCTGAAGGTATTTGGTAGTTGTGACTCAAATCCATAACCAGTTGAGGTTAAGGAAGGGAAATTATCCTAGATCATCTGGGTGGACTTAGTCAGTTGAAAGGCCTTAAGAAAAGAACTGAGGCTTCCCTGATGAAGCAGGAGTTCCACCTGTGGAGCAGCAGCAGCTGTGTCTGAGAGTTCTAGTCCAGCTTCCTGAAGGCCTGCCTGCCTTCCATGTCAAGCCTGCTAGCGGCCCCAGAATCACATAAGTCAATTCCTTGGGATAAATCTTTATATGTATATATATATATATATATTTATATGTATATAAACCACTACCGTTGTCTTAGGCTGGGTTCTCTAGAGAAGCAAAACCAGTAAAGTGTATAAATATATATAGAGAGAGAGATTATATCAAGGAAACAGCTCACGTGATTGTAGAGGCTAGAACGTCCCAAGCCCGTGGATCAGGGTAGAAGCCTCTCCCAAGTCACACAGCTGCAGAAGCTGGCAAGCCCAAGATCGGCAGGTCGGAGAGCAGGGCTCCCACTCACAGGCTGTGCAGATCGACGAATCCCAGGTTCGGCAGATAAGCTGACAGCTCAAGTCCTAAGAACGGGAGATGAGACGACAGGAAGCAGCCGCAGGATCCAGAGAGAGCAAAATCCAGAACGTCTGCTTATGTACAGATGCGGGCCACACCCCCAAGGAGACTCCCTTTCATCTGATTGGCTACTCACAGTATATTCAATCATGGGAGTGATTTCATTAAAACACTGAGAATCATGGCCCAGCCAAGTTGACACTCAATCTTAACCGTCAGAGTCCACCCCTTGTCAACTTGGCACATGTACACATCTCCTTAAACCATACATAATCTCTGAATAAAGACAATGAGAAAGTCATACTTGCGCCTAACATGATACAACTAACATGCTTACAATCGAAAATGCACTAGCCCCATTTACAGCTTATATTTTATAAGTGAAGGAAACAAAAATACTTGATGCACAGATACAAAGTACAAATGCTCATAACAATTACAGTTCCCGTTTCTGCAACTGGTCACGTGGCAATAACTGGTATTTAAAACTATCTTCTTCCACCACCCATTCTGTATTTCGTTTGCCCTCTGCAAGCACCTTGGCTGGTTGTGGTTCTTTGCCTGGTGGGGTGACCCAAACCTTCATTCCTGAAGGGTCTGTGTCATTAGTAGTCATGTCAGAATTAGGTTGCTGTAGTTTTCCATTGACTTTAATCACAGGATATGGTAGTACTAAGAGACGCCCCAAGGAATCTCCTGCATTCCAGACATACTCTTCTTTACCTGCGTTATGTAATATCAATCCGATTTCCTCTTGGTAATCAGGATCAATCACACCAGTCAGTATGGTAACTCCCTTCTTCGCCTGTTGACCCAGAGGCATAAGGAGCCCAAAGTGGCCAGGTGGCATTCTAAACTTCCAGTTCAGTGGAATCAGTGATGTGTCTCCAGGTGGGAGCATTCCTCCCTTTGGAACTAAGACCTCTAGGCCTGCAGAGCATAAGGTCGAGGGGACAGGAAGCAAAAATCTTGCAAGTGGGTCACGGGGTAATGGTGAGTGGTGCCACTCCCATTTCCACCCCTTGATTCCTGGACCCGTGAATCCTGACTATGGGAGAACAGCACCATATATTGAACGCTGGTTTAAAGCATATACAGCCTCCTGGAGAACATTGCCCCAACCCTGCAAGGTATTGCCCCCTAGCTGGTGCCATAATTGTGTCTTTAGAAGGCCATTCCATCGTTCTGTCAAGCCAGCTGCTTCAGGATTGTGGGGAACATGGTAAGACCGGTGAATTCCATGAGCATGGGCCCACTGCTGCACTTCATTTGCAGTGAAGTCAGTCCTTTGATCTGAGGCAATGCTGTGTGGGATACCATGACGGTGGATAAGGCATTCTGTAAATCCATGGATGGTAGTTTTGGCGGAAGCATTGCGTGCAGGGAAGGCAAATCCATATCCAGAGTAAGTGTCTATTCCAGTAAGGACAAAACGCTGCCCTTTCCATGATGGAAGTGGTCCAGTGTAATCAACTTGCCACCAGGTTGCTGGCTGATCACCTTGAGGGATGGTGCTATATCGGGAACTCAGTGTTGGTCTCTTCTGCTGGCAGATTAGGCACTCAGCAGAGGCTGTGGCCATGTCAGCCTTGGTGAGTGGAAGTCCATGCTGCTGAGCCCATGCATAGTCTCCATCCCTGCCACCATGGCCACTTTGTTCATGAGCCCATTGAGCAATGGCGGGAGTAGTTGGGGAATGAGGATGAGTGGTTTCCGCAGAATGCGTCATCCTATCCACTTGATTGTTAAAATCATCCTCTGCTGAGGTCACCCTTTGGTGAGCATTCACATGAGACACAAATATCTTCACGTCTTTAGCCCATTCGGAGAGGTCTATCCACATACCTCTTCCCCATTAATCCTTGTCTCCGATTTGCCAATCATGTTCCTTTCAAGCCCCCAACCATCCAGCCAAACCATTGGCCACAGCCCATGAATCAGTATATAATCGCACATCTGGCCATTTCTCTTTCCAAGCAAAGTGAACACCCAGGTGCACTGCTCGAAGTTCTGCCCATTGAGAGGATTTCCCTTCACCACTGTCCTTCAGGGAGGTCCCAGAAAGGGGCTGTAGTGCTGCTGCAGTCCACTTTGGCGTCTGCATATCGCACAGAACCATCTGTAAACCAGGCACAAGTTTTCTCTTCGTCAGTCAACTGATCATAAGGAGCTCCCCATAAGGCCATAGGTGCAGACTGGGAGATGGAAGGTGATGTGACAGGAGTGGAGACCATGGGCATTTGGGCCACTTCCTCATGCAACTTACTTGTGCCTTCGGGTCCTGCTCAGGCCTGATCTCGAATATACCACTTCCATTTAATGGTGGAGTGCTGCTGCACACGTCCAACTTTATAGTTCTGTGGGTCAGACAACACCCAGTTCATGATGGGCAGCTCAGGCCTCATGGTGACTT
>NW_004444093.1:2453294-2525155 GCF_000243295.1 Trichechus manatus latirostris | reverse complement strand
GTGAATTCCTTATCAGGTAGTTCTAGTGCCTTTTCTTCTGCTGGAAAGTCATCTGGAGTTTTATTTTGGATGCCTACTGGAACCATCCTGTCCTGAACCTGTTGCAGAGCCTTCTCTTGTTCTGGTCCCCACTCAAAACTAGCAGCTTTTCGAGTCACTTGATAAATAGGCCAGAGTAACACACCCAAAGGAGGAATATGTTGCTTCCAAAATCCAGAGGCCCACTAGGCATTGTGCCTCCTTTTTAGTTGTGGGAGCAGCAAGATGCAATAACTTATCCTTCACTTTAGAAAGAATGTCTCGACATGCCCCACACCACTGGACCCCTAGAAATTTCACTGAAGTGGAAGGTGCCTGAATTTTTGTGGGATTAATCTCCCACCCTCTACCACGCAAATGTTTTACCAGTAAGTCCAGAGTCATTGACACTTCTTCCTTACTAGGTCCTATCAGCATAATGTCATCAGTGTAATGGACCAGTGTGATGTCTTGTGGAAGGGAAAGGCGATCAAGTTCCCTGCGGACTAAATTATGACATAGGGCTGGAGAGTTAATGTAGCCCTGAGGTAGTCAAGTGAAGGTGTATTGTTGGCCTTGCCAGCTGAAGGCAAACTGCTTCTGGTGGTCCTTTGAAACGGGTATGGAGAAAAAGGCATTAGCCAGATCAATAGCTGCATACCAGGTACCAGGAGATGTATTAATTTGCTCAAGCAGTGAAATTACATCTGGAACAGCAGCTGCAATTGGAGTAACCACCTGGTTAAGTTTTCGATAATCTACTGTCATTCTCCAAGATCCATCTATTTTTTGCACAGGCCAAATAGGTGAGTTGAATGGGGATGTGGTGGGAATCATCACCCTTGCATCCTTCAAGTCCTTGATGGTGTCAGTAATCTCTGCAATCCCTCCAGGAATGTGGTATTGCTTTTGGATAGACCCTAACCCTAGCCCTAACCCTAAACCTAAAACCAGTAAAGTGTATAAATATATGTATAGAGAGAGATTATATCAAGGAAACAGCTCACGTGATTGTAGAGGCTAGAATGTCCCAAGTCCGTGGATCAGGGTAGAGGCCTCTCCCAAGTCACATAGCTGCAGAAGCTGGCAAGCCCAAGATCAGCAGGTCGGAAGGCAGGGCTCCCACTCACAGGCTGTGCAGATCGACGAATCCCAGGTTCGGCAGATAAGCTGACAGCTCAAGTTCCAAGAACGGGAGATGAGACGACAGGAAGCAGCCGCAGGATCCAGAGAGAGCAAAAAGCCAGAATGTCTGCTTATATACAGATTCGGGCCACACCCCCAAGGAGATTCCCTTTTATCTGACTGGCTACTCACAGTATTTTCAATCATGGGAGTGATTACATTAAAACACGGAGAATCATGGCCCAGCCAAGTTGACACACAATCTTAACCATCACAAGCTGCTATTCCAGATGTGGTTTCATTGCTTGAGCAAATTAGCACATCCCCTGCTACCTGGTATTATACAGCTGTTGATCTGACCAATGCCTTTTTCTCCATCCCAGTTTTCTAAAGACCACCAGAAGCAGTTTGTTTTCAGCTGGCAGGGCCAGCAATATACCCACGTTCCCTGACCTACCTCAGGGGTATATCACCTCTCCAGCACTGTGTCATAATTTAGTCCCCAGGGACCTCGATTACCATCCCCTTCCACACGACATCACAATGGTCTATTACATTGGTGATATTATGCTGATTGAGAAGGCTCTGTAACAGGTCCAGGCTGTTGTGCAAGCTGCTCTGCCACTTGGGCCATATGATCTGGCTGATCCAATGGTTCTTGAAGTGTCAGTGGCAGGTAGAGATGCTGTTTGGAGTCTTTGGCAGGCCTCTATTGGAGAGTCATAACACAAATCCTTTGGACTTTGGAGCAAAGCCCTGTCCTCTGCAGATAACCACTCTCCTTTTGAGAAACAGCTTTTGTCTGGTTACTGGGCCTTAGTAGAGACTGACCATTTAACCATGGGCCACCAAATTTACCATATGACCTGAACTGCCTGTCATGAGCTGGGTGTTGTGTGACCCACAGTCATAAAGTTGGACATGCACAGCAGCAGTCCACTGTCAAATGGAACTAGTACATATGAGATCAGGCCCTGAAGCCACAAGTAAGTTACGTTAGGAAGTGGGCCAAATGCCCATGGCCCCTACTCCTGCTACATTACCTTCTCTCTCCCAGCCTACACCTGTGGCCTCATGGGAAGTTCCCTACAACCTGATGAAGAGAAAACATGGGGCTGATTTACAGATGATTCTACACGATATGCATACACCACCAACGTACTGGAAAGCTGCAGCATTGCAGCCTCTTCCTGTGGCATCCCTGAAGGACAGTAGTGAAAGGAAATCCTCCCAGTGGACAGAACTTTGAGCAGTGCACCTGCTTGTTCATTTTTCTCGGAAGGAGAAATGGGTATTAGAATTCTAACCTTCCATGCAGGAGACCTGGGTTCGATTCCTAGCCAATGCACACCTCATGTACAGTCACCACCTGTTGGTGGAGGCTTGCATGTTGCTATGATGCTGAACAGGTTTCAGTGGAGTTTTCAGACTAAGACAGATTAGGGAAAAAGGCCTGACAGTCTACTTCGGAAAATCAGCCAGTGAAAACCTTATGGGTCTGATCTGCAACAGATCATGGGGATGGTGCAGGACCAGGCAACGTTTGGTTCCATTGTCCATGGGGTTGCTGTGAATCAGAGGCTGACTCAATGGCAGCTAACAACAACAAGAGTCTGTATCGATTAATGGGTTGTGGCCAGTGGTTTGGCTGGATGATCAGGGATTTGAAAGGAACATGATTGGAAAATTGGTGACAGGGAGGTCTAGGGAAGAGATATGTGGATAGACCTCTTTGGGCACAGATTGTGAAGATAACTGTGTCCCATGTGACCTCAGAGGAGGAAGATTTTAATCATCAGGAAGATAGGATGACTCATTTTGTAGATACCAGTCAGCTTTCTTCCCCAGACACTCTATCATTGCTCGATGGTCATGAACAGAGTGGTCATGGAGCAGGGGTAGAGCTTATGCATGGGCTCCACTAGATGGGCTTGCACTCTCCAAGGCCAATTTGACTACAGTCACTACTGATTGCCAAATCTGCTAGTAGCAGAAACCTACGCTGGGTGCCCAATATGGCACCATTCCCCAGGGTAATCAGCCAGATACCTGATAGCAGGTTGATTATATTGGACAGCTTCCATTTTAGAGAGGAGCACCATTTTGTTCTTACTAGAATAGACACTTACTCTGGATATAGATTTGCCTTCCCTGAACACAATGATTCTGCCAAAACTTCAATCCATGGACTTACAGAATGCTTTATCCACCATCATAGTATTCCACACAGCATCACGTTGGATCAAGAAACTTACTTCACAGCAAATGAAATTCAGCATTGGGCCTACACTCATGGAATTCGCAGGTCTCACCATGTTCCCCATCATCCTGAAGCAGCTGGCTTGATAGAATGGTGGAATGGCCATTTGCAGTGTGATAGATCACTTTTGTGTGTGGCCTTTCTAGCCATGGTCTTGTAACTCTCACCCAGGTGATTGGGCGGGAGTCTGTGATAAGGTAATTGTAGCCCACCAAGGGGATTGGTCAGTTTTGCCATCCCTCTGGGCTTGAAAAAGCCACCCTAGAGATGGGAGAGAGAAGAGCCCACCACCACCAAGGAAGGAAACACCGGCAGCAGAGACCTGGCAGTAGGAAGTGGCACGATGGGCTTCCTGGCACACAGAGAGAGAAAGCTAAGTGCCTTTGGGCAGAGACTGAGGGCCAGGGAGAGGCATGCCCGTGAGTACGGCTGGAAAGAGGCTGTCCTGTTGGAAGATCTGTATCCTTGAGTGTTCCTGAGCCTGAATTGTAATGTGTTACTTCCCTAATAAACCCTATCATCGTAAGTATGGTCTGTGAGTTCTTTGTGGCCATTGCAATGAATTATTGAACCCAGCAGAGAAGTAGAGAGTGCTGTGGGAAGGACGGTTGTTGTCAGAATTGGTAAAGATGGCAGAGAGAGGAGGCATGTCTGAACCCCACCTCATAGGAATCAGCCTTGGGCTGTTGATCTTGGTTCTCCTTTTCCCTTCTGAGGTTACAGGAGGCCAGACTCCACCTCCACGTCATTTTTACACCATTTAAAGACTCAGTTACAGTGACAGGTAGATAGTAATACCTTGTGGGACTGGGCAATGTTCCCTCCAGGATGGTGTATATGCTGTAAATCAACATTCAATATGTGGTAGTGTTTCTCCCACAGCCAGGATTCTCAGGTCCAGGAATCAAGGAGTAGAAATGGGAGTGGCACCTCTCACTATTACCCTTGGTGACCGACTTGCAAAATTTTTGCTTCCTGTCCCCATGACCTTATGCTCTGTTGATCTAGAGTTCTTAGTTCCCAAGGAAGGAATACTTCCACCAGGAGACACAACAACTGATTCTGTTGAGCTGGAAGTTGAGACTGCCACCTGGCCACTTTGAACTCCTTATGCCTTAGAATGAACAGGCAAAGAAAGTGGATACTGTACTGGCTTGGGGGGATTGATCCTGGTTACCAAACAGAAATTGAGTTGCTGGTACACAATGGCAGTAAGAAAGAGTATGTCTGCAATACAGGCACTCCCTTAGGGCATGTCATGGATTGAATTGTGTCCCCCCAAAAAATGTGTATATCAATTTGGCTGGGCCACAATTCCCAGAATTGTGTGGTTGTCCTCCATTTTGTGATTGTAATTTTATGTTAAAGAGGATTAGGGTGGGGTTGTAATACCACCTTTACCCAGGTCACATCCCTGATCCAATGTAAAGGGAGTTTCCCTGGGGTGTGGCCTGCACCACCTTTTATCTCTTGAGGTAAAAGGAAAGGGAAGCAAGCAGAGAGGGGGGACCTCATACCACCAAGAAAGAAGCACCGGGAGCAGAGCGCATCCTTTGGACCTGAGATTCCTGCACAGAGAAGCTCCTAGTCCTGGGGAAGACTGATGATGACAAGGACCTTTCTCCAGAGTCAACAGAGAAAGCCCTCCCCTGGAGCTGACGCCCTGAATTTAGACTTTTAGCCTACTTTACTGTGAAGAAATAAATTTCTCTTTGTTAAAACCATCCACTTGTGGTAGTTCTGTTGGAGCAGCACTAGATGACTAAGAGGACATCTCTTAGTTCTGCCATGTCCTGAGTCAGCTGAAAATTATAGCAGCCCAATTCAGGCAGGACTGATAATGGTCCACATCCTTTAGGAATGAAGGTTTGGGTCATCCCACCAGGTAAAAAAAACCATGACCAACTGAGGTGCTTGCTAAGGGCAAAGGAAATATGAAATGGGTAGTGGAAGAAGTAGTTACAATACCAGCTTTGATCATGTCGCCAGTTGCAGAAATGAGGACTGTAATAGTTGTGAACATTTCTTCCTTATTTGATATGAATATGATTGTGTATCTGTTAATCAGGTACCTCTCTTACACTCTAACGTGATTTGTATTAATAATAGTTGACTATACAGTACAATATTTGAGTTGTAGGATACCAAAGAAGAGCAAACTTCACCCAAGGACTTTGCATCCTTTTCTAAGGAAAGGATTGGCATGTTTTCAATTGTACACAGGATAGTTTTTCATGTTAGGTGGAAGTATGACTTGGTTTTTGTTATTTGGAGGTTAAGTATGACTTAAAGAGATGCCAAGCTGACAAGGGGTAGACTGTGATTGTTTTGTGTGTGTATGATGGTCTTTTGATGTGTCAACTTGGCCCAGTTATTCAGTCAAACACTAATATAGGTGTTGCTCTGAAGGTATTTTGTAGTTGTGATTCAAGTCCATAACCAGTTGAATTTAAAGTGAGATTATCCTAGGTAATCTGGGTGGGCCTTATTTAATCAGTTGAAAGGCCTTAAGAGTAGAGCTGAAGCTTCCTTCATGAAGAGGAAATTTCCACTTGTGAGCAGCAGCTTCAGCCCGTGTCTGAAAGTTTCAGCCTGTGCTTCCTTAATGCCCGCCCTGTGGATTCCGGATTTGCCTAAGCAGCCCCACCATCACGTAAACTAATTCTTGGAGTAATCTCACTTAAAGTCAACTGGTCCAACTTGCCAAGTCTCAAACTTCAGCTACTGACCAGCATTTGAGGGTAGTGGTTCTGTGGTTTTCCCGTTGCTGTTCCCAGTCAGGGAAGGCAGCAGCTTCACCCTTTCGCTGGCCCAGCTGCTTAGTGGTGTGAACAACCCCATGTCAAGGTTGAGGTGCTCCCAGACAGCCTCCAGTGAGAGACCCCAGTGGAGTGGCCTGGGTAACTGTGTTCACCCCAACCTGTCTGTGCCACAAGCTTTTCACCGGTAACACAGACCACCTTGTTTTTTCATACAGAATCCAGCCCTACAGACATGGTGAGGTTTTCCCTCTGTCTCTTCCACCTCAAAAACCTTTGTGCCCCTTCATCCATTGCTAGTGGGAATGTAAAAGGGTACAGACACTGTGGCTCCTCAAAATGTTGAACAAAATTACCATATGACCCAGCAATCCCAATCAATCCTAGGTATATACCCAGAAGAAGTGAAGGCTGGAATGCAAACAGAAACCTGTAAGCCAGTGTTCATTGCAGAACTTTTTTTTTTATTGTTGTACTTTAAGTGAAAGTTTACAATTCAAGTTAGTCTCTCATACAAAAATGTATGCATACATTGTTATGTGACCCTAATTGCTTTCCCTGTACTGTGACAGCACACTCCTCCTTTCCACCCCTGATTTCCCGTGTCCATTCAACCAGCTCCTGACCCTCTCTGCCTTCTCATCTCATCTCCAGACAGGAGCTACCCATTTAGTCTCCTGTATCTACTTAAGCTAAGAGGCAGTCTTCATGAGTATCATTTTATGTCCCATAGTCCAGTCTAATCTTTGAAGAGTTGGCCTCGGGAATGGTTTTTGTTCTGCGTTAATAGTCCGGGGGCCATGCTTTCTGGGGATCCTCTAGTCTCAGACCATTAAGTCTGGTCTTTCTACTAGAATTTGGGTTCTGCACCCCACTTTTCTCATGCTCCATCAGGGACTCTCTGTTTTGTGTTCCCTGTCAGGGTGGTCATTGGTGGTAGCCAAGCACCACCTAGTTCTGGTCTCAGGCTGATGCAGTCTCTGGTTTATGTGGCCCTTTCTATCTCTTGGGCTAATACTTTCCTTGTAACTTTGGTGTTCTTCATTCTCCTTTACTCCAGGTGAGTTGGGACCAATTGATACATCTTAGATGGCTGCTTGCTAGCTTTTAAGACCCCAGACACCACTCACCAAAGTGGGATCATTGCAGAACTTTTCACAATAGCCAAAAGGTAGAAACAACCAAAATGTCCATCAACAGATGAATGAATAAACAAAATGTGGTCCATCCATACGATGGAGTATTAGTCAAAGAGAGAAATGAAGTCCTGATGCATGCCACAACATGGATGAACCTTGAAAACATCAAGCTGGGCAAAGTAGGTCAGTCACAAAAGGATCTGTGACCATCATACTATATGATCTCACTTATATGAAATAAGCAAATATATAGAAACCAAAGATTATTAGTGGTTACCAGAGGTAGGAGAGGGGGGAAAAGGGGGAGTTTTTGTTTAGGGGGCATTGTTAATGGTGGTGGAATGATTTGGAAAAGAATAGAGATAATGGTTGCACAACATGAAGAATGTCATCAGTGTCAATGAATTGTACATGTTAAAGTTGTTGAACTGGTGAAGGTTTTGTTGTGTGTATTTTCATGCAGTAAAAAGCAAAAACTTGTGGTTCTAGAAGGAGCATGTGGTCAGCTGAATCCAGAGGCCAGCATAGGCAACCAGTTGGTGCATTTATGAAATAAGCACTTTACTGCTCCAGAAACGATTTGATTGTCCACACCTCTCACTGCTGGACACAAAAAGGTCAGGCCCATCTGAGAATGGGCAGGCCCTGCACAGATGGGACCACTAGAGGGTTCAACTCATGCCTGGATTCTATAGATACTCAGGAAATGTCTGGGTAGCATTGTTGTTTGTATGTGATCATTGATGATGTCACAGGACAGACTCTGGCGATGGTTTGGTTTGGTGTACACGGCCTGTGGGCCCACAGGCTCCTGTGCAGTCTTGGGGGAAGCCTTCCTCCCCCTCCGAGCCTCAGTTTTCTCACTTCTAAGATGAGAAATAACTGGGTTTGAAGCTCTCAGGGCTCCCAGCTCTGGCAGACAGCTTTAGTGCTGGCCTCTGGGTGAAAAAAAAAAAAGTTACTGTCAAATCATTTCCGACTCACGGCAACCCCATACGTGCCAGAGTAGAGCTTTGTTCCATAGGCTTCTCACTGGCTGATTTTTAGAAGTAGATTGCCAGGCCTTTCTTCCATGGTGCCTCTGGATGACTTGATCTCCAACTTTTTGGTTAGCAGCCAAGTGCTTAATTGTTTGCACCACTAGGGACTCTGGCAACTAGGTGAAAACCAAACCTACAAAATACCTGCTGTTGGGTCGATTCTGATTCATGGTGACGCTATGTGTTACAGAGTAGAACGGCTCCATATAGTTTTCTTGGCTGTGAACTAGATCATCAGGCCTTTCCTTCCTGGCACTGTCGGTCCTGGTGGCCACAGCTAGGCCTCTGCTCACGTTTCTTGGGTTCCTCCTCTCCCTGGTGCCTGGTGCGCAGCAGAACCCACGGGAATCACCACTAAGCAAACAAGGCTCGCAGGTTTGGCTGGGACTGTGACTAGAAGATCTCCGGCCAGGAACTGTTGCCATCAAAAGGGAATTCGGCCTCCCTCCCCACCCCAATTGTAGTGAGCAAATATTTTATATAAAATTTAGATAAATGAGGGAAAATATGGTATGATAGTTGATTTTATGTGTCGCCTTGGCTAGACTATGGTTCCTAGTTGTTCGGTCAAGCATGGTTTAGATGTTGCTGTGAAGGTATTTTGTAGATATGATTAACATTACTGTCAGTTAGCTTTAAACAAAGGTGATTACTCTCAATAATGTTGAAGGCCTTAAGAGCAAAAACTGAGGTTTCCCAGAAAAGAAGGAGTTTTGCCTCAAGACTGCAACGTATAATTTCTACCTGAGTTTCCACCCTGCTGGCCTGCCCTGCAAATTTTGGATTTACCAGCTTCCACAGTCGTGTGAAACAATTACTTAAAATAAATTTGTATTCTCTATCTCCATATCTAGAGTCCCTGGGTGGCATAAACAGTTAAGCTCTTGACTACTAATCGAGAGGTTGGCAGTTCAAACCCACCCAGAGGCACGTTGGAAGACAGGCCTGGTGATCTGCTCTCAAAAGGTCACAGCCTGGAAACCCTGAGGAGCAGTTCTACTCTGTGCTCATGGGGTCGCCATGAGTTGGAACTGACTTAACAGCAACATCATATCTATATCTGTATCTGTCCTTGTCTTAGTCATCTAGTGCTGCTATGACAGAAATACCACAAGTGGATGGTTTTAGCGAAGAGAGGTTTATTTCCTCATAGTTAAAATAAGCTAAAAGTCCAAATTCAGGGTGTCAGCTCCAGGGGAAGGCTTTCTCTCTCTCTCGGCCTTCTCATCAGTGTTCCCCCAGACTAGGAGCTTCTCGGCGCAGGGACCCCAGTCCAAAGGACGCGCTCTGCTCCCAGCACTGCTTTCTTGATGGTATGAGGTCCCCCCAACTCTGCTTGCTTCCCTTTCCTTTTATCTCTTGAGAGAGAAAAAGTGGTGCAGGCCACACCCCAGGGACACTCCCTTTACATTGGATCAGGGATATGACCTGGGTAAGGGTGGTGTTACAGTCCCACCCTAATCCTCTTTAACATAAAATTACAATCACAAAATGGAGGACAACCACACAATTCTGGGAATCATGGCCCAGCCAAATTGATACACACATTTTTGGGGGGATGTAATTCAAACCATGACATTCCACCCTTTGGCCCCCCAAAAATTACATCTTTGCAACATGGAAAACATACCCCATCATATCATAGCAAAAGTCTTAACTCCAAGTCCAAAATCCAAAAATTCCTCTTCATCTGTGAAATCTAGAATACAAGTTATTTGTTTCCAAAGGTACAATGGCAGTACAGGTAAAGCTAGACATTTCCATTACAAATGGGAGAAACTAGAAGGAAAGAAGTGATAACAGGCACCAAGCAAGTCATCAGAATACATTACATTAGCCCTCAAGGCTTTGAAAACAATCCTCTGTTCTCTGAGACAATTTACACAATGGCCTTGTCCTCCAGACTCTAGGTATTGGCCACACTCTCCAGATTTTGAGTGGAGGTCCCTCGGCCCTGGGCTTCAGCTCCGCCTTCCAGGCCCACTGGGACAGCAACTCTGCTCCCTTGGCTTTAGGTGCACCATTCTCCCAGTCCATCTGAGTGGTGACTCTACCCTTAGAAGCACCAGAGGCCATTGCTCCACCCTTTGAAACCCCTGAGGTCACGGCCATACCTTTTGAGACTGAGGCATCTCGGCTTCTTGGGTTCCTTGTCTCTTCAGCTTCTGCTTCTGTTTCCTGTGGCCTCTTGGCCCTCTGGCCTCATGCCTGTATCTGCCCTGCTGGGGCAAGTGTTCCAAAGCTCGGTAGCTCCACCAGTAAGTGCCCAGAGGCACCCCACCCCGCCAGGAAGCCTCCTGCACACAGGCACTCACCTCCCTTGCTCCGTGGGTCGGCAAGCCTAGCTCCACCGTTAAGTGCCCAGAGGCACCCCACTCTGCCAGGAAGCTTCCTGCTCACAGGCACTCAGCTCCCTTGCTCCGTGGGTCGGCTCCAGTGCCGTCTTGCACTGGTCTCATGGTTCTGCTGCTGTTGGTTCTCTGCTGCTGCCGCTCATCTATCCGTTCACAGCTTTAAAACTGCTTCCACATTTTAGGCATCTGTTAGAGCAGCACCCCACTCTCTCGGTACCATATTCTGTCTTAGTCATCTAGTGCTGCTATGACAGAAATACCACAAGTGGATGGTTTTAACGAAGAGAAGTTTATTTCCTCACAGTTAAAGTAAGCTAAAAGTCCAAATTCAGGGTGTCAGCTCCAGGGGAAGGCTTTCTCTCTCTCTCGGCCTTCTCATCAGTGTTCCCCCAGACTAGGAGCTTCTCGGCGCAGGGACCCCGGTCCAAAGGATGCGCTTTGCTCCCAGCACTGCTTTCTTGATGGTATGAGGTCCCCCCAACTCTGCTTGCTTCCCTTTCCTTTTATCTCTTGAGAGATAAAAAGTAGTGCAGGACCATTATTGAACTGCACTTTATATAACCAAAGCTTAGCAGTTTCTTAGGTAAGAGTCTATGTATGTCTGGTTAGGATGAAGTTAATTTTGTTTTTAACGTGCTGTTTTTGAAGGAGCTAATGAAACACTGGACATATCATTGATTTAAACAAGGGGAATTAAGTCTTTGGAGTTTATCATTTTTTTTAAGTGGATCCTATTTGGATGCATTGTTTTCTTATCAGCTTGATCTGATTATTAATTTGTTGCAATTTTACATCTTATATTCAAAAAATGGTACAGTATTTTAATGCTGAATATTACTTGATTAAGAGTATACAGATAGTACTTCTTAGAGTGCACTGAGTGCACTTTGCATCTTTATTTTAAATGTTTTTTACACCTTATGTTTACAGGCTTCTTATTTCCTGGAGATAGCATATGGGGGAAAAAAAAAAAAAAAGTAGTGCAGGCCACACCCCAGGGAAACTCCCTTTACATTGGATCAGGGATATGACCTGGGTAAGGGTGGTGTTACAATCCCACCCTAATCCTCTTTAACATAAAATTACAATCACAAAATGCAGGACAACCACACAATTCTGGGAATCATGGCCCAGCCAAATTGATACACACGTTTTTGGGGGGACATAATTCAAACCATGACAGTCCTATTCGCCCTGTTTCTCTGGGGAAACCTGACTGATACATATGGAGAAGGGAAAAAAATGTTATCTAGTCCTCTAACCCAGAGATAAACCATAGTTAACATTTTGTCATGTTTCTTTCCAGTCTTTTTTTTAATGCCTATTTTAATGTAATTGAGATCATTATGCATGTATAATTATGTGGTGTTCCCCTTTGTTTCACAATATAATGTGAGCATTTCCCTACATCATAAAAATAATTTTAAACTATTTTTACCAGCCGCATAATGTTCCACATGTGAACAGACCCTTATTTATCCTCCTGCATTCTACAGTGTTATTTATTTATTTACATTTGTTTGTTTATGCATTTCTATTACAAATGATGTTGGTATGAACATTCTATGAGTAAGTTAGGCTTATTTCTATTGTTTTCTTTAGGATAAGAAACCCAGTTGCCTTTGAGGCGACTCTGACTCCTGGCAGCCCCAAGTGTGTCAGAATAAAACTGTGCTCCATAAGGTTTTCAGTGGCTGATTTTTTGAAAGTAGATCACCAGGCCTTTCTTCTGAGGTACCTGTGGGTGGACTGGAACCTCCAACCTTCAGTTAGCAGCCAAGTGGGTTAACTGTTCACACCACCCAGGGATAGGTTCCAAGAAATGGAATTCACTGTGTTAAAAAGCATGAACATCACATCAAGAACTGTGAAGAGTCTGAGGTTTTACCCTGTTTGCAAGCTCACAGAGTTAGCCTGCCACAGTTTCATGGATGCTGGCAGAAGACATGACACTTCTTGGTTAGAGACAAATGAGAGTTTATTACAGCAATAGTAGTAGTCAGAGTATCAACACTTTTTTATACCGGTTCCCTAAGCCACAGTTTCTACAGAACAACAGTAAGAAGTAACTCCTGCATATGCAATGGATCACATTAAGGAGAGGGACCCTGAGTTTAGGGAGTCTGAATCTTTTATACTGGACAGTAAGCATGTCTGCCCTTTGCTCTAAAGGGTGATCTCCCAAGATCACAGGCACATGTGCTCTGTACTGTTGAAAAGATAGTCCGGAACAAAGGCATTCATAGTTTCAGCTCATAAGATGTGCATAAATGTAAGACTCATGAAAAATTGTCTCCCATCAACATCCATCCCTCATTTCTACACTATCTTGGCTTCTGGCAATTTCCCTGTGAGTATACCACTCCATCAGTCACTCTGATTTATCAGCAGAGGCTGGGACAAAATCAGTTTAATTTGTGTCACAGCATTTAATTAATTCAGTCAGTTAATTTAATTAAGTTAAGCAGCAGGATGAGGCCAAACTTCAATACTGACCTCAGTCCTGCCTCCCGGAATCCTGGACCCAATAGGTGGGACAGTTCTACTTTGTCCTATAGCGTCGCTATAAGTTGGAGTCGACTCGACAACAACGGGTTTGGTTTGGGGTTTTTTTGGGTTTTTTTTTTTTTTTGTACCTTGAAAAGCAGATGGCTTTCTCAAATATTGACCTTTCTACTTGGCCCAAATCATTAATCCAGGTAGAACAGGACATATGAAATACCGCACAGTCTCCACCTTGGCTCACAAGGAGGAAGTCTAGGGCAAATCTATCTATAACAACCCTACTGGTAAGTTGAGGCTGATCTGAATGCCTTCCAGGGCCACAGTGGGATCATTGGTCACTCCAGCTAAAGTTGAGGACAAATTTTGCATCACGTTGTCTAATTGATGGCTCCCATCATAGGGATAACTGCCCATAGGGTGCACAGAAATAATGAGTCAGTTATCCCCTCCAGAAAGCTCCCCTGAGTAACAAAAACCAAAACAAAAATCTATTGCCGTTGAATCTGTTCTGACTCATGGCAACTCCATGTGTTACGGAGTAGAACTGCTTCATAAGGTTTTCTTGGCTGTAATCTTTTACAGAAGCAGATCACAGGTCTTTCATCTGTGGTGCCACTGAGTGGGTTTGAACCACCAACCTTTACGTTAGTAGTCTACTGCTACTACTTTAGGTTAGTAGTCGAGTGCAGACTGTTCCATTTGTGCCACCCAGGGACCTTTGAGTAACCAAGGGTAGCCTCATTTCAGAGTGATCATCACGGATCTTCACAGGGCTACATGATCTATTGGTGGTGTTTGCTAAATGCTTGAAGGTCTGTCATGACCACCCCTAAGATGCAAGTCATTGCTTCTGGGAGAAAAGAAAGTTAATGCCCAGCTTCCACATAAGTAGTACAGTCATGAGGACATACTTGGTGCCCCTAGAAATAAAATGTTTTTTGCAATTGTTGGAGTCTCCAAGTGGGACTTAATCAGTCAGGGGGCACAGGTTGATGTGCCTCCACTGTGGCCTCCAGGCCAGCTGGTCAACCTTAGGGTTCCCAATTTAGTTTGAATAACTGAGTCTAATCCTTGTATTTGGAAGGACTGCCTGGGGGCAGTTGGTCCAATCTATCTTGTTTGTTTGTGTACCAGCTGGGTGGCATTTGTCTGCCCTGAGGAATGACTGAGTGAGGTCCATGGGATGAGGGGTAGAGAAGACAGCTGGTGGTATTGACAGGTGTTTTGTGTGGGAGGTGCAGGAGCCAGGGATATCCTCTGCTGTTTCTGATAGACTTCTGGTAAGGTTAAGGGGAATGGTGATCAAATTGTAGTTATCGCCATCTGGTGGGAGAAGGCAGACCCTGCAGTCAATCTTAAGGTGCTTGCAAGAGTTTGGGAGAGCGGCAGCAGGGCATTTTCTTTCATAAGGAAGGCTCCAGGGGCATTTCTGAAAGATAAAGATCATTAATGCCCCTTCCTCCCTATCACTAGAGGTCTAAGGTGTTTCTTATCCGGGTGCCAAAGCTGCTACTTCACCTTCCTTCACTGCCACAAAATCGGTATGTCCCATTCCAGTAGCTATAATGTTACCTTCTTTCCGGGTAATCCCTTATTCACATCCAAACCTTTGTTCAGAAGGGTCAGATGCAAGAGGGACAAGGAGAGACCAAATTATAGTCCCCTCTTTGTCCCTTGGAGGCCACTGTACACACTCAGTAAGCAATGAACTCACCCAGGTGGTCCTTACGACCTAAGACCATGTTAGTCTAACAAGAGAATCCAGGTGGCTGAGCCCAAATTAAGTTTGAATCCCTTAACCCTCCCCCTTTTGTTTGGGCTTCCACCTGGAGGGTGTGCCAACCAGGCTGGCTTGGGGTTTCTGTTAGGGAAAATAAAGAAGAAACATGCCCAAGAATAGTCAGCACAGAATCCTAAATTTTCAAAATAAATTTTTTGTAACCCCTCCACCCCTTTCACCCAGATTGTTACCCAGTAAGCAGTCTTTCTAGAGACAGCTGCATTCAGTGACCAAATTGCTTTACTTAAAGTGCGTGGACCAGGAGTAGTTGAAGGAGGGAGAGTCAGAAACATTTTTGTGTTGATTTTTGAGGAGGCCATTCAAATGCTCATCAATACCAGATGCCTATGGATGGCAGAGAGTGTGGAAGGTCCATTGAATAACTTGCCTATTGTTGAGTGGCTTTTGTGGTAAAAGGCACACAATTGTCAGACTGCAAATGGCCCAGGAAGTTAAAAACACGACACATGTTAGTTTCAAGGGCTACAAAGGAGTAGCCAGAGTTGGAAGACTGGATTGGACTAGCAACACTGTAACTGAAATAGTGTCAACAGTGGTGAAGCACCACCAATAGCTCTGGGAGGGAGTCAAAGGTCCAATGTCGTCAGTGTGCCAGAGCAGGTGGGGCCATGCCCTGTGCAAGGTGACCTCCTTCACTGAAAGATGAATGTGTCACCTTTTGGCAGGAATCACAAGTCTGGCATGCAGTGGTAGCCTCTGCATCTTTTACTTTGTGTCCAGGCCACAATAGTAGAGCTGTTTCCATGTCCAGCACATTAATGGATCCAGGTGGCAAGTTGGGCAGTGCAAGCTCCATCAACAGCTCCATTCCAGTTGGTATCAGAACACAGGCTCTCATCATGAGCATCTGCATGAGTGACCCAAATAGTTTGACCACTGCTAGTTTGTTTCCACAGTTCATGTCCCCAAAGAGGGATATCTTTAATCTGATATTTTGAGATTTTCTAAGTGGCAGACCAAACAACTAGGCCATTGGTAACATCCCAAGAGTTAGTAAAAATATAACAAGGTTCATCAAGGGGAGTATTGGCCAGAGCTATGAGAATGGACTTGAGTGCTGCCTACTGAGCAGTGAAATTCATGTCTATTTTCAGTTCCACATACCTGGGTGTTGAGGTTGAATAGCCATAGCAGCCCAGTGGGCACCATCGGGTTTTAGCTTAGTCAAACCATCAGTGACCCAGGCCCAGGCAATCGGGGAACCTCTGTGAACTGAGGTCCCCATTGAGCCAGTGGCTTTGTTGCAGGCACTGGAGTGGAGGATAAAGTTTCCCCTAAAAGGTTAGCTGCCATATTTTCATGTAAAGCCGAGATGCTACTAGGGCCAAGCTAGCAACATTTTTTAAAATAATTTTATCATAATAAAAATACAATGAAAAAAATTGCCATTTTAGCCATTGTTAAAGATACAATTCAGTGACATTAATTACATTCACCATGTTGTGCAACCACCACCACTATCCATTTCCCAAAAGTTTTTCATCACGTAAATAGTTGGGGGTTGACTTTACAGCAGCTAACAACAACCTTAATGCTGTCATCATATTATTTAAGTTTTTGCCCAGTTTTAACATAAGAGTTTTCCAGGGTGTTGGGGCTGACTGCAAGAACTACTGATGTGTGTCACTTTCTACTAATGGCCTGTGAGGATCTCACCCTTCTCCCAGAAAGTCATATCTCTGTCAGCATCCCATCCTCTTTGGTTATGATTATGGGTGATGCTTGCACAACATGATTAATGTAATTTATAACAATAAATTGTACACCATAAAAATGTTGAATTAGCAATGTTATGTTGTGTATATTTTTACAATATTAAAAAAAAAAAAAAGGCATCCCACACACATCGCCAAAACTGTCAAGAACCATGAAGGATCTGAGATTTTACTCTACTTACAAGTTCACAAGTTAGCCTGCCATGGTTTCATGGGTGTTGGTAGAAGAAAGGACACTCCTGGGACAGAGACAATGGACAGTTTTTTACAGCAATAGCTGTTGCCAGAGAACCAGCATTTTCTTGCCTGGTTTCCCAAGTCCAACTCCGAAGGGTGACACAAAGAGGGCCAGGTGACACCTGAATTTCAGTGGATTGTGTTACAAGAGAGAAAGCCTAAGTTTAAAGAACCTGAATCGTTTATAGTGGGCAGTACACCTGCCTGTCTTTTGCTTCAAAGGAGAACACTATTGCTGTCTTCCAGGGCTGTGAGCAAACCTTCCCTTTGCTCCAGAGGAAGACACCATCTCTATCTCCCTAGGCTGTTTGCTGTACAAACATCCTTGAAGAAATAGTTCAGAACAAAGGCAATCAGGGCCTTTGCTTTTGAGATGTGCAGAAATGCAGAACCCCATGGGGAATTGTCTCCCAATAGTACACTGCTAAATTACACTGTGAAAAACATTCCCCATTTACCCTTCCACCAGTCCCTGTGGGAGAAACTGCTGACTTTTGCATGACATCAAAGGCTCAAATGCAGCCACCCCTATAACAGTGACTGTTCCACAAAGTACAGGAAAGCCACTGAGACAGGAGTTGTTAAAGATGCTGTAGGCTTAAAATTCAGGGCCTTGGGTTCAAGTCCCGCCTCTGCCCTCTAACCTACTCTGGGTTTCACATCTGGGCCAGATGTGTGATTTCGGCCCTGCCTACCATCCACTCACATTTTCTGAGCACCTACTACAGGTCAGGCACAAGGGCTACAGCAGTGGAGACAGGTAGACAGGATGATGTGGTTGAGCAGGGATGAGGGGAGGACAGATGGAGGTGCCCATTTAGAAAGTGGTGACATTTGGGCAGAACCCTGAGGGAGGGGGCAGGGGAACAGCAGGTGCAAAAGCCCTGAGGAAAGAAAGCACTTTGGCAGGTGAGAGGCACTGAGAAGAGGCCAGCTTGGCTGCCCCATGAGTCTGCATGAGGGTAGAGTGAGATGTGGCTCTGAGACACCCCACTCCCCCGGGGCTGTGGGAAGCCCCCCACAAGGAAATCACGGGGACTCAGGGCAGATCCTCGGGCAGCAGATTTTAGGACAGGCAGCCAGGAGAGGCAGAGGAGGAGGGGTATGGGGCAGGAGGAGAGCATGGAGAAGCCCTGGAAGGGCCTCTGGTCTGGGCCAGGGGCATCTCTGCCTCTTCATTTCCTGTGTTAAGGTTTTTCCATGAGCACTCAGGGCCATGCAGGTCCACCCCTCAGCCCTTGGGGACCAGAAGCTCAGTAGGATGACGCCTCAGTCTTTTCCTGGTTTTCTCATTTCTGTTGAGGCCGGAGGGAGGGGTGAGTCTGTCATGTGGGTGCCCGGATGCTGTGGGGGCAGGTCAGATGGGGGTGAGCTGGCAGCAGGGCAGGACATGTGATCTTCTAGGGTGTCACAGTCACCAGTTTTCCACCTGGAGGTGGGCCCCAGGGGCCAGCGCAGCCATGCTCCAGAGCTCAGAGTTTGCATCCTGGCACCGTCTCAGCCTGACAGGGTCTCTGACCGTGGCTGGGCCGAGGGTTGGGCAAACAGCAGGGGCATGTATGAGGCTGGCTTTGGCTCACCAAGTGATTACCTTGGGCTGGTGGCTGCCTCTCCCTGGGCTCTGGTCTGCACCTGAGGTGGAGCAGTGGTCGCCCAAGTGTCAGTGTATTTCACAGAACTCCAGTGTTACACACAAAAGGACTCCGTGGCTAGGGGAGCCCTGGATGGATGGGGGCTACACAGAGCCATTCCCACACACCCTAAACCTCCTGGGGGACAGTGGCACACACTGTGTGCCGAGGTCACCTGCCCGGGACACCCATTTACACAGAAATTCTTACTGGTGTTCTGAAGGGCATGCCTTGGTAGGTGCTAGGCCAGAGGTCTCCAGACCTTTCTAGCTCTGCTCTGAGATTTAAAACTCTGAGCCCCCCACTGATTGTTGTGATAGGAGGCCTTTAAGGTGACCCCAATGATGATGGCCTTGTGGTGTTCATGCCTAGCATAACCCCCAGTGTGCGCTGGACTTCGTGATTTGCTGTCAACAACAGATGCCGCAAAAGTGAGAGGCTATCACTCTGACGAGGTGGCTTCTGTACCGGGCATTTGCTGGCATTCTCATGGGCCACTAGCTGTCACACAGTGAAGACACCCAGGTAGCCTGTGGCCAACAGCCCCAAGAGCGAGCTTGGGGCAGATCCTCCAGCCCCAGTCAGGCTTTGAAGTGGCCACAGCCCCGGCTGATGGCTCCAGCTAAGCCGCACCCAGACTCCTGATCCACAGACACCATGAGATGACAGATATGCTGTTTCAGTGATCTGGTATGCATCAGTAGGTAACTAAAAAATCGCGCAGTGGTCCACAGTCCATGTGTGTCTGGCTCTACGGGTACAAGCACTGATGCCATGTGGAATCTACTCCTCTGCCTGAGACATGGCCCAGTGTGGCTCCCTCAGGCATTGGGGGACTTTGGGGATCTACAGGTGTAAGTGGAAGGTGGCCTCAGGAGGTGTTGTGCAGACAGAGGCGGGCCCATGAGGTGGCTAGGAATGGGGGTGCTATCCCCTACTACAAAGCACTAGCAAGGTGGGGTGCCGTGTGTTCCCACCCCAGGGGCAGCTGGTCCTGGCATGTTATCTGGGCTTAGATCTCTGCTCTGGCCTGCCCCTCGGCTCCCAGTGGGGCCCCTCTCCAGAGTTCTCTCCTGTCTCCCCACTCCATCCTGCATGCTCTAGACAGCCCACTCCACCTAGGGCTCACCAGCCACCCACCCACTCTTGTTCCTCCTGCCTCAACACCTCCCTCATGCTGTCTCTTTTCTTCCACCATCAGGTTCAGAGGCCCCAAACCAGGCTGTGCCCATTCAGCATGGGGCCCTTGCTCCCGAGGCTCAAGCTGAAGTCAGAAAGGCATGTTCATGGGCTGCTGGCCACACGCAGGACGCCTATTCTGCTGCCTGGCATTCTACTGTAGCTGGGGGCTCATGTGGCCTCTCCAGCAGGGTCAATACCCAACTGCAAGTGTCTACAAGGCTGCTCTTCAGTTTGGAGTAGCATCCAAGACCTCAGCCAGAACTAATACAGTAAAACCTGCGAAAGCCAGAACCTGTGTAAGGCAGAAACCTGTCAGAGAAGGCAGACTCAAATCTTTTCCACTAAAAGCAGTAATAGAATAGTAGTAAGACTGCACCGTCACAGGCAGAAAACTTGCAAGACCCGGAAAAACAAGGCATTCTCATTGAGTTCTGGCTCTCACCGGTCCATCTCCATGATGTGGGCAAGGACAGAGGGGCAAGCACAGGGTGAAAACAGGGACCCTACACAAGAAATCAGCCATGGCTCCACCAGCTCCCTGCCAGCCCTGGGGTCGGCAGAGGCTGTCAGATCAGCCAGCACTCCCAAACATGCCCTTTTACAGAGGTAGAATTCTTACCAGATGAAATACTAGATAGGAGCCTCCTATCTAGAAGGGGGAGATGCTGGTTGGGGGCAGGGAGTGCAGAGAGGGCTCAGTTCCCCCTACCCGCCCCGTGGGCTGGCTATCCTCACCCCCTTTGCCCAGGGCTGTGCCTCCTCAGGAACCACAATCAAGATGTCCAGCAAGGTCTCCCTCCACCACTGACACAGGCCTGGAAAGGGGAAACCGGGTTCTAGCCCCAGCCAGCACTGGGGACAGCCAGTCAGGACCCGGGTCCCCATGCGCTCACAAGGCTGAGGTGACCTGCCTCAAGGAGTGACAAGGACTCCAGATGGAAACAGGCATTCTACAAACTGGTGCACCTCCACAGGAGGGCAAGGGCTTCAGCCACTCTGCAGTGAGAATGTTTATTGACAATGGCTCGTTAACAAACAAAATATATTTATGTATAAAATCTCTGTAATGCAAAATATCCCTTTTGCTCCCTGCAGCTGGAGCTGGACCTCAGCGTGTGCAGGTGGGCATGACGCATGGTGTGGGCACAAGTCCCTGATGTCCGGCCTCCTTCTCTGGCCCACTGTCATATTTTGTGCAAGAAGGCACCGCAGTGGGGTTTGCATCCTGCCTCCAAGCCCACCCCAGGCAGATCAGACAGCTCAGAGGTGGGCCACCTCCAGCTTAGGGCTTGCCCTGAGTCATCTTCCAAGCCTGGGAACACTCTCTAAGTGTCCTGTGGACCATCCGTGGTCCAAGTGGCTCCTGGCAGCCTGGCCTATGCACGGCCCTTGCTCACACTCAGCGTCCCAGAAGCTTCCTTCCTCTTATCATCCTCCTGACACAGTGACCCAACCACTCAGCTGTGCAGCTTCTGTGTGTGGGACTCCGGGGCCCAAGTGCTCAGGGCTGTGGGCCATTAGCATTAAGGCAATGGAGAAGAGACCCATCTAGAGCCAATAAGTCCCTGAAATCGGGGTGGCTGCCCAGCCAGCAAAGTGACTCTGCATGCCAGCCGCCACCCCACCCCCACCCCGACCACTGGCCAAAAGCTGCTTCTGGTGTGGAGAAGCGATATGGGGTGACAGCTCTGGGATGCAGAACACTGGGTGGGCGGGGCCAACAGGCAGTGGGGAGGGGTGGCAGTGCCACCACCTTATGCCTTGGACACTGCAAACCAGGACCCAGGTGTACACAGTGGCCCCTGTGAGAATGATTCTGGACTCAAGGCTCCACACCGTCCTGGGTGGACTCTATCCGACAACCAGGTTTGTCTGTGAGGAGAGGGGCAGCGCTCAGCCTGCCGGCACTGGCCCCTTCTCTGCGAGCAAACCCAGGCTGGCTGACCTGCCTCATGAAGACAGGTGCTAGTGGTTCTGAAGTACCTGTGATCTCACTATTACTGTCTGATGTGAAAGTGACCCTCACCCAATAAAAGAGAAAACATACACACACGAGAGAGGAGACAGCTGCAGCCTACACAACTTGCTGGGTTGTGTGATCCTGGGCAGGTGCCACTCTTCTCTGTCAAGGGTCCAGGGGTGAAAAGCAGGGCAGGGGGGCACAGGCTGGTGAGAGCCTGGAGACTCAGGGCACTGGCACTCTGAGGATAGGCCTGGCTGTCCAGGCCTTGGCGAGTGCCAGGATGCCTCATGGGTGCAGGGGCTCTTTGGGACCCAAGCAGTTGTTCTTGGACCTCGGGACCAAACATTCCTGGGCCACAGTCTGTGCTGCCAGTCATCAGGCCTCCTAGTGGGATGGGGCCCACCAAAGCCCAAAGGCCCAGAGCTGGCGTACCGTGGAGGTCTGGGCTCTCGCCAAAGGCTGGGGCTCTGTGGGACAGTGGTGTGAGGTGTGCCTACACCCGGGGGCAGGGTCAGAGGCCTCATGAACAGAAGAGACCTGGGCCTGCTGTGGGGGCATGAGGTGGTGGCAGTGTGCCTCAAGGGGTGCAGGGGGAAGTCTGCAGCCCTTCCCAGACAGCAAGGGGCAAGAACAGTTCTTGGAGGGGCCTGAGGTGGGCTGTGACATCTCCCACACCAGGTGCTGCCCTGACAAGCAGCTTCTCAGGTTAGCGCCTTCTCTTCTCAGGGCTCACGTACCGAGGTCCATGGGGAAGACTTCGCAGGCCTCTCCCTCGCCCTGGGGCTGTGCTCACAGACAACAAGGGCTCCTGGGGTCTGAACTCCCGCTGGGCACGTCTGACTCAGGCTTGGGATTCTGGGGGGCTCCTCTTGGCAACCAGCACTGGCAGGCAGCAACCTTATGCTGCCTCCCAGAGCAGGGCTGCAGCTCAGCTCCCAGCCCAGCAAGCTGGACCAGGGCTCCTGAGTGGGCCCTGTGCACCAGGCCCCGCTGTCAGCTGTCCAGGTAGACAAAGAGGATGTCCTCATCTGTGCCATAGCTGGTTCTGGCCTCCTCAAAGTTGCTGACACTGGTGCTGCACATACCTGTGGGGGTACAGGGGGAGGAGGGTGCCATGCTAGTGACTGGGGACTGGGTGAGTCTGACCATGTCCCACCTGCCTGGCTACCTCTCGAGGCATAGCTCAACTCCTGCCTGTTCCAACCTCATGATCTCATTCTCTGACCAATTTAACAGAGGGAAAGAGCGAGGCCCAAAGAGGGGAAGAAGCCTACCAAGGCCACGTGGGTCAGTGTGGGTCAGGCCAGTCCCTCCCTGCGCCCCAGACCAGAATGGGTCTGAGCAGGGCATGGTCTGGCCAGGTCTTCCTTTCTCTACCAGTGTTGTGAAGAATTACCTTTACCCAAAGAATATGGCCTTTCTCCCCCGCTCCTGGGAAGTAACCTCTTTAACAGTTAACAGTTGTGATTGAGTGGATTCCAGCTCATGGCAACCCCAGGTGTGTCAGAGTAGAACTGTGCTTCATAGGGTTTTTAGTGGCCGATTTTTTGGAAATAGATCACCAGGCCTTTCTTCTGAAGTGCCTCTGGGTTAGCAGCCAAGTGTGTTCACTGCACCACCCGGGGACTCCTATGTAATCTCTAAATCCATGGAGTTCCCCGAGTGACTGGAGTGTCTTTGTTACTTGGGCAGGGCCTCCAGACCACACCTGATAGTATACATGTATAAGACGACTCGGGTTGGCCTGGCCATACCAGAAAGACCCACCAGGGGATAACAGCCTCACCTCTGGGGAGGGAGGAGGACAGGAGACAGGGTCTAATCACGTGGCCAGTGATTCAATCAGCCATGCCTAGTAATGAAATCCAGTGACAACTCTGGACATGGAAGCTTGGAAGCTCCAGGGCATGTCCCCAGTTGACAACATGACCCTGTGCGGGAGAGTGACGGGTCTGACTCCCCAGGAAGAGGACACCACACTCTGTGCTTGGGGACTGTGCCTTAGGGGATTTTTCTTTTGGCTGATTCCAATTTGGATTCTTTTTTGCCGTAATAAAACTGTAAACATAAATACAGTGTTTTCCCGAGTTCTGTGAGTTGCTCTAGTGAATTATCGAACCTGAGGGGCCAGGGGAACTCCTGAGTTTGTAGCTAGCTGGTGAGAAGCACAGGTAGCCTGGGGACCACTGAGTTGGTGAGTGATGTCTGAAGTGAGGGCGGTCTTATGGAGAGCTGTGCCCTTCACCTGTTTTGTCTGGCCTAACTCCGGGTGGCTGGGCCAGAATGGATTTTATAAGTGTGTGCTGGCTGTCCTGGGAGGGCTGGGCTGGAGGAGGAAGAAGGGAGATTAAGCCTCTGCAGGAGCGAGACAGTAGGACCGGGGCCTGGGCAGTGGTTGAGGGGCTGGGGGCTGGGGCCAGGGCCTGGGCAGGGGTGTGGGGTGTGTGGTATGGGGCTGGGCGGGTGGCTGGTTTGCCTGTATGGCAAAGGGGACTGGCACCGAGGACAGGAGTTCAGGGGATGGGGGGCAGGGGCTCTGGGGAAAAAGCGAAGAGGGAGATCTTGGCCATTCCAGAGTTGAGGGAGGGACCATGGGCGCATGTACTCACGGTCAGCATAGGCAGGGTTGTTGTAGAAGATGCAGCCGGCGGCCCGGCTGTAGCCGCGCAGCACGATGAAGTGTCCCTGGTAGTCAGGGGTGCGGCAGAAGCAGCGATGCCCACGGGGGGCGAAGCAGCAGTACTTGACGGGGCTTGAGCAGAGGTCACAGTGTAGCACACCTGAGTTCACCAGCACGATGGCCACATGACCTTGAGCCAGGTGTGCCTGGATGTCCTGCATGCTCACCGTGCTGTGGGGAGGGGGATGGGGGAGGCATCAGCTGACCGCTAGGTTGCCCACGTCTGAGGTGGAGCCCCTAGTGGGCTCCGTGCCTTTGCCTGGTCCCACGCTCCTTGCTCTGCCCTGTGTCAGAGGTCAGGGTCATGCATGTCCTCCCCTGCTCTGGGCTCTTGCATGCCCTGCCTGGTCTTGGGGCTGTGTGCCAGCCGAGGATGGTGGCTTGCAAGGCCCAGGGCAGCAGGAGGCAGCTCCCACCGTCCTAGTCAGGGCCCTAGAGCTGCACACGGGAGCCCCCACCCCGCCTGGCTAGTGAATTCTTTTTACCGAGTCTTCATTGTTCCTTTAATCTAAATTATATATGGTTTATACTGGAAACTCCAGTCCAGTTTAGCTCTCTAAGCCAAGCATGGCATGACAAGTTCCAACCAGACGCTTCTCTGAAGGTACTTTTTTTTTTCTCTCAGGCCCGTCAGAAGGGCTGTTCAGCAGCCTCTCCAGGGTGGCCCCTGTCCAGCTGAGATGGCTGCCTAAAGCAGCTCAAGGCAGACACACAGGCACTGCCCCATGCTGAAGCCCTCAACAGGCAAGCCAGCCCAGATGAAGACCTACAAGAGGTGAGGACCTTCCTGGCCAGGTGCCACCATCTCTGCTCAAGGAACACTCACCTGATTGAACCCACCCTCATCAGTGGCGTCCTCAGGAACAGGAGCACCAGCCCCATGTGGCCTGGCCTGACTCCAGCCCATGCTAGACCATGTGGCCACGTGGCTCGCTGCCTTGGCCCAGGGAAGCCTGTTCTTTTCCCTTTGATGTTTGAAACAAAATAGCTGGCTGAGTTGCAAATGGCCTGTGGATGGTGGGGTTTCAGCAATGACAAGAAGCAGGGCCCCCCCAGCCTTGTCAGCCCAAGCCAGCACGTTTTTCAGGCCTCACCCCTTTGTTAGGGCTCCTGCGCACTGCCCCTGCCCCCACTCTGCGAGCCAGCTCAGGCTGGCAGAGTCGGCCTCACACACCATCCCTCCAGTACCTGCTTAGGAGCCACCGCAGACCTGAGCCCTGTATACCTTAGGCCCCATGGATCCCTACCTCATGGATGGAAAAACCAAAGCTAGGGGCAATAAGCTCTTACAGTCACCTGGTGTTGTAGGTTGAATTATGTCCTCTAAAAGGGAATGTGCAAGTCCCAACTCCTGGTACCTGTGAATGTAATCTTATTTGGAAAAAGAATCTTTGCAGATGTTATCAGGTTAAGATGAGGTCATAATGAATTAGAGTGGGCCCTAAATCCAACATGACTGGAGGGGAGTTTGGACGCACAGACATACAGGGGAGAAGGCCATACGAAGAGTGAGGCAGGGTCTGTGACGCGTCTACAAGCCAAGGATGCCAAGGACTGCTGGCAACACCAGAAGCTCAAAGACCCAGGGTAGGATCCTCCCCTAGAGCCTTCAGAGGGAGCATGGCCCTGCCAACACCTTGATTTCAGACTTCTAGCCTCCCAAACTAGCCACCTAGTTTGTAGTAATTTGTGACAGTGGCCTGAGGAAGCTCAGACACTCTGTAGGAAAACTCAGTTCTGCCTGACTTCAGAGTCCACTGCCCTTCCCAGATGCCCCCCAGATGCCCCCATCCCTGTAAGTCGGTGGGTGAGCGTGCTCAAGGAAGGGCGTGGGTGGGCTCACCATTTCTCCACCAGCACCTTGCAGGCCTTGGCCTGTGCGAACAGCTGGTTCACCCGGGTCTCCTCTGTGTCAAAGTGCTTCCTGTAGAAGGACTGGGGGGAGAGGGGCAGGGTGGATCAGCTGCCAACCTGGCTGTCCTCACCCTATTTGGAAGATGGACTCAAAGATGGCAGGAGAGGAGAGGAGCCACCTGTGGGCACGGGGCACGTGCAGCCCACTTAGCCAGAGCAGTGTCTGTCCTGAGCTGTGGAGGGGCTGGCTGGGTGTGAGGACAGCACAGGGGCAGAAAGAGGATGCTGGGGGTAGCTCCCTGGGGGATGAGTTACTTGGGGCTTGTGGATGGGCGGGCGGGAGCAGGAGCTGGTAGCAGATGAGCAACAGGCCCACCTGAACCCACTATGCTCAGCCAGGCATAGCCAACCAGACAACTCTGTTTGGTGCAGGGGTCTCAAGGAGGTCCACCCCATGGGGGAGGTGAGGAGAGCCTGTTTTGGGGCCCTTTCTCTGCCTCTCAGCCACAGGGAGCAGGCCAGATCCGAGAGCCCCATGTGCAGCCTCCCCCAAGCCTGTGAGGTCAAAGGTGCATGAGGCCCCTCTCCTAGGACCAGTCCTGCAGCAGGCTGGATCTGCTCTGGCCTGAAGGAGGCAGAGATGTACCAGGTGCTGGCAGGGCTGACCATGTTGGCATTATTTTAAAAAAGAAAGAATTTTGGCTTTCTCCTAGAATATCAATTATCCAACTTGCAACTGCTATCCCCTTGGGAAGAAAAAAAATGAGCCCGCGATGGCCAGATGAAGTTGGACAACATGGTCCGTGGCCCGGGACCCTGCCTCCTGCTGCAGAGTTGAAGGAAAGGCCACAAGAAAGCAGCCTGAGACATAACCTCCTGAGAGCTGTGAGAGGCAGGCCTGGAGGGTCCCTGGGACTCGCTGCTCAGATGTTCTAGGCAGGTGTAATGGATAATTTTATGTGTCAGCTTGGCTAGGCTGTGGTTCCCAGTGGTTTGGTCAAGCCTAGACTAGTTGCTGTTCCATAATGTAATCTAATGTAATCAATCAGTTGAAAAGGGAGTTCCTTAGGTATGGTCTGCCTACAGATAATAAACAGATATTTTGGCAGAACTCACTCTCTCTACTCTGCACTCTTCCTGTTGCCTGACCTATGGATCTTTGGACGGAAGCCTGTAGAAGTCTCCAGCCTGCTGCCTGACCTATGGATTTCAGACTTGCCAGCCCCCCACAACCACGTAAGCCAATCCCTTGAAGCAAATCAATATCTATCCTTCCACCCACCCATCTCACTGGTTCTCTTTTTCTAGACAACTCTAAGACAACAGGCCAGAGCTCAAAGGCTACCTGGTCTGACCTGCTTGCAAACCCCACCTACAGTAGGTCTGTCACTGCTCCCTGGTCTCCACACACCTGTGTGCCCCTTGGAGGGTCCTTGACCATTCCCTCCTCCAACAACTGCAAGGGGTTAGTCACATCCTCCCGCAGCCCCGCTAGGGAGGCCCTGCCAGGCAGCTCTTCACCTGGTTCTTGTAGCCCTTGTCAACGCCCAGGGTCTGGGTGCAGAAGCGGTGCCTCACGCCAAAGTGGCGCATGAGGTAAGCCAGGTCGATGGTCCAGATGCTCCTGGTCAGCTGCAGCGCCTGCAGGGCGCTTTCAAACTCGCTGTCGTCCACCTGACCTAGGTACCTGTGGTAGACAGGCACTGAGGCCAGGCCACCCTCCACCCACCGGCCCGCCAGTGCTCCAAGGCTCCATCCTTCATCATGAAGCCCTTAGTTCTGCCCACTGGTGTCCAGGCACACTCAGAGGGCTGTCCAGCACCACCCTGGCCTTGGAGTCAAGGGCTGGGTCTGCTTCTCAAGTGTCTCGTGTTGCGTGACCTTGGTCAAACACCACCCTCTATGGCCTCACTAGCTTCCTCTTTACAATGGGGACTTTGGGCCGCATTGGCAGTTTCCAAAGTTTTAGACACAGAGCCCTTTCGTTGAACTGTCTTGCCTGGAACCCCAGGGTGTAAAACAGAGAAGAGAGAAGCTGCTCTGGGGCTCTAGGCAGCAGACTGAAAATTCCCACACGAAGTGATAACCATGGTCCCTTCCAGCCCTGATGTTCATGCAGCCTCAGCTCAGAGGTTGGCTCTGAGGTAACCCCATCTCCCATGGCCAGGAGTCCAAGGCCAGAGGGTGATGGTCCCTGTCCCAAATGTGGGCCACTCTGTGGGGCAGGTCAGAGCACGAGGGGATTCCCAGCCAGCCTCAAAGCCCCAAGGCATGGCCAAAGGGAGAACCAGAGGCTTGGTCAAGCCCTTACCAGCTTTGAATATAGGACTGCCCCTGGAGGGAAGCTGGGCCTTCCCCCAGTCCCAACCACAAGGCCTGAGGACAGTGATCCTGCCCAGAGGGAAGCCGGGTCTCCCTCAGTCCTGACCACGATGGCCTGAGGACAGTGGCCCCAGTCTCTGTACCCTCCCAGGTGCCCACTTACCGCAGCACCATCCTGGAGCAGGCCAGGCCACAGTCCCAGTGGTAGAGCTGCTGGATAATGGGCACGGGCAACTGCACGAAGTCCCCTGCACAGAAACACAGGATCACCACCAGTCGAAGACTCTGCCTTCATCCTCTGCCAAGACCCTGCAGGGGCTCTCAGAGGCCTGCCTGCCTGTGGCCCTCCAGTCCCTCCAATTCACTCTCCTGCAACAGGCAGGGGTCTTCCCAAATGCAGTCAGAGCTGGTTGGCCCTACTCAGAACCCTGCACTGGTGGGTGCCCATCATGGCTGCTGCCTCCTTGCCTCCCCGCCCTCACCAGGCCTGCCTCCAGGCAGAACCATCACCTGCCATGGCCCCTCAGCCCCAAGTTCTTTGCATGCCCAGCCCCTCTGCCTGCACATTCCTGAGCTTACTGTGGCCCTCAGGTGCCACTTCTCCAGGATGCTGTACATCAGGCCCAACCCCACTACACACACTCATGGCCCCCCAGGCCTCTCTTCCAAGCCCTTCTCCAGGTGAGTGCTCTGAAGAGGTAGGGACAGGGCTGGTCGGCTTCCTGTTGTAACCATGGGGCCAGCATGCGGGAGGCACACAGCACAGTCATGTCTAATTCCAGAGGGCCCTGGAATGTCCCAGCTCCAAAGCCCCCAGGACTCCCGAGGTACAAGGAGCATAGTTAGGAGGAGTAGCACGTCAGTGTGTATGAAATGGTCTGCAAACCTCACCCACTGTCTGTCCACACCACAGTAGTGAGGGACAGTGACAGGCACCAGACTTCCTCGTGCGGGACTGAGCCCAGCCATCTCTAAAGTGGGACTTTGGTCTGACTCAGTCATCCAATCTGCAAACAGGTCTCAAGTGCCCAGTAAGTGGCTGGCATGTGCCCTGGAGATCCAACATAGAGAACATTGGCAAGTCCCTGTCCCAGGAAAGTGAAACCAGGCGAAGGACTGACCATGCTGCATGAAACAAGAAAAATAGGGTGTTGGGCAAGGGAGAAGGCCCTGGGTGGCGCAAGAGTTAAGCACTCGACTGCTAACCAAATGGTTGGCAGCTCAAACCCACCCACAGAAGCCTCAGAAGACAGGCCTGGAGATCTGCTTCCAAAAGGTCACAGCCTAGAAAACTCTACAGAACAGTTCTACTCTGCACACATGGGGCTGCCATGAGTTGGAATCAACTCGACGGCACACAACAACGCGGAAAATGGCGGGGGTTTGTCGTGGGCTGAATTGTGTTATGTTCAAGTCCTAACCGCTGGTTTGTGTAAATATGACTTATCTGGAAGTAGGGCCTTTGCAGATGTAATTGAGTTAAGATGAGATCATGCTGGATTAGGATGGGTTCTAAATCCAATGACTGGTGTCCTTATAAAGACAGACAGACACAGGAGGGAAGACGGCCACATAAAGACTGAGGCAGACTGGAATGATACAGCTACAAGCCAGGAAAGGCCTGGAGGCACCAGGAGCTGGAAGAGGAAAGAAGGCTCTTCCCTAGAGCCTTCAGAGACAGCACTGCCCTGCTGACACCTGAATTCGGACTTCTAGCTCCAGAACTATGAGAGAGTAGGTTCCTGTTGTTTAAGCTGCCCAGTGTGTAGTAATTCGTTACAGTGGCCTCAGAAAGCTAAGCCAGGCTGTGCCTTAGAGAGTGAGTCAGGAGATACTGTGAGGAGGTGCCTCCCATGAGACAGGAAGAGTGAGCAGAAGGTGACAGCAAGGGCGAGTGGCAGGTGCTGGGGCCAAGACAGAAGGGCTCGTATGGGGCTTCCCAGGCTTGCCACTATGGGAGGCCAGGAATCCAAACAAAGTCCAGAATCTAAAGGACCAGAAGGGACTTCCCTGCACTAGCCACCACTTCATTACTCATTAATGACGCCAACTCAATGCGAGGATCCAGCGGTTTGTCTCCCCGTCTCAGGGGTCCCAGGGACTTTCCATGCTGAGCTGCTGGGGGGCCCACCAGCCCTGACTTCCACTGCCCCTTCTTGTGCCAGCAGGAGGGATCACTCCCAGGGTCTGGGGTCACCCTGGGCTTTCCAGCCTATGTCTGTGTAGTCCCCGGCCTAGACTGACTCCCAGCTCCTGAACTGCTATGCTCATGCATCAGGGCCTAGCTCCAATGCCTCCAACTCCAAGGCCGCAGCCTTTCATGTGTCTGCACTCCGCGTGGCCTGAGTCCCTGCTCCAGTCCACAGGAGAGGTCCTGTACCTGGCCCTGCACCCAGCTATGTGCCCTGCTGGACTGAGTGTGCGCTCCCAGAAGGCAGGGACCTACGACTGTCCTTTGCAGCACTATACTGCCTGACACCCCACTCCTCACCACTACCGGCCTGCAGGAGGGCATGGAGGCCAGACTGCCACACACCAACCCCTTGCCAAGTCACCTGACCTGCTTCCTACTCTGAAATGGCCACCCCAGTTCCCAGCCCATAGGGTGCTATGAGCACCCAGGCAAGAATATGCATAAAGCCCTTCACAGGTGCTGCCCTGACCCTGCCCCCAGCTGGGGCCTGGTGCACCGAGCCCGGGCCAGGATTTGTCCCCCTCCTTCCACTTACCCCCAAAAAAACCAGTGACTGTGGAGTTGACTCTGACTCACGGTGACCCATGTATATCAGAGTAGTACTGTGCTCTGTGGGCTTTTCAATGGCTGATTTTTCAGAAGTCCATCAGCAGGCCTTTCTTCTGAGACACCTTGGGATGGACTCGAACCTCCAACATTTTGGTTAGCAGTGGAGCGCATGAACCATTTGCAACTCCAGCGGCTCCATGCTTACCCCAGGTGCGTTTGAAAGGAGTCCGGGCCTCTGCCCAAGGTTCTCACATGCTTACCTCCTCCTACTGCCACAGATTTAGTCCTGCCTGACTCCTGCCCCAAATCCCTCCCCCAGCCCTGACCCTGTCTCCACACATAGCTGCCTGAGGAATCTCATGCAGTTTCCCAATGCTCTTAGAATAGAGTCCTCTCCCCTTCCTGTGGCCCTGCCCACCCAGGCCCCACCAGCTTCACTCACCTTGCTCCAGTTACACTGTGAACCCATCAAGATCCATCCCGCCCCAGGGTCTTTGCTCATGCAGGGCACCCTATGCCTAGAACTCTCTTCCCCTTGCTGTTCTCAAGGCTGCTACTTCTTGTTGTCAGGTCCCAGCTCAAAGTCTCCTCTTCTGAGAAGCTTTTCCTGACTATACCTTTTGGGGGCAGAGTGGGGGACCCTCCTTCACAGCAACCTCTTTGTTTCACATAGTGCTTATCAAAAGAAACTTAAAACCAAAAAAAAACCAAAGCTATTATCTGTCTCCCCAACTAGTCTGCATGCTTCCTGAGGGCAGAGACCTCAACTCATCTTGTTCACTGTTATTCCCAGTGCCTGGCATCCAATGCTTACAGTCCCTGGGTGGCGCAAATGGTTTGTGCTCGACTGCTAGCAGAAAAGCTGGCAGTTCGAACCCACCAAGCAGTACTGTGGAAGAAAGGCCTGGCAATCTGCTTCTGTGAAGATTACAGCCAAGAAAATCCTACGGAGCAGTTCTACTCTGTGACACATGGGGTCGCCATTAACAACAGCAACAGTATCTGATGCTTAGGAGTAACTCAATAAATATTTGTTGGAACAAATGAACTTATTAAGCACTCCCTATGTGCTAGGCTCTGATGACACACAGGTGATTAAAACAAAGCCTTGCCTCTGGATATTTATATTCTAAAATAAGTATGCCCCAAATGGGCTGAGGGGAGGGAGCAAGCTCTATATAGGGTGCTGTGTGATCATGGCGGGGGGTGGGGGTGCCTTCCTTCTCAAGTACCCGTCACTGTGGCCACACACCACCACCTGTTTTTCTCTGCACAGGCTGTTTACGTCCGGTCTGTGCACTCACAGTGCCTTAGTCTGCAGTGTCGTCTCCTATCTTTGAACAGGTCCCGATCTGCTCCACGCCTCAGTGTGGAGTACCTGAGGTCGCGCCCGCCTTCCCCACTAGACAGCCTGAGAACTCCTCGGTGGCAGGCGCTCAGGCATACTTACAGAAGAGAAGGCATTTTCCTGAGATGCCCGGGCCTCCTTGTTACTGGTGTTGTCCTGCCCCCAGGCTTCCAGACCACTGCCCTCTGCTCAAGGCTGCCTCCCTACTCTGGTTGGCACCGGCTCTGGCTACACCAGCTGGGCCACCTATGGCCAGGCCCCCTGTGACTGTGCTGGGCAGCATTCTCTAGGGCTCTCGGACTCTCAGCTGCCCCTCCTCCTCTTGTCCTGAGCTCCAGAACCCTTGAGCCTGAGGCCCCGAAGGGCCAAAACTCCATGTGGCTGTCCCCAGCCTTGGCCCAGGCAGGCCAGTCTATAGGAAGCTGGAGGTGACTGTGTGTGTGTGAGGGGGATGATAAGGACAGGCAAGGCCTTGGCCTTTGTCCTGATAACAACTTCAGCCTTCCAAGCCCAAAACCATTGCCAGCTGTTAATGCCTGAAGCCAAGGAAACACCCCATCTGAGAGATGGGCCTGCCTGGAGAGCCCTGGCATCAACTGGCAGCTGTCATCAGAGAAGGGAGGGCACTCACTGGCCCTGGGTACTCACCTTCTCTCAGCCTCAGTTTGCTCATCTGCAAAACTGGAATAACAGCAGTGGTAGTCTCCTTCATTGGGTCATCATGAGGATTAACGAGGTACTGCGCATACACCACTTAGCACAGTGCCTACCTCATAGGAAGACCCCTATAAATATGAGCCAGGACTCAGCTAGGCTCAGGAAAGGCGGTGTCCTGCCCAAGAGCACGGCTGAGCTAACCGGAGAACAGGGACAGGATAGCATCAGACTGCCGCTCCACGCTGCAATCACAAAGGGGACCCCTCCCTGGTGTGATGCCACAAACCATGACACCTCAGGGCCAGTCCCACATGCTTTGGCCTCTCCCTGGGTTGGCACCTCTTCTCAACAGAGAAGGAATCTCCGCACCTCTCCTTCCCCCCTCCCCCCCTTCTCAGACAAGCAAATTGAGGCCGTGGCAGTAACCCATCAGTAGTGGTCTCCACCTTAATGGGCACCTTAGGGCAGAAGGAACGAAGGGTGAAGACATGTAGCAAGGAAAGAGCTGACTACAGTCTGGGAGGCCGGGGGAAGGAAGGGGCGCTCTTGCTCTGTGCTCCCTGCCAGTCCCCTGTCCTTCCCTGGGCCTCACTGTCCCCACAGCTCCCCGAGGGGACAGATCTTCCAGGGCGTCTCCAGCTAGACTTCCCGCTTCTAAGCAAGGTGACGCTCTGCTTCACACCCTGGACCGGCCCCACCCCGCCCCACGGCCAGGCGACAGGGGCCCCAGCTCCAGGAGGACAAGAAAACCCCGACTGGCAAGGGGGGCCGGGTCGTGATGTCCAGCTGGCCCCGTCCCATCCAAGCTCCAGAGTGCACACCAGGCGGCGGTCGGCCCAAGGTCGCGCGGCCAGACCCTCGTTCCCCGGGGCCAGGGCTGGACCCTAGGGAGGCACTGACCAGGCTCTAGCGGCGGCCCCGCTGCCTCCGCCTCCGTCCTCATGACCCGGGCGGCGCGGGGCGCCCATGGCCCCGGCCCTGCGCAGGTTGCGGCTCGGGCTGGGGCGGCAGCGCGGCGTCTGCGAGTCAGGTTCACAAAAAGGAGAGCAATCGGCGGCGACCCGCCGCCCCGAGCCCCGCCCCAGCCCTGCCTGGCCGCGGACGCGGACTCGGAAGCCCCGCCCCCGCCGAGGCCCCAGGCTTGGAGGCCCCTTCCCTTCCTTTCCCAACGGCCTGATCGAAGCCGGCCCCGGCCATTCGCAGTCTCGCTTTCTGGTGACCCCGCCCCTTTCCCGGAGCCCCGCCCCGAAGCCTGGAGCTCTTCCCTTCAGTCAGGCTCCGCCCCTGTGGGCCTCGCTGCCGGGTCTGCCCCAGGTACAGCCGGGCCTCCAGGAGACCCAACCCTACTCCGATTCGCTTGAGGGATGACCCTGGACAGCCCCGCTTTACTCTATACCTCATCTTCCCTGTCCATACAATGGATACTTCGCCTCGCTCGGGACGCTCCTTACCTGGCGGTGCCGGGTTCCAATGGCTAACTTGTGAGGGCAGGTCGTGGCCTTTAGCCCCACTGCCTGCCGCCCCCGATCCGAGGGCCCAGGCCCCACATCCCTGCCTTGCTGTCCAGCCTGGCCCTGGCGTAGAGTGCCTGGAAGCGCGAGGTTCCCTCTCCCCTTGCCGGCCCGAGGGTCGGTGGTTCCAGCGGTACCCGGGCCCTGTCATCAGCGCTCTTTTTCCGGGACCGGAACTATAGTGCCACAGCCTGCGTTTCCCAGCCGGCTGGGTGAGGAGGCAGTCGAGGTGAGACCGGGCTCACCACCAGAGACAGGAAGGGGCAGGCCTCGCGCGCGGTATTTTGGGAACGCGGGGTCTTCTGGGAGCTACTGCCCGCCATTCGCTCGCTCACGCTTTCGCTGCTACCGAAGTTGGTGCAGCACGGAAGAAGCGGAAGACAAGGCCGTAGCCGGTGAGGAAAGGCCGGGGACGGGCGAGGGGAGGCCGAGGCGCCCTGGAGGGGCCGGGGCTTGGGAAGGACGCGCTGCCTTGGAGCTCAGCGGGCCTCTGGGAGGGAGGAGAGCGAGAAACCCGAGGCAGCAGCGTCGCCTCGCTCGCGCCTCTGAGTTTGTTAGCTTTCTCCAAAATACATGTTTCTCAGTTTTTACACCTCTCCGCATTAGTGTTCTTTTTTTGTCTTAAATTTTTTTATTACTGTAGTTTAGGTGAAGGTTCGCAAAACAAACTAGCTTTTCATTAAACAATTAGTACACATTGTTTTGTGACTCTACGTCAGTGTTTTTTGAAGTATCCAGGAAATAATCGTAAAATCATTTTTGAGTGATTATCTCCTTCCCCAAAATCCTGTCTGGAGCATCCTTTTCCAGGTTTTTGCACTTCGGATAACTTCCTGCTTTCCACGCTGTTGCAGAAGTTTTAAATGCTGCTACTTGTTCATTGGGTCATTCTTGGCATGATCCTGCAGTGGTTCTTTCTGTCTTCAGCATAAAATTCAAACTCCTAAAGCTGGAACTCAGTGATTCTCACCAAGAGAAACCAACTTTCCCAACTTCATGGTCCCCTTTTGGGGTAGGGTTGAGTCTCCTGGAGTCCTTTCTGTTCCAGGCTTCAGCCTTTGCTCATCGCAGAGTAAAAACGTTCAGTGCTTTTCTCTTTTAATAGGTCCTGTCAGGTGTTTGCCCTGGTTACCTTTTTCGTACAAGATAAATCTTTCTGCTTATAGCACATTATCACTTTGTGAACATTTTTATGTTTTCTTTTTCGCCTCAATGGTGATGTAAATGGGGTGCCTTAGGACACTAAATGGGTTAACTTAAAAGCATAGCCTCTTCTCGTAAATTTGTTGGTGGGTCCTTTGGTCTGTGTTGTCCACTGTGGTAACTACTAGCCACCTGTGGCCATTGGAGCACTTGAAGTTTGGCTAATGTGACTCAGGAACTGAAATTTTAGTTTTATTTCATCTTTTTAAAATTTAAGTAGCTACATGTGGACTGTGGCCACTGTATTGGGTAGCTTAGGTCTGTACCGTGGGTTCTCAAAGTGGGGTCACCCACAGCAATGAGTTGGCAGGTACATTTGTACAGCACATGGCATTCACTCCTCTTCTCCACACCCCCCCCAATAATATTGGTTAATGGTCATTTTGATGAAGATAGAGAGATGTGGTAGTGTGGAGGGAGACGGGAAGCACTCTTTTCATCCCCATTAGCCTTCTCTGTCCAGCCTTCCTTTTCACCTTACTCCTCATCTGGCATGCGTTTGCCAGATAGGTACTTCCAAGCTAGGAGCTAAACTCCTGTTTCAATAGCTCAGGAAATGCAGCTAAGTTTTATGGAGTGCCAGGCCCTGAAGGAGGCATGTGTGTGCTGTGTGCCTTCTTGGGCTCTGAAAGATGAACTAACTGCTGTCTCTCTCACTACAGAACTCTCTTCCCGCCAAGATGTCTATTGGTGTGCCGATTAAAGTTCTGCACGAGGCTGAGGGCCACATTGTAACGTGTGAGACGAACACTGGTGAGGTGTACCGGGGGAAGCTCATTGAGGCAGAGGACAACATGAACTGCCAGGTACCCTGCTTTGCATATGAGGCTGTGGGGAAAATGCGAGCCTGTGTTGGAGGACAAAATGTTGGTGACTGGAGTGCCTTCTTGAAGTTGGTCTCTTTCAACAACTATTTCTGAGTGCCTCGTGTGCCACGTCCTCTTATAGGTGCTGGGTATGTGGACACGAGCAAGAGACTCATTATCTTAAGGCAGAAAAATGGAAGGTTGGAATATTTAACCTTGTCCTTCGTTTTCTCCATTCCATAATCATTTTCTCCCATATTTTTAGAGCTTTTTGAGGTAAATGGCACTACTCTCTTCAGGTTCAGGGCCATTATCTATTTGTCTACATAGGTTTGCATACCATGTTACAGTTAGCAGAATTTCCTGCTCACATGCTGTATTTACCTGCCAACTTCTTAGGGAAGAGGTTTCATTTAATTATTGCAGCTACTTTGTGAGTAGGCAGGTTTGGTGATAGTTTTGTCATTCATAAAATAGGGAGAATGAGGTTAAAGAATTCATCTACTAAATGTCACTCTGTTGATATATGATGGCATGGCCTCTTGATCTGGTTCCATTCCCGTGGCACAACTTGGCCTTTTTCTAATAATCCTGTGGAGTCACTTTACAAAGTGTTAGGAGCTTAGGCTGTGGAATCAGATATGGGCTTGTATCCTAATTGTATGATCTCAGGTATGTTAATCACCTCAGTTTCCTCATCTGTAAAACGGGGATAGTGTTATTTCAGGTTCTCTGAGGCACAGGCACCAAAGTAGAATTAGATGTGCAATAGATTTATTGGAGGAAATGACAATAAAGAGAAAGGAAAGAGAAAGCAGGAGCGGGCAGGAGAGCTTCAGTCTGCAGTGCAGGTCTAACACTGGTGAAAGGACAGAGGGAAGGAAGGAGGATCAAGTAGGAAGAGCTTTGGGCTGCATTGTAGCTCTGAGGATGATTCAGCCAGGCACAGTTTACTCATTTGAGGAGTCTGACAAGGGCAGGAATGGCTTGGCTCTTGTACCCCGACTGGGTCAGTCATTGGCTGGGAGCAGTCTCGGGAGAGTGGCCTTGAGGTAAATGGTGTGGAGGGTCCCAAAGATGTGATACCTGGAGGCCATCAGCCCCCTGCACTCCTCGCAGCACGTTCTCCCTCAAAGGGAGATTTGAGCATCTCGGGGCTGTCACAAGGATAATCCTTACCCCAGGGCTGTTGTCAGGACCTGATGAGCTGTGTGTGTAATAGCTGGCGTGTTGTCTACCCAACTCACGAGTGTTCAAGATACTGTTTTCTACATGAGGAAACTGAAGATCAGAGAGGTAAAGTGACTCACCAAGGTCACGCTGTAGGTCAGGCATCCTAATCATCCACCCACTGATTTGCAGGATTCATTCATTCACTTGTGATTTCTCTGTAGCTTTGAGCATCTTCTTCCTGACAGATTGCCAGTTTACTGGCATTCGAGGAGGCAGACGTCTGTGACTGCAGGTTTATCTCCTATGTGTTGATGCTGCGGAGCTGTGTGCTGTGGGCTCTGAAAGTCCTGTGGTGCCTGGTCTCCTTTAGGAGGGCCCAGGAAGGTGCATCTGGCTTTGTGCCAGCACCTTTGCCTTCATGAGTGGCTGCTTTCATAGACTCAGTCTTGAAGCTTAAGGCGTCCTCATCTGTTTAAGGCACTTTTGTTTGGTGGATAGAATGCAGGACTGGGGGCAGTGAATCTTATGTGTTTATCCAACTAGCTGTATCTATTTGGGCAGGTTACTGAGTTTCCAGGGCCCCAGACTTCTGTCTGTAATGTGAGGGGTCTGACGAGGTGACTGTGGCCATCTTAGAGATGTAGCCTAGCACAATGGAGAGTGCACAGGCCCTGGCATTAGACCCGCAGTCAGGGGCAGTCTTGACCTCCTTCACCCTACTCCCTCGTCTGCATCTCTGCACCTCTGCCTCAGGATGGTTGGGCAAATGAAATGAGTGGATGTGTACAACAGTAGCTGAGGGTGCAGGTGGTCACCTGCCTGCCCATGCCAAGGTTCCGAGGCCTCACTGGGTCTACCAGCACCTAGGCATGTTGAATAAAACCCAGTGGGCTGTGGAAGAGCCAGACCCAGCGGCAGGTGCACATTGAGTGCAGCTTGCCTGGACACATCCTGCACTATGAGGCTGCAGCTCTGGCAGTGCTCACTGCCTACCTTCCTGGCCTCAGTTCTGCTTTTCAGGAATAGAGACATATTCTCGGTGTTTTCCCTACTTATTCTTTGCCAGAGGACACTTAGAGTTTAGCGTTTGACATCTGATGTAGGCTTTTAATCAAGTTTTCTATTAGAAAAGTGGAATGGGATGTTAGCACACCACAGAGATTTGCAAAACATGACAATTCCATAAGTACTATTTACATCTGAATATATTTCCTTCCGGACTCTTACCCCAGGCGTGTGTTTGCTTTTTTAGTATTTACTTTTCACTGTAGTCCCTTTCAGAAAGAGCTAGAGGTGGCTCACAAAAAATTATATGGTAGTAGGATTAAAATAGACAAATGGGTCAAGGTGCAGGCAAGCTGAAAGTAAAACGAAGCCAGGCAGTCAGTATGCAGAAATATAAACCTGAATGCTGTCTATTTAGTACAAGTGCATTTAGCTGTTACCTTAAAACATGCAATTTTAATTTTTCTAGAGGCCAGGCAAAGAGGGATATCGTCAGTTCTGAGCTCATAGTATCCATAAGATTAAATATCAGCAGTGTGGTTTTCCTTGGCATTCATGTTTGGGATAAATTTTTACCTGGACCCCCATGAAGAGGTATAGTCCTATATTAGAAAAAGTTCTCAACAATATCTGCATTTTAAAAGCAAAAACAAAAAAATCTTCTTTTAGGGTCCCTCAGGTATTATTAACGTACACCTATTTCTCACTTACTGACTGTCTCATTATCCGACATTTTACATTTACCACAATAGTAAAAAAATCTACTGTCTGACTACTTTGTGCATTAATGACCCCATAGACTCACATACCCTCACTGTGCGCAGCTTGTCCAGGGCACATGGAGGGAGGAGCCACCCCATGCCTGGGTTGTTTAACCCCATTCTAGAACTTGCAGGGCACCCAACGCTCCCAATTCTTCCAGGCTCCCACTCTCCCTCCCTCCTCCCAGCCCTCTGCCAGCATGCTCCACCATCCACCCCATGTGGACAGTGGGCAGTACTCACCACTCTTGGAGCTGCCCCCGGCTGAGGCCTCAGTTCACTGCCCGTCCTGTTTCCCGCACCAAGTGTACCGCAGAGCCCAAGATGGGACACCGGGCCAGCTGAGGATGCCTTGCTAGCAGCCCGCAGCATGGATTCGAATTCTGCAAGCAGAGCAAGGGTGAGCCCATGACTACCGCAGGTACGGAGAGGCTGTGGCCTCTCAGCTGGGAGGGCTGGGGCAGGAAATTGCAAGTATTTCGCATAATGATGTGTTTGGAACCTAATCATGTCAGTAAGTAAAGACTGGTCTGTTTTCATTGTACTTTTTAAAATATATTTAATTTATTTTATATTTTGTTGTTGTCGAGAATATACACAGCAGAACATATACCAATTCAACAGTTTCTGCGTGTACTATTCATTGACATTGATGACATTTTTGGGGTTGTATACCCATTCTCACTCTTCTTTTCTGAGTTGTTCTTCCCCCATTAACATAAACTCACTGCTCCCTAAGGTTCCTATCTAATCATTCGAGTTGCTGTTGTCAGTTTGATTCCATATAGGTAGATTTTAAAAGAGTACAATGCTCAAGGCAGACATTCTTTACTTGTTAAGCTAAACTATTGTTTGGTTTCAAGAAGACTTCAGGGGATATTTTTGGTTTAAGGTTTAAAGATTATCGCAGAGCAGTAGTTTCAGGGGTTCATCCAGCCTCCTTGGCTCCAGAAAATCTGGATTTGACAAGAAATTGAAATTCTGTTCTGCATTTTCTCCCTTTTGATAAAGATTCTTCTGTAGAGTCTGATCAAAACATGCAATAATGGTAGCCAGGCACTATCCCGCTCTTCTGGTCTCATGGCAACGGAGGCAGTTAGCTGCATGTTCCATTTCCTCCTCTTGTTCCTGTCTCTTCTTCCTCTGTTGCTCCAGGTGAGTAGAGACCAATTGTGGCTTAGATGGCTGCTTGCAAGCTTTTAAGACCCCAAACAGTACGCAACGAGCTAGAGGGTAGAACAGAAGCATTAAATACATTATTATGCCAGTTCACTGGGATGTCCCATAAAACCATGACCCTAAACCTCCAAACCAAGGAACCAAATCCCATGAGGTGTTTGGTTTTACGTGAATAGCTACTCTTTTTTTTTATGTCATCGTTTTAAAAATGTCAGTCACACAGCTTTTTCCTGTTCAGCTTTTCAGAGGTGTACAGCTTATTGACAGCAATTACATTACTCAGCTGTGCAACCCTGCCCTTACTCAGCGTGATTTTCCCATCACTGTAAACTGAAATTCAGTACTCCATAAACAGTAACCTCCTTTCCCCCTCCTTCCTGCTCCTGGTAACCAGTAGGAAACTTGGTCTCTATACATTTGCCTGTTTTTGTCTTTTTATGCCATTGAGGTCATACAGTATTTGTCCTTTGTGGTTGACTAATTTCACTCACCATAATGTCTTCAAGCTCTACCATATTGTAGCATGTATGAAGACTTCATTTCTCTTACTGGCTGTACAGTATTCCATTGTATGTATGTACCATATTTTGTTTATCTCTTCATCTGTTGATGGGCATTTAGGTTGTTTTCACCTTTGGCCATTGTGAATAGTGCTGTAATGAACATTGGTGTATAAGTATCTGCTTGAGTTTCTGCCTTCAAGTCTTTTGGGTATATACCTAGGAGTGGAATGTTGGGTCATATGGTAGTTCTATATTTAGTTTTTTGAGGAACTGCCTCACTTTTCCACAATGGGTATACCATTTTGCATTCCCACCAACAATGAATAAGGGTTCCAGTTTCCCCACATCCTCACCAACATTTGTTTTCTGTTTTTTTTTAATCTTAGCCATCCTAGTGGGAGTGAAATAGTATCATTGTGATTTTGAATTGCATGACTTTGGGCATCTTTTCATGTGTTTAGTGGCCATTTGAATGTCCTCTTTGGTGAAATGTCTCTTCAGGTTTTTTGTCTATTTTACCATTGGGTTATTTGTTTGTTGTTAAGTTGTCGCAGTTTTATATATATTTTGATTATTAAATTGTTATCAGACACATGGTTTCCAAAGATATTCTCCCAGTCAGTAGCTTTTTTTTTTTTTTTGCTTTTTTGGTAAAGTCTTTTGATAAACAACTTTTTAATTTTTATGAGGTACCATTTACTTAGTTTGTCTTTTGGTGTTTGTGTTTTTGTTATTACTTTAGATAATCTATTGATAAAAGTATGTCTGACAGCCTTGCCCCATTGTATTAAGAATTGTATAGTTTTAGTTTTCACATTTAGGTTCTTAATCCATTTAGAATTTGTTTTTGTGTATGGTGTAAGGCATGAATCCTGTTTCACTTTTCTGCATGTGGAAATCCAATTTTCCCAGCACTATTTATTGAAGAGACTCTTTCCTTATTGAATGGATGTAGCACCCTGGTCAAAAATCAGTTGACCATAGATGTATGGGTTTATTTCTGGACTCTCAAGTCTATTTCATTGGTCTGTGTGTTTATTGTTATACCAGTATCAGGCTGTTTTGATTACTGTAGCTGTATAATATGGTTTAAAATCAGGAAGTGTGAGTCCTCCTGCTTTGTTCTCTTTCAACATTGCTTTAGCTATTCAGGGTCTCTTGCCATTCCATATAAAGGTAAGGATTGGTTTTCCCATTTCTGCAAAGAAGGTTTTGGTAGTTTTAATTGAGATTTCATTGAATCTGTAGATCGCTTTGGGTAGTATTGACATCTTAACAATGTTAAATCTTCCAATCCGTGAACATGGAACATCTTTCCATTTAAGTCTTCTCTCCCTGGTGGCGCAGTGGTTAAGTGCTTGGCTGCAAACCAAAAGGTCAGCAGTTTGAATCCACCAGCCGCTCCTTGGAAACCCTATGGGGCAGTTCTACTCTGTCCTGTAGGGTTGCTGTGAGTTGGAATTGACTCAGCAGCAGTGGGTTTTTTTTTTTTTTTTTTTTTTTTTGGTGTTTAGTCTCTTTCAGCAGTGTCATAATTTTCATTGTATAAGTCCCTCACATCCCTGGTTAAATTTCTTCCTAGGTATTTTATCTTCTTAGATGGTAGTGTAAATGAACACTTTTCCCTTTCAGATTTCTCATTGCTGGTATACAGAAGCCCAGGTAATTTTTGTTTGTTGACCTTGTATTCTACAACTTTGCTAAATCCCTCTATTAGCTCTAGAACCTTTCTTGCAGACTCTTTGGGATTTTCCATACATAGGATCATGTCATCTGCTGATACAGATAATTTTACCTTTTCTTTTCCAATCTGGATACGTTTTATTTATTTTTCTTATTTCTCTGGCTAGGACTTCTAATCAATATGGAATAGAAGTGGTGAGAGCGTCACCTTTGTTTTGTTTCTGATTTCAAGCGGAAAGCACTCAGTCTTTCTCCATTAAGTATAACGTTGGCTACTGGCTTTTCATGTAGGCCCTGAATCATACTGAGGAATTTGCCTTCTGTTCCACTCTTCGTTAAGAAAGGGTGTCAGCTGTTCACAATAGCAAAAAGATGGAAGCAACCTAGGTGCCCATCAGCCGACGAATGGATAAACAAATTATGGTATATTCACACAATGGAATACTACACAATGATATAGAACAGCAATGAACCCATGAAACATAACATGGAGGAATTTGGAAGGCATTATGCTGAGTGAATTTAGTCAGTTGCTATAGAACAAATATTGTATAAGACTATTATTATAAGAACTCAAGGCTTACACACAGAAGAAAACATTCTTTGATGGTTATGAGGTTGGGGAGGGAGAGAGAGGGGTATTCACTGCCTAGATAGTAGATGAATTAGGTGAGGGGAAGGACAACACACTCTACAGGGGAAGTTAGCACAGCTGGACTTAACCAAAGCTATGCAGTTTCCTGAATACAGCCAATACTTTGAGGGACAGAGTAGCAAGGGCAGGGGTCTGGGGACCATGGTTTTAGGGGACACCTGGATCAGCTGGCATAACAAAGTTTATTAAGAAAATGTTCTGCATCCTACTTTGGTGAGTGGCATCTGGGGTCTTAAAAGCTAGCAAGCTAAGGTGTACATCAATTGGTCCCAACCCACCTGGAGCAAAGGAGAATGAAGAACACCAAAAACACAAGGGAAAGTATTAACCCAAGAGACAGAAAGGGCCACATAAACCAGAGACTTCATCAGCCTGAGACCAGAAGAACTCGATGGTGCCCAGCTACCACCAGTGACTGCCCTGACAGTGACTACAACAGAGAGTCCCTGATGGAGCAGGAGAAAAGTGGGGTGCAGATCTCAAATTCTAGTAAAAAGACCAGACTTAATGGTTTGATTTAGACTGAGGGACCCTGAAATACATGGTCCCCGGACTCTCTGTCAGCCAAAACTAAAACCATTTCCGAGGCCAACTCTTCAGACAAAGGTACTGGACTGTGGGACATAAAATGATACTCATGAAGAGTGTGCTTCTTAGCTCAAGTACATACGTGAGACTAAATGCACAGCTTTTGTCCAGAGGTAAGATGAGAAGGCAAAGAGGGTCAGGAGCTGGTTGAATGGACATTGGAAATCCAAGGTGGAAAGGAGGAGTGTGCTGTCACAGTATAGGGAGAGCAACTAGGGTCACGTAACAACATATGTATAAATTTTTGTATGAGAGACTAACTTGAATTGTAAACTTTCACTTAAAGCTCAACAATTAAAAAAAAAAGGGTGTTAGATTTTATTAGATGGTTCTTTGCAGTCATACAGATGATACGTAGTTCTTTTCTTTTGACGTGGTGTATTACATTGACTGATTTTCTAATGTTGAACCATCCCTGCATTACTGGAATAAATCCCACTTGTTCATGGTGTATGACTCTTAATGTGTTGTTGGATTCTATTCACTAGTATTTTGTTGAGAATTTTTGCATCTATACTTATAAGGTATATTGGCTTGTAGTTTTCTTTTCTTGTGATGTCTTAGTATGATTTGGGTGTCAGGTTATGTTTGCTTCATAGAATGAATTAGGGAATATTTCTTCCTTCTATCTTTTGGAAGAGTTTAAACAGGATTGGTGTCCATTTTTCTCTAAAGTTTGCTAGAATTCTCCCAGTGATGCCATCTGGTCCAGGACTTTTCTGTTGGGAAGTTTTTGATCAGTGATTCAATCTCTTCACTTGTAATGGGTCTGTTGGAACTTTCTATTTCCTGTTGAGTCACTTTGGGAAGGTTGTGTGCTTCTAAGAATTGATCCATTTCATATAGGTTACCAGTTTGTTCCTGTATAGTTATTGTGTCATAATTCTCTTTATTTCTATCAGGTCAGTTGTAATGTCTCCTTTTCTTATTTTGGTTATTTGCATCTTTTTTTTCCCTTTGTTAGTCTAGCTGAAGGTTTGTCAATTGTATTGATGTTTTCAAACAGTTTCTGGTTTTGTTAATTCTTGTTTTTCTGTCTTTGGTTTCGTTTATTTATGCTGTGGTCTTTGTTATTTCCTTTCTTTTGATAGGTTTATGGTTTTGTTTATTTATGCTATGGTCTTTGTTATTTCCTTTCTTTTGATAGGTTTATGGTTAGTTTGCTCTTCTCTTTCTAGTTCCTCAAGTTGTCGATTTAGGCTGTTGATTTGAGATCTTCATTTTTCATGTAGATATTTATTACTATAAGTTTTCCTCTGAGTATCGCCTTTGCTGTATTCCTTAAGTATTGGTATGTTGTGCTTTTCATTGACTCTAAGAAATTTGTGGTTTCTGTTTTGATTTCTTCCTTGACTCATTGGTAGTTTGATAGTGTGTTGTTTTAATTTCCAATGTTTGTGTATTTTCCAGGTTTTTTTTTTTTTTGTTTCTATTATTGGAAAACTTGGCTCTGTTGTAGTCAAAGAAAACAAAACACTTTGTATGATTTCAGTCCTTTTAAATTTATCGAGACTTGCTTCGTGACCTAACATGTGGTCCATCCTGGAGAATAATCCATGTGCACTGAAGTAGAATATATATTGTGCTGTGTTGGGTGGAGCATTCTACATATGTCTGTTAAATGTAGTTGGTTTATAGTGAGTGTCATTTAGGTCTTTCATTCAGGTCCTTACTGATCTTTTTTCTAGATGTTCTGTCCTATATTGAAGGTGGTGTATTGAAGTCTGCAACTATTATTGTGTTGTTGTTAAGTGCCTTCGAGACGGTTCTGACTCATAGTGACCCTGTCTACAACAGAACAAAACACTGCCTGGTCCTGTGCCATCCTCACAATCATTGTTATGCTTGAGCCCATTGTTATAGGGCTGTTTCTCCCTTCAATTCTATCAGTATTTGCTTTATATATTTAGTTGCTCCAGTGTTGGGTGCATACGTATTTATGATTGTTAAATCTTCGTGATGAACTGACCCTTTCATCACTGTGTATTGTTTGTCTGTCTCTTCTAACAGATTTTGTTTTAAAGTCTACTTTTTCTGGTAATAAGATTGGCACCCTGGCTCTCTTTGGTTATTATTTGCATGGTATATTTTTTTCCATCCTTTCACTTTAAACCTATTTGTGTCCTTGGGTTTAAGGTGTGTCTCTTGTAAACAGCATATAGTTGGGTCTTGTTTTTTATCCATTCTGCCACTCTTTGCCTTTGATTGAGGTATTTTGTTCATTTTCGTTTGCTGTAATTACCGATAAGAATTTTGTTACGTGTATTTGTGTGTCTTCAGCCTTTTTTTTGGCATTTGTTATTAAGGCTTGCTTGCTTTTGTATTTTGTTGGTTTATTGTAGTGAGCCATTATGGTTCCTTTCTCCTTTTTGTGTATTTTTAAAAATATTTTCTTAGTGGGTACTATGAGTATTACATTTAACATCCTGTATTTATAACATCTTAGGGCAAGTTGGTACCAATTTCAGTAACATACAAGAAATTCTATATCTGTGCCATTCCCCCTCCCCCATTTTGTTGTTGTTATCACTAATTTTGTCTTTATTGTTAACGTGCCCTCTAACATAATTCTATCCTTAATTTTTATACATTTGTTACTAAAAGCATGAAAGATAAAACAATTAAAATTATCAAGCATGAATACCTTATTGCTAGCCCTTATACTTGCCCATGCAATTCCCTTTATTAGGGATCTTTCTTTTTATGTATGTCTTTGAATTATTTTCCAGTGTCTTTTCCCCTCCATCTGCAAACTCCCATTAGTATTTTTTGTAGGGCTGCTCTGGTGGAAATGAACTTTCCTGGCTTCTGTATGTCTGGGAATGCTTTAATTTTTCCATCCTTTTTTTTTTTTTTTAATCTTTTTTATTGCATTTTAGATGAAGGTTTACAGAACAAACTAGCTTCTCCTTGAGCAGTTAGTACACATATTGTTTGGTGACATTGGTTACCAACCCCAAGACTTGTCAACACTCTCCCCTTCTTGACGTTGTGTTCTCTGTTACCAGCTTTCCTGTCCCCTCCTGCCTTCTAGTCCTTGCCCCTGGGCTAGTGTGCCCCTTTAGTCTAGTTTTGTTCTATGGGCCTGTCTAATCTTTGTCTGAAAGTTGAACCTCAGGAGTGAATTCACTACTGAGCTAAAAGGGTGTCTGTGGGCCATACTCTCGAGGTTTCTCCAGTCTCTGTCAGGCCAGTAAGTCTGGACTTTTGTGAGTTAGAATTTTGTTCTACATTTTTCTCTAGCTCTGTCCGGAACCTTCTATTGTGATCCCTGTCAGAGCAGTCAGTGGTGGTAGCCAGGCACCATCTAGTTGTGCTGGACTCAGTCTGGTGGAGGCTGTGGTATTTGTGGTCCGTTAGTCCTTTGGACTAATCTTTCCCGTGCATCTTTAGCGTTCTTCATTCTCCCTTGCTCCAGGCACAGTGAGACCACTGGAGTATCTTAGATGGCCGCTCACAAGCTTTTAAGACCCCAAACGCTGCTCATCAAAGTAGAATGTAGAACATTTTCTCTATGAACTATGTTAATGCCAGTTCAGCTAGATGTTCCCCAAGATCATGGTCCCCACAGCCCCCAGCCCAGTAATTCAGTCCCTCAAGGAGTTTTGATGTGTCTGTGAAGCTTACATGACCTTGCCTTGTACAAGTTGTGTTGTCTACATACAACATTTGTCTTTTCGTGATTGACTTACTTCACTCAACATAATGCCCTCCAGATTCATCCATGTTGTGAGATGCTTCACAGATTCATCATTGTTCTTTATCGTTGCGTAGTACTCCATTGTGTGTATGTACCATAGTTTGTTTGTCCATTTATCTGTTGATGGGCATCTAGGTAGTTTCCATCTTTTTGCTATTGTGAACAATGCGGCAGTGAACGTGGGTGTGCATGTCTATTTGTGTCATGGTTCTTATATCTCTAGAATATATTCCTAGGAGCGGGATTGCTGGATATCGTGTTTCTATTCCTAGCTTTCTAAGGAAGCACTGAATCATTTTCCAAAATGGCTGTACCATTTTGCATTCCCACATAAAGGTTCCAATCTCCCTGCAGCCTCTCCAACATTTATTTCGTTTTGTTTTTTTTTTTTTGATTCATGCCAGTAATGCCAGGGTTAGATGGTATCTCATTGTAGTTTTGATTTGCATTTTTCTGATGGCTAGTGATTGAGAGCATTTCCTCATGTGTCCGTTAGCCACCTGAATGTCTTCTTTGGTGAAATGTCTGTTCATTTCCTTTGCCCATTTTTTAATGAGATTATTTGTCTTTTTGTTGTAGAGATGTTGGATTTTCCTGTAGATCCCAATCTGTAGGTTCTCTTTGTACTCTTTTGGTGAAGTCTCGATGAGCATAAGTGTTTAATTTTTGGAAGATTCCAGTTATATAGCTTATCTTCTGGAGTTTCTGTGTTGTTAGTTATGGTTTGGATTCTGTTAATGCCATTTATTAGGGCCTCTAGTGTTGATCCTGTTTTTCTTCTGTGATCTTTACAGTTTTTTGTTTTATATTTAGGTCTTTGATCCATTTTAAATTAGTTTTTGTGTATGGTATGAGATATGGGTCCTGTTTCATTTTCTTGCAGATGGACATCCAGTTTTGCCAGCACTGTTTGTTAAAAAGACTGTCTTTTCCCCATTTGATGGACGTTGGGCCTTGTCGAAGATCAGGTGACCGTAGGTGGACGGGTTTACATCTGGGTTCTCAATTCTGTTTCATTGGTCAGTGTATCTGCCGTACCAGTACCAGGCTGTTTTGCCTACTGTAGCTGTATAGTAGGTTCTGAGATTAGATGGTGGGAGTCTTTCTACTTCGTTGTTCTTCAGTAGTGCTTTACTTATCTATGGTTTCTTCCCTTTCTATAAAAAGTTAATGATTAGTTTTTTATCTCTTTAAAGAGTGTTGTTTATATTTGGTTAGGGATTGCATTGTATTTCTAGGTTGCTTTGGATAGAATTGTCATTTTCACAGTGTTGAGTCTACCTATCCATGAGCGTGGTATGTTTTTCCATTTACGTAGACCTCTTTTGTTTTTTTACAGTAGTGTTGTGTAGTTTTCTTTGTATAGTTCTTTTACATCCCCGATTAGATTTATTCCTGGTGTTTTATTTTTTTAGGGGCTATTATAAATAGTATTGTTTTCCTGATTTCCTTTTTGTAGTTCTCTTTATTGGTGTATGGGAATCCAAACTGATTTTTGTATATTTATTTTGTATCCTGCCACTCTGCTGAATCTTCCTATTACTTCCAGTAGTTTTTTCGTCGAGTCTTTTGAGTTTTCTACGTATAGTATCATATCATCTGCAAATAGGGACAGTTTTACTTGTTCCTTACCAATCTGGATGCCCTTTATTTCTTTTTCTTGCCTTATTGCTCTAGCTAGGACTTACAGCACGATATTAAATAGGAGTGGTGATAAAGGGCTTCCTTGTCTTGTTCCTGTTTTCAAGGGGGATGTTTGCAGCCTCTCTTCATTAAGAATAATGTTGGCTGTGGGTTTTGTAGATGCCCTTTATTATGTTGAGGAATTTTCCTTCTATACCTATTTTATTGAGAGTTTTTATCAGGAATGATGTTGGACTTTGTCAAATGCCTTTTCTGCGTTGATTGAGGTGATCATGTGATTATGTGGTAGATTATGTTGATTGATTTTCTAATGTTGAACTATCTTTGCACACTTGTTATGAATCCCACTTGGTTGTTATATATGTTTTTTTTTATATGATGCTGAATTCTATTGGCTAGAATTTTCTTGAGAATTTTTGCATCTATGTTCATGACAGATATTGGTCTGTAATTTTCTTTTTTTGTGGTGTCTTTGCCTGGTTTTGGTATCAGGATTACGCTGGCTTCATAGAATGAATTTGGAACTATCCCTTCCTTTTCTGTATCCTGAGATAGTAGTATTAGTGTAAGCTCTTCTCTGAATGTTTGATAGAATTCTCCAGTGAAGCTGTCTGGGCCAGGGCTTTTTTTTGTTGCGAGTTTTTTTAAATTACCTTTTCAATCTTTTCTCTTGTTATGGGTCTGTTCAGATTTTCAGCATCATTTTGTGTTAGTTTGGGCAGGTAGTGTGTTTCTAGAAATGTGTCCATTTCCTCTAGGTTTTCAAATTTGTTGGAGTGTAGTTTTTTGTGTACTCTGTTATCCTTTTTATTTCAGTTGGGTCTGTTGTAATGTCGCCCATTTCATTTCTTATTTGGGTTATTTGTGTCCTCTCCTGTTTTTGTCAGCTTGGCCAGTGGTTTGTCGATCCCTTTAAAGAACCAACTTTTGGTTTTGTTGATTCTTTCTATTATTTTTCTATTATCTGTTTCATTTATTTCTGCGCTGATCTTTATCATTGCCTTTCTTCTGGTGGCTGTGGGCTTCTTTTGCTGTTCTCTGTTCGAGTTGTGTAGCTAATATTTTGATTTTGTCTCTTCTTTTTTGATGTGTGCATCTATTGCTATAACTTGATTTCTGAGCACTGCCTTTGCTGTGTCCCAAAGGTTTTGGTGTGATGTGTTTTCATTCTCATTTGATTCTAGGAATTTTTTGATTCCATTTTTTATTTCTTCTATTACCCAGTGGTTTTTAAGCAGGATGTTATTTAGTTTCCATGTAATTGATTTTTTTCCCTTGTTCTTCCTGTTGTTAATTTCTACTTTGAAGGCATTGTGATCAGAGAAGTTACTTTGTATTATCTCAGTGTTGTGGATTTTGTTGAGTCACCCTCATTATTGAAGGACAGTTTAGCTGGGTATAGTATTCTTGATTGACTTTTTTCTTTCAACACTTTAACTATATAATTCCATTGTTTCTGTCCTCCAGTGTTTCTGAGGAGAAATTGGCAGTCATCTTATTAGGGATCTTTTGTGACTGTTGGCTTCTCTCTCAGTGCTTCCAGGATTCTCTTCTTTATCATTACTTTTTGAGAGCCTAACTGTGATGTGTCTCAGTGTAGATCTCTTTGGGTTTATCCTGCTTGGGAGTCTTTGAACTTCTTGAATTTGTAGATTCATGTCCTTTGTCAGACGGGAAATTTTTTGTCATTGTTTCTTTGAATATTCTGTGTCTTTGTCTCATCTACTTCTGTAATTCCCATGATGTGTATATTAGATCTCTTGTTGTTGTCCCATAATTTCATTAAACTGTGCTCAGCCTTTTTAAGCCTCTGTTCTTGTTTTCCAGCCTCTGTGATTTTGACTATCTTATACTGTAATCTGTTGATTCTGTCTTCTGCCTGATTAATTCTGTTGTTAAAGTCTTCCCATTGTGTTTCTTATTTGGTTATTGTTCCTTTCAGTTGCAGTATTTCCATGAGGTGAGCAGGGAGGCAGGTAGAATGTTGACAGTGGGAGCAGATTCCACTGCAGGGGCCTTCTGTAGTAATTCACAGCAGCCTTACAGCTGATAGTGTCCGGGTGGGAGAGGTGCTGGCACACTCCAAACGGACCCCTGAGGAGGTCTGCCTTTTTTATTTTAGAGCAGAAGCTTGGGGTCCTATCTGTTGCACAGGCAGGGGGTGTGGTCGTTAGGGAAGCAGGCTCTTTTGCTAGGGGGAGGGGCAGGGGCAATGAGAAAAGTGATTTTCCTACCCTGTGCAGCTCATTGCTGACTTGCTGATTCTTGCTGTTTATAGTTCCTTGCTGCTTTCTTCTGCTTCCCAGTTCAGAGTTCCTCAAGGCTGAGCACCATTTCCTTGTTGTATTTGTGAGGGAGGTTCAGAATGATGGTCAGTGTATGCCACCATTCTCCCAGAATCCATTGTTCTTTTCTTGACATTTATGTTAAACCAGAACAAGATGACATCCCTGAAGTGGGGCTTATGGAGTCAGAGGACATAGGCACTTCTGTGCCTCTGAGGCTTGGCCAGGAAGATGGCCAAGGCTGCAGGATATGACATCAGCTGCTGTTATGAGCATCTCCTGAGGGCCCCATGTGGGTGTGGGTGTGGGTGAACAGGGCCACTGGTGGGCCCTGCATGTTGTTCTCTTTAGTAGACTTCTGATTTTAGCAGGGATGGGACCTGATGGGTGTGGAGGAACATATGCCCAGTCTGTTACCTAGCTCCAGGAGGGGTAACTGAGAACCAGGACCTCCAAATGGGGATGTTGGCTCTGTGTACTTGACATAGACTTAAGGCACTCCTGTCTTTATTAAATGTCAAGGGGGGAAATAAGGGATTTTTCTTCAAAATAAGAAAAAAATTTCTTAAGAAAAAAAGGAGATAATTTGATAAAATATTAGAAACTATAAAAGAACTTTAAAGATGAGGTATAATGAGGAGGAATAAGCACATAATTTTTGTTTTACAGATTAGACTGTAATTGTGTAACTTTTTGGGAAGATCTTTGTAGCTGTTGATTTTATTAGGAATCCAGGTGAAGGGTTCCCGGAGGTTCCTTCTTAGATTCATGGTAAACACTAGAAGAGTTCTCCCAGTCTAGTTGTGGTTATATTCAGACATTTTAGGACATTCTGTAACTTTTTTTATGGGAGAAGTTTGTCGTATTAAATACATAGTCTTATATGTGAAGAATGTCAATATCCCAACTAAAAGTAAACAAGCCAACTAAAAGTAGACAAGCCATGAAACTGATAATTCAGAAGAAAAAACAAGTGGACATTTAAAATACAAAAATAATGGTCTTATTAATGATAAAATACACAACTTAGAAATCTGAGAATTTTTAAAGTAGCAAATAGGCAAAAATAATGCTTTAAAGACTTTCTCCTACACTGCTCATGGTGGTATAAATTGGTACATCCTTTCTAGAAACACATTTAACAGTATGTCAAGTTCCTTAGAAGAGTTCATGCCCTTTTTGTGCAGTAATAATTCTCATAGAAACGCATTCAAAATTGTGGACAAAGGCTTCTAAACAAGGGTATATGTGCAGTACTTTTTTTTTTTTTTTTAAGATAACAAAAAGCTAACAACAGCCAGCATTTCTGTTGAATAGATTATGGCTAAACAAATTGGGGTACATTAAAAATATTATGGAGTGCCTGGGTGGTATGAACAGTTAACATGCTTCGCTGCTAAGCAGAAGATTGGAGGTTCAAGTCCACCCAGAGGCTCCTTGGAAGAAAGTCTGGCAGTCTACTTATGAAAAATCAGCCTTTGAAAACCCTATGGAGTACAGTTCTACTGTGACACACATGGGGGTGCCATGAGTTGGAGTTGACTCGAACGGCAACTGGTCGTCTAGTTTAATTTGATCTTCAACAGTTTTAGGAAGTAAGTGGCAGTCTGAGGTAGTGGTTAAAAGTGTGGTTTAGGGTCAGCTAAACCTGGGTTCAAATCAAATACAAGCCATGTAATGGCAGTCTGACCTCAGGCAGGAGAATAGAGAGCGGCTGAGGGCATGAGCCTCTGTGGGCAAGTCTGCATCCCCAAGAACCTGCTCCCTGATCTGTCCAGTGAGTTAGGAAGAGTACTTGCCTAATAGAGTTCTGTGGTGTCAAATGAGTTACACTGTGAAAACTACTTGGGACAAGGCTTGGCATGTAGTGAGTGCTCAGTACATGCTGGCTTTGTTGTGTTGCATTTTGTTTTCCTCGCTTTGTAGTTGAGGGAACTGGAGACTTGCCCCACGTCACACCCCTGACAAGGCCAGACTCACATACAGGTTCCCAGGACCTGTTCCCTGCCTTGTGCATGACCCACGTGATGGGTAGTGACCTGGGTAGTCTAACATACCTTGTGTTAATTTGTGGCACCAGAGGTTGTGGTGTTCTTCAGGGGAAGAGCAGGATGTCTAGGATTTAAAAACTGCATGGAAACTTGAAGAACTAGGAGTGTTGAGCGTGGGGCAGGTGCACAGGAGACTCAGGTCCTGAGAGGTGAAGCTGTAGAAAGCATTCCAAATGGCACAGATACAGGAGGGTGGCCCTAGAGCATCGTTAGTCTCTTTCACACTCTGGTGTTCAAGCAGGCATAGGGAGCCAGCTAGCACTTGTAGTGAAGAGAGACTTATATTGAGAATACGATGGCCACCAGCCAGTTAGGAGTCAGGGACAGCAGATCTCTCTGGCATGACTTAACCCATTCTGACTGTATTACAGTTTTCTCTTCTTGATCCAGAAGACCAATGTAATGAGTTATCTTCTCTAGCGAGTGTCGTGCTCCTGAGCTTGCACTGCAGATTTGTGTCACCTTTGCAAGCCAAGCCAGTCTCCTGACTGGCCTGCCTCCAGGCGCTCCCTCTCTCCATCCTACAGTCTGTCTGTGCTGCCACCGTGCAGCCCGAAGCCTCTCTGCCCATAGTTTGAGAGGCCCCATAACCTTTGGAGTGGAGTCCCTGTCGTCAGACAGCCCATCACGAACCCGTCGTGCCAGTATTCCTGCTTGAGGGTCCCGTCTGCTCTCATACGAGCTCTTGCCTCACACCTTCCCAGTGTTGTAGGCCCTTTGTGCAGGCACTGCCACTGCCCTATGGAGTGTGTGCTCTGGGAGGGGAGGAGCCAGGGTGGTACATGCCTGCGGCCTCATTGTGCCTTTGCAGTCTGAGCACCTGGCGAATGGAGGAGAGGACATGGGATTCAACAGGCCATTTGAAGCCGTTCCAGTTAAGAGTTCATCACCATGTGAGAGCGCTTAGTGTGCTCTAGCAAACCTCGAGTGTGGAGGTAGTATGGCAGTGTGGTTGAAAGCTAGGACTCTGGCAGCTGGTTCACTGGGTTCAACTCTGAAGTCCCCGATATTCTGACTGTTTGACTTAGACAAGTGCCTTAGTTTTTTATCTGTAAAAATGGGTAGGTAAGCTCTGCCTTCAGGGGGATTGTGAGGATACGTGTGAATTCTTTCCTGCAGTCCCTGGTGCACACACTACATAACTTGTGAACGCCACGTTTGTTGTGTTGCCCTCCGCCCCCCAGCTTTGCCTGGCCCCATTTCACAATGCCAGGTTCTGTATCTCTGGTCACCGAGGCTCCCCTCTTTGCGTGCCCCGTCATCCTTGGTGCCATAGGCCCTTGCTGACGAGCTGGCGGTTCCCTTCCAGATGTCCAACATCACAGTCACCTACAGAGATGGCCGAGTGGCACAGCTGGAGCAGGTATACATCCGTGGCAGCAAGATCCGCTTCCTAATTTTGCCTGACATGCTGAAAAACGCACCCATGTTAAAGAGCATGAAGAATAAAAACCAAGGATCTGGGGCTGGCCGGGGGAAAGCTGCTATCCTGAAGGCCCAAGGTAGGTGCTTCTCAGGCACAGGCCCTGTTACTGCCTGGGGGTGGGGGTGGACTCGGCTTCAGCCATCTCCTTGCCCACTGCTCCCCTTCTCCTGGTAGCCTTGGGGGACCCTGCAGGGTAGGAGGCTGACTTCTCCCAGTCACAGGGGCTCTGTAGAAAAAAGGTGGGGACCCTTGTCTTCACGAGTTATTCTCCTCTAATGCATCTCCAGGGGGCCCTTCGTTCCAGAAGACCTGGCCCCCCACAGACTGGGGAAGGATGCTGTAATCTAGTGTGTGGAACAGACACACAGGGTGTATGGAGACAGCTCTGGAGCAGCCTGGCCCAGGGCAGTGGGGCACATGCACTGGCACCTCACAGCATGTGCTGGAAGAAATGCTGATGTTGGGGATCATTTTCAGATCAGAAATAACCAGCTTTGAGCTACTTTTACCCATTCAAGGGTGCTGGACTTCTGTTTTCAAAGCTTATTACATTTGAAAATAAGTCCTTTCTTTAGAACATTCCAGTAGTGTGACTTCAGCCTTTTCCAGTGGTTTAGCCTGGCCTTTCCTCTGGGTCAGCCCAGTCAGAGGTTTTGTATTTGGGCCCAAGGGAAGATCTCCCCTGTTGATTCAATGTGAAAACATGTGCAGTTGTTAGAAACTATCTTCATATTGCAAAAAGATTGCAGTGCAGGGAAATACTGCGTTCTCTATCAGTGCTGTTAATTAGCTCTGTACATATCTTGTGTATGAGGTAGCTTTTGAGTTTAAAGATGCAATAGAGCAATCCTTTGAAATGCCCTCCAAGAAAACTGACCAGAGAGGGCAGAGCCAAGACGGCATCCTAGTCACACGCACCATAATGTCCTCCTGCACCAAAGACCCAAAAAACTAAGCAAAACGGAAGCAGATACCAATCCAGGAACCCTGAACATCAAAAAAGAAAGTCTAAGGACTGACTGGAAGGAATGAGGAAAGCAGCGAAAGAGGAGTAACACAGAGTGGCGGAGTTCAGCCAGCCATTCAGGCCCACGGTGGCTAACTTAGGACAAAGCTAGCAGCGATCCTGGGTGAAGAAAACTTCATGACCTTCCCAACAGGGATAGAGAATCTCTATAGACACATAAGGAAAGAAGTAGAGACAGGGAGGATGCCAGATCCAAAACTGGAGATACTCAGGAGCGGCAGCCCTTGACCTCAGGACAGGTTCAACGAGACTGAGTGAATGTCTGCCTGCCATTTCTCCCTCCCCCTAAGAGGAGGTGGAGGTAGAGTGACTGTGTGAACATCCCTTTGCTGCCCCACTCTACCACTCACACCTCCCCCCTGCAACCAGTGAGAAGAGATGAGCATGCTCCCACTTGCCCAACACATTGGCCACTCCACCTGCACAGAGAGCAACATGCCCTGCACGTGAGCCACCAAACTGAAGACAGACTGAGGCCAAAGCCAAACCAACCCACCCTCACCTGCCCCGAAAGATCAGTAAACAGAGACTGAAGCTCCCACACCTGTCCACCATTCTGCCTGCCAAAGACAGGTAGGGAGGGCTTCAGCATGGCCAGTCCAGCAACCAGAGCACCACTCCAGCCACACTTGCCAGGAATCACAAAAGAAAAACAAAAACAAGACTCAATAATTATACAAATAAAAAAAAAATACAATAACCCCTTAATGTCCTGGAGACAACAGACAGTAGTAAACCACCTAAAGCAGGGCAAGATGGCCCAAGCAAGTGACCATAATAAAGAACCAGAAATCCTCCCTGAGGAGGAAAAGGTAATGGAGCTTCCTGATAAGAAATTCAAAAGGGTTATGTATAGGGTCCTCAAAAGAATCAAGGAAAACAACAGACAAAACTGTGAAGAACACAGACAAAACCAAGGAAAGCACAGACTAAACACTAAAAGAATTCAGGAAAACACTACAAGAACAAACTAAATAGACAGCTGGAAATGACACAGAAACAGCAACTAGAAATCCAGAAGCTTAATGGTAAAATTGCAGAACTTGACAACTCAATGGAAAGTAATAGGAGTAGAATTGAAACAATGGAAGTCAGGATCAGCAGAATAGACCAGTCCCTTGACACTAGTCTGTTTGAAGAACAATCAGAAAAAAGAATGAAGAAAACCTAAGAGTTACGTGGGACACCATTAAGAGGAATAACTTATGCACGATTGGAATTCCAGAAGGGGAGGAGTCAACAAAAACCACAGAGAATTGTTGAACATATGCTGACAGAAAACTTTCTTAGTATCATGAAAGACGAGAAGATAACCATACAAGAAGCACAACGAACCCCATACAGGATAGATCTCAATAGAAGAACACTGAGACTATTATATAATCAAACTTTCCAAACCAAAGGCAAAGAATCCCGAAAGCAACTCGGGAAAACCAAGAAATCACCTACAAAGGGACATTGATTAAGACTAAGTTCTGATTACTTGGCAGAAACCATGCAGGCAAGAAGGCAATGGGATAATATATATAAAGCCTTGAAAGAAAAAAACTGCCAACCAAGAATTGTAAATCCAGCAATATTACTCTCATATATGATGGTAAAATTAGGACATTTCCAGATAGCCAGAAATGAAAGCAGTTTCTAAAAACCAGACCAACTTTACAAGAAATATTAACAGGGAGTCTTTCGGACAGAAAACTAATAACACACCAGACAACAACTTGAGATTAAAACACGTAACAACATCAGACAGGTATCAACCCAGATAAAGAATTCTAGAAAATAAAATAAACCTAAAAGATGGAAAACGGAACCAGAGATGTTAATCCGTAACTGATGATAACTTGAAAACATAAAGGGGGAATAAAGGGTATAGGTTTAGAACTTTCATATGGAGAGGAAGTCAAGGTGGTATCAGGAAATAAATTACTGCTTTAAACTTAGGAAGATAAAGGTAAATTTCAGGCTAACCACAAAGAGAGTCAACAAAACTACTCATCAAAATATAAAATAAGAAAATCATAGAGATTCAGCACAGACAAAACCAAAAATGACGAAGGAAATGGACAAGCCACAATCCGAAAAAAAAAAAAAAAAAAGCTCAGAAAATTAAGTGAAGAAACAGTCAACACCACAAAAAAAAACCAAGAAAATGACAGCAATAAACTCATACCTATCGATAATCACACTGAATATAAATGGCCTAAATGCACCAGTAAAGAGACAAGAGAATGGCAGAATGGGTAAAAAACACCTACCTATCAATATGCTGTCTGCAAGAGACTCACCTGAGACACAAACATATAAATAAACTAAAAGGATGGAAAAAGAGATCAAGCAAACAATGACCAAAAAAGAGCAGAAGTGGCATTATTGATCTCTGATAAAATAGATTTTAAAGAAAAATCCACTACAAAAGACAAGGAAAGACATATATAATGATTTAAGGGTCAGTCCACCAAGCAGATGTAACCATAATATATATGCACCCAACAGCAGAGCTCCAAGGTACATATAACAGACTAACAGCACTGAAAAAAGAAATAGACATTTCCACAGTAATACTAGGATACTTTAACATACCACTCTTGGTGAAGGACAGAACAACTAGAAAACTCAACAAATACACAGAAGATCTAAACACTACAGTCAATCAACTTGACCTTATAAACATATAGAGCACATCACACAACAGCAACAAAGTATACATTCTTCTCTAATGCTCATGGATTGTTCTCCAGAATAGACCACATTTTAGACCACAAAGCAAGCCTCAGCAAATTAAAAAACATTGAAATAATACAAAGCATCTTCTCTGAGCAAAATGCTATAAAAGTAGAAATCAATAACAGGAAGAGCAAGGAAAAAAAATCTAATATGGGAAGACAGATAGGGTTAGGAGCTGGCTGAATGGACATAGGGAATTGGGTGGAAAGGAAGACTGCTGTCACAGTATGGGGAGAGCAATTAGGGTCACATAACAATGTATGTATAAATTTTTGTATGGGAGACTAAGTTGAAATGTAAACTTAAACTGCAACAATAAAAAAATTTAAAAAAAACACCTAATAAATGGAAACTGAATAACATTCTGCTTGAAAACTACTGTGTAATTGAAGAAATCAAAGATGAAATTTAAAAATTCCTAGAATCAAATGAGAATAAAAACACAACATACCAAAATCTTTGGGACACAGCAAAAGCATTGTTCAGAGGTCAGTTTATAGCAATAAATCCACATATCAAAAAAGAAAGGACAAAAATCAAAACATTAATGCTACAACTTGAATAGTTAGAAAGAGAACAGCAAAAAGAAGCCCATAATCACCAGAAGAAATGAAATAATAAAAATCAGAACAGAAATAAATGAAACAGAGAACAGAAAAACAATAGAAAGACTCAACAAGACTAAAAGCTGTTTTTTTGAAAGGATTAATAAAATTGAAAAACCACTGGCCAAATCGACAAAAGAAAAACGATGCAAATAACTCAAATAAGAAATGCGATGGGCAACATTACAACAGAACCAACTGAAATTAAAAGGATCATAGCAGAATATTGCAAGAAATTGTACTCCAACAAATTTGAAAACCCAGAGGAAATGGACAGATTTTAGAACCACACCAACTACCTAACTAACACAAACTGACGTTGAAAATTTGAACAGACCCATAACAAAAGAAGAAATTGAAGGGGTCATGAAAAAACTCCCAACAAAAAAAAAAAACTCTGGTCCAGACAGCTTCACTGGAGAATTCTTACAGCATTCAGAGAAGAGTTAACACTGATTCTACTTAAATTATTTCAGAACATAGAAAAGGAAGGAATACTCCCAAACACATTCTGTGAAGCCAGCATAAGCCTAATACCAAAGCCAAGTAAAAAACAAAAAAACATTGCCATCAAGTCAGTTCTGACTCATAGTGACCCTATAGGACAGAGTAGAACTGCCCCATAGGGTTTTCAAGGAGCATCCAGTGGATTTGAACTGCCAACCTTTTGGTTAGCAGCGAGTTCTTAACCACTATGCCATCAGGGCTCCAAGCCAAGCAAGGATAACACTAAAAAAGATAACTACAGACCAATATGCCTCGTGAATATAGATACAGAATCCTAGCCAATAGAATACAGCAGTATATCAAAAAAATAATACATCATGACCAAGTGGGATTCACACCACGCATGCAACATTAGAAAATCACTCAACGTAATCCACCACATAAATAAAGATCACATGATCATATAGATGTAGAAAAGGCATTTGATAAAGTCCAACACCCATTCCTGATAAAATTTCTCGGCAAAATAGGAATAGAAGGGAAATTCCCCAGCATTTTAAAGGGAATTTATACAAAACCAACAGCCAACATTATCCTCAGTGGAGAGAATCTGAAAGCATTTCCCCTGAGAACGGAACCAGACAAGGAGGCCCTTGTTCAACATTGTGTTGGAAGTCCTAGCGAGAGCCGTAGGACAAGAAAAGGAAATAAAAGGCATCCACATTGGCAAGGAAGAAGTAAAACTATCCCTATTCACAGATGATATGATTCAATACGTAGAAAATCCTAGGGACTCCACAAGAAAGCTGTTGGAACTAATAGAAGCATTCAGCAAAGTGGCAGTATACAAGATTAACATACAAAAATCATTTGGATTTCTCTGCATCAACAGAGAACTGTGAAAAGGAAATCAGGCAAACAATACCATTTACAATAGCCCCCCAAAAGAGAAAATATTTAGAAATAAGTTTAACTAGGAATGTAAAAGACTTATAGAAAGAAAACTACAAAACACTACTGCAAGAAACCAAAAGAGACCTACATAAATGAAAAAACATACCATGCTCTTGGATAGGAAGACTTAACATTGTAAAAATGTCAGTATTACCCAAAGCAATGTATAGATATAATGCAGTCTTAATCCAAATCCCAACAGCATTCTTCACCTAGATGGAAAAACTAGTCACTAACTTAATATGGAAGAGAAAGAAGCCCCAAATAAGTAAGGCCTTATTAAAAAAGAACAAAGTAGGAGGCCTCATACTACCTGATCTCAGAACCTTCTATACAGCCACGGTAGTCAAAACAGCCTGATGCTGGTACAAAACAGACACACAGACCAATGGAACAGAATTGAGAATCCAGACATAAATCCATTCACCTGTGGACAGCTGATCTTTGACATAGGACCAAAGGTTAGTGAATGAGGAAGAGACAGTTTTGTCAACAAATGATGCTGGCAAAATTGTATATCTATCTCTAGAAAAATGAAACAGGATCCATACCTCACACCATACACACAAACTAACTCAAAATGGATCAAAGACCTAAATATAAAGCCTAAAACTATAAAGATCATGAAGGAAAAATTAGGGACAGCGCTAGGGACCCTAATATATGGTATAAGTAGATTACCAAACATAACTAAAAAATTACACACAGAACAAAATGAACTAGATAAATGGGACCTCCTAAAAATTAAACACTTATGCTCAACAGAAGATTTCTTCAAAAGAGAACCTACAGATTGGGGGAAAAATTTTGGCTACGACCCATCCGACGGGTCTAATCTCTTTTCAAAATTTATAGAAAACTTTAATACCTCAACAATAAAAAGACAAATAATCCAGTTAAAAAATGGGCAAAGAATATGAACAGACACTTCACCAAAGAAGACATTCAGGCTGTTAACAAACATATGAAGAAATGCTCACAATCATTAGCAGTTAGAGAGATGCAAATCAAAACTACAATTAGATACCATCTCACCCCGACATTACTGGCACTAATCAAAAAAAATAATCAGAAGATAACAAATGGTGGGAATGTAATATGGTATGACCACTATGGAAAACGGTATGGTGCTTCCTCAAAAAGCTAGAGATTCAAATACCATATGATCCAGCAGTCCCACTCCCAGGTATATACTCTTAAAGAAATAAGAGCTGGGACACGAATAGACATTTGCACACCCATGTTCATTGCAGCATTATTCACAATAGCAAAAAGGTGGAAGCAAGCTTAGTGCCCATCAGCAGATGAATGGATTAACAAACCGGTAAATATACACAATGGAATACTATACAATGATAAAGAATATTGATGAATCCACGAAACATCTCACAACGTGGATGAATCTGGAGGGCATTGTGCTGAGTGAAATATGTCAATCACAAAAAGACAAATACCGTATGCGACCGCTTTTATAAAGTAACAGCAGACTAACATGGGGGGGAAAAAAAGACTTTTTGATGGCGACCAGGGATGGGAGGGGAAGGGAGGAAAAATTACCAAAGCAATAGTAGATGGTGAAGGGAAAGGCGGTATGCAATACGAGAGAAATCAGCACAACATGACCAAGGCAGGAGAGGACACTGAGAGGAGCACAGGAATAAAGGAAACCTATGGTAACTAGTATAGCATAGAGAATCCTGCAACAATAGAATCAACAAATAGTAATCTATGAATTGATACATAAATAGATAAGCCAAAAGGTGAGGGAGGGGGTAAGGGTACACACCCACCAGCAGATACAGGTTTGGTGGTGGAAATTTCTTAATACATGACTACAGGTGCTGCTCATGTATTAATACAGACAATAGAGCACACAAGTGGCACAGTCAGGGAAACCTCTTAGATATAACTATATACCTCAAGGGATGAGGTTCCCAGGCTCAAAGGTAAAAGACCATAGCCTCGAGGGACATCTGCATCAACTGGTGTACAATGTAGTTCTTGAAGTCAGTGTTCTACATCCTACTTTGGTGAGTAGCGTCTAGGGTCTTAAAAGCCTCCAAGCGGCCATCTAAGATGCAACTATCAGTGTCTTCTGTAGAAGTCTGGAGCAAAGGAGAGGGCAAAGGAGAGGAGAAAAACCCGAAGACCCAAGGGAGCAATCCAAGGACTAATGGACCACAAGAACCACAGCCTACATGTCTCTGAGACCAGAAGAACTAGATGGTGCCCAGCTGCCACTACTGATGGCTCTGACTGGGATTACAACTGAGGGTCCCAGACAGAGCCGGATTAAAATGTAGAATAAATGATCAAATTCACAAAAAGGACCAGACTTACTGGTCTAACAGAGATTGGTGGAACCCCCAAGACTATGGCCCCCAGACACTGTTCTAACTCAGACTTGAAGCCACTCCCAAGGTTTAACTTTCAGTCAAAGATTAGGCAGGACTATAAGACAAACAGTTAACATACCTGAAGAATGTGCTTTTTAGATCAGTCAAGTTTACGAGATCAAATGGGCAACACCTGCCCAGGAACAAAGGCAAGAAGGTGGGAGGGGACATGAAAACTGGATGAATGGACATGGTGAGCCTGAGGTGGAAAGGGAAAGGGGAAGAGTGCTGACACAATGTGGGATTGCAGCCACTGCCATGAAACAATTTGTGCATAAATTTTTGAATGAGAAACTAATTTACGCTGAAAAATTTTCACCTAAATCACAATAAAGAAAAAAGGAAAACCAACCAGGCACTCTTCTGGCCCTTCCTAGGCAGAAGGTGGTCATGGGGAGAGAACTGGGAATTTTGGAACTTTGGTCCAGGGGTAGGAGTGGTTTTCAGAAATGCTGGCTGGCTTGCTTGCTAGGACTGCCGCTCGCTCTCTGCTTCCTTTGGGCAGGGCTGTCCTTGTCACTGTGTAGCTGCATCATCTTCTCTAGCAACAGGTGAGACCTAGCAGCTGTGCGCTAGTAGGGGCCTTGGCATTGAGTCTGCCCAGGCCCACTGTCCTGTGCCTGAGCTGTCTGGCTCTCCTAACCCCATGTTCTGGTCCTGCCAGCATGTGGTAGGTTCTCCTGTGACTTCCCTCTCTTCTGGATGGCTCCAGGCTCTGTAAGAGAAGAGAAGGGTGATGTTCCAATTAGTAGCCATCAGAATGTTTCCATGTGTGTCCTTCAGAGCTACCTATCCCCTCCCAGACCCTTGGATCATAGAGAAAAACTGCAGTCTGCCCCTTGTATGGGGAGGGTTTTTGTTTGATTGCTGTTAAGAAACATTTCACACATGCAGAAAAGCTCACAGAATAAGAAAATTCCTCACCGAGGTTTAACAGATGTTAACATTTAACCATATTTGTTTCAGAATTTAAAAAGTGAATTAAGTGCATCTGTAATGTTTCATTGGCTGTCCTCAGGCAATCCCTGAGAATTCATCTCTTCTGCAGGTCTCAGGTTTGCTCGCCAAACCACATTTGCTCTCAGTGCCCTGCGCCCAGCCTCTTGGAGGGAGCAATGCCAAACTGGGAGGCAGTAGGCTGGTGCCATCTCCAACTGGGATGCCCAGGTGCCAGTCCCCCCCCTTCTGGGTCTCTGTTTCCCCCTGTGAATGCAGTAGGGCAGGGATGGTGTTGGACAGGTGGCCATTCATGTTCCTTCCAGCTCTGATGTACTAAGGCTCCAGGCATGAGCACACACTGGCCGCCCTAACCTGTGCTTTTTCTCCCACCTTCCAGTGGCTGCAAGAGGAAGAGGACGTGGAATGGGACGTGGAAACATCTTCCAGAAGCGAAGATAATTTTATCTGTTGAACAGAACTTTGCCCTTGTTTTTTCTTTTAGGTTAGCTGGGTAGGGGTGAGGGGGTGCTTATATATATGTCCTAGATTTGCTTTTGACAGCATTCTCATTAGGTCTGGGGAAATGTTAAACGAAATAAAATACGTGTTTTTGTTTTTGAGAAAGTAAGGACTATGTGTTCATTTTGGAGTATGATGTTCTGTTTGCTTTGGCAGCAGGTTACATTTTGACACCCTGGGAGATGTCCTGGGAGAGTGCCAGTACTTTGAAGTAGCACAGTTATTGAGAAGAGTTAAGCTGTTCTAGGCCAATTGCTGGTTAAACCCCAGAAAAGTTCACCTCCAAAAAACTCCTAGAACACACACACTGGATTTTGTTTGTCTTTCGACACTTATGGTTCAGCATTTGCCAAAGAAATCTAATATTAAAAAGTAAGTCAAAGGTGCATCTAAGGACCTTATCAAGAAAGTGAAGAGACAACCTACAGGATGGAAGAAAGTATTTGGGAACCATATATCTGATAAGTTTTTAATACCCAGAGTAACAGTATATAAAGAACTTCTACAATTCAAAAGAAAAAGACAAACAACCCAATTCAAAAAAGGACAAAGGACGAATAGACATTTCTCCAAAGAAGATACACAAATGGCCAATAAGCACATGAAAAGATACTCAGTGTCATTAGAGAAGTGGAAATTAAAACCACAGTTAGATACCACTTCACACCCAGCATTGTTGTTAGCTGCAGTCAAGTCAGTTCAGACTCATGGGAAGTTGCCTGGCCCTGCCCCATCTTCAGGATCGTTGATGTATTTGAGTCTGTTGTGGCAGCTATACCGTAGTGCCTTCCAAACTAGGAAGCTCATCTTCTAGCACTATACTGGATAAATTCTGTTGTGATCCGTAAGGTTTTCATTGACTAATTTTTGGAAATAGATCACCAGGTCTTCTTAGTCTTAGTCTTGAAGCTCCACTGAAACCTGTTCACTATGGATAACCCTGGTGGTATTTTAAATACTGGTGGCACAGCTTCCAGCATCACAGCAACACGCAGGCTACACACTGACAGACGGTGGTCACATCCATTAGGATGACTGTTATTAGAAAAGCACAAAGTATTGGCAAAGATGAGGAGAAGTTGGAACTCTTCGTGCATTGCTGGTAGGGATACGACATGGTGAAGCCCTGTCCAAAACAGTTTGGTGGTTTCTCAGAAAGTTAAATATGACCCTGCAATACTGTTTAGGTACACATGAAATACTTGAAAACGGGCTCAGATACGTGTACACCAGTGTTCATTGCAGCACTATTACAATAACTGAAAGGCAGAAGCAGCCCAAGTGTCCATAAACAGATAATGAATAAATAAAATGTGGTATTTTCATACAATGGAATATTATTCAGCCATAAAGATAAATTGTGATACATGCTATGACATGGAAGACACAAATGGACAACTGTTACATGATCCCATTTACATGAAATGAATAGGCAAATACATAGAGACCAAAGTTTGTTAGTGGTTATTGGGGGCTGAGACAAGGGGATGGGCATTATTGCTTAAGGGTACTGAGCTTTGGTTTGAGGTAGTGAAGAGCTTTTGGAAATGGATAGTGATATTTGCACAACATGGCCAATGTAATTAATGTCACTGAATTATACACTTAAAAATGGTGAAACCAGCAACTTTTATATATATTTTACCACAATTAAAATTTTTTTTAAAAAAGGAATTCAGAGAATCCTAGTGACCAACACCTGTAGCTCATGTCCTGGCTACACAAGCAGTGATTTGTGGTGAGTGGGGGAGCAGACTGGTCAGTTTATCTCCACCTTGATTAGCATATCCATGGATTTTAATGATGCAAAGGTATTTATAGAGGACAGGGTAAGTAAAGTCTCCAACTGACAAGCCACAGACGTTGGAAAAGCAACCTGAAGAAGTCAGACCGAGAAGAGATTATGCAGGAATTCAGTTTAGGATGAGCTATAGCATAAACCATCAAGACACAACTTGATTACTGGACCTTAGAACAGTGCTCATTGAACAAATTGTTCAAGTAACAGAGAGAGGAAGAAAGTCCAATGCATCAGTTAACCTGGCCTCAAGTAGTGGTTTTCTAACAAATTTTGTCTTGTAATCACTATACTACTATAAAGATGGCTATGCAAGGACACCCAGTGGGATGGGTCTGCACAGTGAGCTAGCTGTGACCCTGCCTAGATCCTGGAGTCATGGAGTGTACCTTAAAAATACTCCCATTTACGGTTTTGTTTCTAATGTTTGCTGTCAAATTTTGGAAATTTTTAAATCAGTAAAGAAAATTAACCTAAAATTGGAATTTTATATATATATATATAGCTTTATAAAGTTTTATATTCTGCATTTTAGAAAGATGTGTTAAACATGTATTGAACAAGTACATTGTTCCAAAAGGTTAATTATGAAAAACAGCAGCCCCCCACTGCTGCCTTCTGGTCTCACCCATTTTCACTGCCTCAAGATCGTCATTTTCAACTCTTAGCTGACTGGTCTGTATTTACCTCCATTTCTCTCAATTTAAAGTGCTTGCATGACTGTTGTTAGATGCTGTAGGGTCAGTTCCTACTCACAGCAACCCTATGTACAACAGAATGAAACATTACCTGGTTCTGAGCTATCCTCACAATCACTGTTACGTTTGAGCCTATTGTTGCAGCCATTGTGTCAATTCATCTTGTCGAGTCTTTCTTTTTTTTGCTGACCCTGCACCTTAAGAAGCATGATGTCCCTCTCCAGGGACTGGTCCCTCCTGATAACATGTCCAAAGTACATGAGATGAAGTCTCGCCATCCTCCCTTCCAAAACAGACTTGTTCATTCCTCTGGTAGTCCACGGTATATTCAGTATTCTTTGCCAACACCATAATTCAAAGGCATCAGTTCTTGGATCTTTCTTATTCACAGTCCAGCTTTTGCATGCGGTTGAAAATATATCATGGCTTGGGTCAGGTGTACCTTAGTCCTTAAAGTGACATCTTTGCCTTTCAGTACTTTAAAGAGGTCTTTTGCAGCAGATATGCCCAATGCAATATGTCGTCTAATTTCTTGACTGCTGCTTCCATGGGCGTTGATTGTAGATCCAAGTAAAATGAAATCCTTGACAACTTCAGTCTTCTCCATTTATCATGATGTTGCTTATTGGTCCAGTTGTGAGGATTTTTGTTTTCATAATGAAGGCTGTAGTCTTGGATCTTCATCAGTAAGTGCTTCAAGTCCTCTTCACTTTGAGCAAGCAAGGTTGTGTCATCTGCATATCACATGTAGCAATAGTTTGTACTTTTCCATTGCTCTATATATTCTATGAATATACCACAATATATTTATCCATTCAGCTGTTGCTGGACGTTTGGATTGTTTCCAGTTTGGGGCTATGACAGTGAGTGCTGCTGTTCTTGGATGTATCTTGGTAGACATCAGTACTCATACCTACTGGGTGTTAAAATCAGGAATGGAATTGCTGAGTAGTAGGGGATGTATATGTTTAACCTTAGTAGATTCTGCCAGACATTTCTCCCCTAAAATAAACCAAACATGCCTTAGCCATACCTCTTAACCCCCACCATCCTCATCAACCCCTAGGCAACTACTAATCTGTCTATGGATTTGCTGATTTTGGAAGTTTCATATAAATGGAATCATACACTATTCTTGTGTGATTGGCTTCTTTCACTGAGCATGTTCTTAAGGTTCATCCACATTATAGCATGTATCAGTTCTTCTATTCCTTGTCATGCTTGAATAATATTCCATTGTATGGATAGATCACATTTTATATGTCTATTCATCCAGGAGCAAATTATCCAATAGGCAAGGTAAGCACGGTGCATACCTTGCCTACCAGATCATTTGTATTGAACAATTGCACATTTTTTCACTACATCAAAGATTCTGCTTCTAGGTATGGCTGGCATCTAAAGCCATCCTGAGACTGTATGTGACTGTTTTTTGCCCTTCTCTATTGTCAGTTGTCTAAAACTTCACAATGATGTACACTGGTGAGGATCTGTTTTCATGCTTTGTGCCAGACCCTTGATGAACTCTTAAAATGGACTCTCATCCTTTATTTCTGGGAATCTTGTTGTTGTTGTTGTTTAGTGTTGTAGTTTAAATGAAGTTTACATTTCAAGTTAGTCTCCCATACAAAAATTAATACACACATTGTTACGTGACCCTAATTGCTCTCCCCATACTGTGACAGCACACTCCTCCTTTCCACTCCTGCTTCCTCATGTCCATTCAACCAGCTCCTAATCCTCTCTGCCTTCCCGTCTCACCTCCAGACAGAAGCTGCCTGTTTAGTCTCTTATATCTACTGGAGCTAAGAGGCATACTCCTTATAAGTATCACTATGTTCCACAGTCCAGTCCAATCCCTGTCTGAAGAGCTGGCGCCGGGAATTTAGGTCTGAGGTGATAGAGAATCCGCGGGCCATGCTTTCCAGGGTTCCTCCAGTCTCAGACCATTAAGTCTGGTCTTCTTTTAGAATTTGAGTTCTGCACCCCACCTTTCCCTTGCTCCATCCGGGACTCTCTGTTGTGTTCCCTGTCAGGGCAGTTGGTGGTGGTAGCTGGGCACAATCTAGTTCTTCTGGTCTCAGGCTGATGGAAGTCTCTGGTTTATGTGTCCCTTTCTGTCTCTTGGGCTACTACTTTCCTTGTGTCTTTGGTGTTCTTCATTCTCCTTTACTCCAAGTGGTTGAGACCAATTGATGTATCTTAGATGGCCGCTTGCAAGCTTTTAAAACCCCAGACGTCACTCACCAAAGGAGGATGCAGAACATTTTCTTAATAAACTTTGTTATGCCAGTTGACCTAGATGTCCTCTGAAAGCATAGTCCCTAGACCCCCACCCCTGCTACTCTGTCCCTTGAAGTGTTTGATTGTATTCAGGAAACTTCTTAGCTTTGGTTTTAGTCCAGCTGTGCTGACTTCCCGGGTAGTGTGTGCTGACCCGCCCTTCACCTAAGATAATTCTTTTCTACTATCTAGTTAGTAAATAACCCTCGCCCTCCCTCCCCACCCTCGTGACCATCAAAGAATGTTTTCTTCTGTGTCTAAACCTTTTCTTGAGTTCTTATAATAGTGGTCTTATACAATATTTGTCCTTCTGTTACTGATTAAATTCACTCAGCATAACGCCTTCCAGATTCCTCCATGTTATGTTTCATGGCTTCATCGTTCTTTATCGTTTCGTAGTATTCCATTGTGTGGATATACCATAATTTGTTTATCCATTTGTCCGCTGATGGGCACCTAGGTTGTTTCCATATTTTTGCTATTGTGAACAATGCTGTAGTGAACATGGGTGTGCATGTACCTATTCGTGTGACAGCTCTTATTTCTCTAGGATATGTTCCAACGAGCAGGATAGCTGTATCATATGGTACTTCTGTTTCTTGCTTTTTAAGGAAGCGCCAAATCAATTCCCAAAGTAGTTGTACCATTTTACATTCCCACCAACAGTGTACAAGTGTTCCAGTCTCTCCACAACCTCTCTAGCATTTATTATTTTGTGTTTTTTGGATTAATGCTAGCCTTGTTGGGGTGAAATGATATCTCATTGTAGTTTTGATCTACATTTCTCTAATGGCTAATGATCGTGCGCATTTCTTCATGTGTCTGTTAGCTGCCTGAATAGCTTCTTTGGTGAAGTGCCTGTTCATATCCTTTGCCCATTTTTCAATTAGGTTAATTTGTCTTTTTGTTGTTGAGGTTTTGCAGTATCTTGTAGATTTATAGATTAGATGCTGATCGGATTTGTTGTAGCCAAAATTTTTTCCCCAGTCTGTATGTAGTCTTTTTACTCTTTTGGTGAAGTCTTTTGATGAGCATAAGTGTTTTCTTTTTAGGAGCTCCCAGTTATCTAGTCTCTCTTCTGGTGCTTATGCATTGCTACTTATGGTTCATATTCTGTTTATGCCATGTGTTAGGGCTCTCAGCATTGTCCCTATGTTTTCTTCCATGATCTTTATGATTTTCGATCTTATATTTAAGTCTTTGATCCATTTTGAGTTAGTTTTTCGGGCAAGGTGTGAGGTATGGGTCTTCAGTGTTTTGCAGATGGATATCCAGTTATGCCAGCACCATTTGTTAAAGGGACTGTCTTTTCCCCAACCAACAGACTTTAGGCCTTTGTCAAATATCTGCTGCTCATAGGTGGATGAATTTACATCTGGATTCTCAGTTCTGTTCCATTGGTCTATGTACTTGTTGTTGTACCAGTACCAGGCTGTGTTGACTACTGTGGTGGTATAATAGGTTCTAAAATCAGGTAGTGTGAGGCTTCCCACTTTGTTCTTCTTCAGTAATGCTTTATTTATCCAGGGCCTCTTCCCTTTCCATATGAAGTTGGTGATTTGTTTCTCCATCTCATTAAAAAATGCTGTTGGAATTTGGATTGGGATTACATCGTATGTGTAGATCACTTTGGGTAGAACTGACATTTTCACAGTGTTGAGTCTTCTATCCATGAGCAAGGTAAGTTTTTCCACTTGTGAAGGTCTCTTTTGGTTTTCTGCAGTAGTGTCTTGTAGTTTTCATTGTATAGGTCTTTTACGTCTCTGGTTAGATTTATTCCTAAGTATTTTATCTTTTTGGGGTCTATTGTAAATGGTATTGATTTGGTAATTTCCTATTCGAGGTCCTCTTTGTTGGTGTAAAGGAATCCAACTGATTTTTGTGTGTTTATCTTGTATCCTGAAACTTTGCTGAAATCTTCTATTAGTTCCAGTAGTTTTCTTGTGGATTCTTTGGGGGTTT